>NW_024412404.1:53559176-53638892 GCF_014898765.1 Herpailurus yagouaroundi
AAAAAAAAAAAAAAGAATATTGGATATTGGGGATAGAGCTTTAATGGATAACTTACAGTCTATAGTAATCCACCACAGAATGTGCTTTATTTTTTTCCAGGTAAAAATGTAAAAACAGGCAAAAATTGGACTATTAAATGGAGAAGCGGTGAGATGATCAATCCTTTATTAATTAGGCTTTATATAATAAGTTTCTATCTTTGAAAGTTTTGTTTTAATGTACGCTGGAACAAATTAAATATTTTAACTGGGAATCCATGAGGTCTCATTTATCAAGCTAATTTATAAATGCCAAAAACTTTCTTAGTTTTCATTTATTATTCACTATTATATATATATATATAATGTATATATATAATATACATATATATACATATATATGTGTGTGTGTGTATATATATATCTCACTATATAATGTATAGATGTTAGAACATCTATACCCAGTATGGGATATTTTAGGCCATAGGGTACTATGACTAGAGGAAGTTTAGGCAAGGCTACAGTTAAAGTAAGGCATATCTATTTTTCCCTTATATTACATTTAGTTTCCTTCTTAAGATTGTAGAGATCATGATGTTTAAAGTTAGTGGGATCTCCAGGTATAATTTTCAGCACTAGTATTAAGCCTATGAACTTCTGTCTACTAGAGCATTTTAGCAAATGCTGAAGTTAATTTAGAACCTGAGTTGTAGAGATACAAAAGCCAACCGGGCCCTTTTAATATTTTTTGTTACATAAATTCTTTAGTATATAAATTTTGGATTTCCAATTAAGAAAAAGAAAGGTGTGCCAGGCATAAGACTGTCTAAAACAGAACCATGTTTGAACTATGTTAGGAAAGAGAAATGAGGTTTTGTGTGTATAGAAAAGTTGCGATATTAAAGTTACACAAGACAAGTTGAAATGATCTACTTCAGTAGATGTGTAATTTGATCATATAGGAAAGGTAGTGAAACTACGTCATCATAAGCTGGCAATGCTCTAGTCATAATATATGCTGTTTGAATATAGTACAGATTATGCAAATCTTTTGGTTATAAATTAAGAATAGGAATTGTTTCCTGGTGCGTGTCAAGAGGAATGACATCATAATGGTTGGTTTAAGGATAGATTGTAATAGCTGAAAATAGAGATAATAAATGAGCTCTGTAACACTGCCTTCAATCTTTTTGTTCAGAACATGAACAAAATACATAGCCTTCTTTGAACAAAAGTGGACAATTTCTTTATAATGTATCATTATTATGTATGACCATTTGACAGGGGAAAAGGAACCTTCAGCTAGGTGCCTTAAGAAGCATGAAATGCCCTGCATCTATGGGCTGCTGAGAACCGGAATGTATATACGTTCTCCCATTTTTAAGAGAAGTTAAATTAAGCTGTTTAAAACTTAATTTCCTCCTTCACTTACTGCCATTTATTCCTTTGACCTGAAACCTTGTTTTGTGTTTTCTGCCTGTTACTTTTGTACACGTTCAAGTAGTTAATTACTGAATGTTGAGTAAGTTGGGACACTTTTACTTGTAAAAGATCAGATATCCAACCCAAACTAGCTTAAAAAAACAAAGAAGGAATGTGCTGTCTCATGCTTAAGTAGTTAAGTCCTGGAATACATACTAGCCTTCGGCACAGCTAGGTCCAAGGGCTTAAACAAAGGAATTAGACCACACTCTGTCTCCATCGCGAGATCCACTTTTTCCACTCTTGCAGCTTCATCTGCCAGTGAACTCTGCCAATATGGTGGCAAAGATGGCTACTAGCAGCTTCAGGGTTTTATCCGCAGTCTAGCTATCCCCATGGAAAGAGTGCTCCTTCTCTACTAGTCCTGGCAAGTCTCTGAACTGGTTCTCATTGGCCCGCATGGACTAGGTGCCTGCACCTGAACCACTCTCTACGATTCTGATTGGCCAGGCCACTCTGGGGTGGCTGGCGGGGGGGCGGGAGTGGGGGGGGGGGTTCCAAGGCATGAGATCAGTCCACTGAGGAAAGAGAAAGCTAGTTCTTCAAAAGAAAATGGTAGTGCTGTTACAACGAGGAGGTGGAATTAATGTTGGGCATTACCAGCAAAAGTACTCTTCTGTATCCCAAGCACTGTGAATGTCTACTTATTCTTCAAGGTTTGCTTCAGGTGTCACTTTCTCAATAAAGCCTTTCTGGGTCCTTCTCAATACAGGTAAAAATAATCAGCCCTTCACCTCTCGTTTAACTTTTACACATATCTATGTCATGACACATAATTTTGGCTCAGTTATAATTAATCACTTTGCCTCTCTGTTTCCTCCAACCTCTTTGAGGGCAGAGACTGTATTTTATTTTTGTTTGGATGCCATTTTTTTCATTCATTTAGTCAACAGATATTTATTGAGTGGCTACGATGTACTGGACATGACTGATGCTAATGCCAGCAAGATGGTGGATTTCAATAAACACATTGTTCCTGCGCTAACAAAGCTTTTTTTTTTTTTAAATCAACATTTATTTATTTTTGGGACAGAGAGAGACAGAGCATGAATGGGGGAGGGGCAGAGAGAGAGAGGGAGACACAGAATCGGAAACAGGCTCCAGGCTCTGAGCCATCAGCCCAGAGCCCGACACGGGCTTGAACTCACGGACCGCGAGATCATGACCTGGCTGAAGTCGGACGCCTAACCGACTGCGCCACCCAGGCGCCCCAACAATGCTTATTTTAATGGGGAAGAAAAAATTACAGATTATGTGTTAAATTGTGTGACACAAGTTGTAAGAGCACTGTGGTAATAGGCACGGAGAGAATGAATGAGTTAGCACGATGAAGGGTGTTGTGGAGATGGGAGGTGACTGTTTCAGGAAGACAGAAGGACCTGGGTGAGAGCTCTGAGGTAAGAAATGATACCATGAGTGTTCAAGGAACTGAACCTCATACAGTACGGAAACAGCATAGGCCAGATCTTGGAATGCATTATTAAGCTGTTTCAGCTGTTTGCATTTACTTAGGGGTCAATGGGCAAGGAGTTTCAAGAAGGAGAAGAATATGACCATATTTACATTGAATCATTCTTTCCTACTACAGTATGGGTAAGAAATTGAAGAGGCACGAGACTGAAGGCAGAGAGATTGAACCCTATTGTAGTAGGAGGAGGTCAACATTGAGAGCAATTTGGACCAAAATCATTATAAAGAAGATTGGGGAAGAGGAGACAGATTTGGGGGAAATTTAAGCCCTAGAATTAAGAAGACTTCATGATTGGTTGCATAGAACGAAGTAGAAAGAAGTAGAGAAGACAGAGGACTCACACATGACTCCCAGTTTTCTAGCTTGAACACTAGGTTGCATGGGACTGCTGTTGTGGGTTAGAAGCATGTTGAAGCAAGGTGAAGAGGAAAGGATAAGCTCCAGTTTGATGCAGATGAATATGAGGTGTCTGTAAGATCAAAGGGGAGAAACCCAGAGACAATTCGATCTATGATCTGTCACTCAAGAGAGAGACAGATTGGAAATAAAGATTTGTTGTCCACATAGAAGCGGTAATTGAAGACTTGGAGGTGAATAAAATGACCGGAGGAGAGGGAGTAGACTTAGTAGAAGGCTTATGACAGACTCTGAAGGAACTCCCAAAAGTTAATGGGCAAGTAGAGGAGGAGTTGGGGAAGAACAGTGAGGATTTCCCCAAGAGGTAGGAGCAGAAACAGGTGAGTGTGACATAGAGTGTGCCTAGAAACAGAACTTTAAGGAAGAAAGGGATGGGCAGCTGTTTCAAATGCTGTCAACAAAGGTAGGGATGAAAACATACCCGTCCTGCCTAGCACAGCACCTGATTTCATTTATTATTTTATTTGTCAAATGATTATTAAACAACGATTATGCCAAGGCCAGTGCTAGGTACTAAAAATACAAGAGTGGAAAAAATATTTTAGTGAGTGGTTAAAAGACGTTTGTTGAATAAATGAGTCACTGAATGAACTGTTTTTGTTAAAAATTTAGATGAGGTCGGGCGCGTGGGTGGCTCAGTCGGTTGAGCGTCCGACTTTGGCTCAGGTCATGATCTCACGGTTCCTGGGTTCGAGCCCCGCATTGGACTCTGTGCTGACCGCTTGCTCAGAGCCTGGAGCCTGCTTCAGATTCTGTGTCTCCTTCCCTCTCTGCCCCTTCCCCCTCTCATGCTTTGTCTGTGTTTCTCAAAAACAAATAAATGTAAAAAACTTTAAAAAAAAATGTAGATGAGGTTGCTTGAAGATGGGATAAAATATGTAAGGACACACATCATTGTGAAGCTAATATTCACCCAGCTTTCAACATTTCCTAGTAGCTGAACCATCTCAATGACAGAAAATTGGTTTGGGCTTAATCAATCTGGGCCAAAGGAAGGTATCAGTCTTAGGTAAAGGATTTACTGGTAGAGCATACAGGAGTAATTAGAGTCTCTCATTTGAAAAGTCTTGTTTCCAAGTGTAGTTAACTGTCAGCTCTCGCACTCTCTTGATTCCTCATGGAAACCACCACTTTTTTCACCTGGGTTCACATGCGTCCTGTGATTCTTTTTTTTAAATGCCCATCTTACCTAATAACAGCTGCACAAACAGTTTATGTCATTGAGACCTGTCAGATCAAGCTGAGCAAGATAGTCCACAAAAATATTTTCCTGTGGCAGAAGGTACACAGGGAATACAGCAAATTACGTCAACATTTCTTCATTCCTTATCCAGAGTACGTTATGATTTCTTATCTGGGGAGCATGAGACAGAGACTGCAGGGCTGACCGACACCTGTTACACCTGTGTTCCACTGTCTGAGGACATTTTGTTCTCAAGGATGAGTCATAAGAATTTAAATTGTTTTCTGATGCTTGTCATGAAAAATGGTATCAGTGTTTTAGTGTGAGTTGGGTTATATTAATTAAAACTCCGTTTCCTGTAGAAGATTTAAAGTTAGCTGGTTAGCAGAATGTGGAAGTAAGAAAGCAGTCGTTCTCCGTGACTGGTGTGGGGGGAGGAGTCGGATATAAGTCAGAAGTGTGTAGAAAATGAAGCATTTAGCTTCCTAACAGACTTGAGTAGGACAAGCAACAGGGTTAGCTCCTGGCATCAACCATTCACATGACGGGATTAATAACAGTAGTTCTATCACTGGATGCCTGCTATTCACCATGCCAGGTGCTTTATAAGCATTCATCTATTTCTGATACTTGTAACGAAAAACTTCTAACACACACACAAACGCACAGACACATGAACACACAAAACCAGGACGATGAATTTGCAACAGGTAATAAGTGGGGGTTAACATGAATAATGCAGAGAGAACCTAGAAAATTTAATAAAAAAAAGAAATGGGCCAGGAATATCAATAATTAATAGAAAAAGATACAAAGGCTGGTACTCATATAAAAAGATGCTTAAACTCATTTATAATTAAAGAAACGCAAATAAAAACAAGATAAATTCACTTAGGAAGTTGGCAAAAAATTTTTAAAAATGATTATAGCAGTATTGGTGAAGTTAGGAAGAAAAAAGCATCCTCTTACGATATTTTCAGGGAATCTCAACATTTTAATTTGTGGTTCATAACCTAGCAGGTACTACCAATTATAAGCATGGGTTGTGTGAACGTTTGTAAATGAGAATTCAGCAACATTTATAGTTTTGAAAAATTTGGAAATGACTTAAATTTGGAATCAAGGGCATATTATACAACTATTAAAAATTGAAGAATATTTATATTACCAGTTTGGAAAATGTCCATGATACATTTTTAAGCAAAAAAAAAAAAAGCAAATTAGAAAATACCATACAATAATATTTTACAAACCTGTAAAGTGATACTTTGAAAGACGAATAGAATTGATACACTGCAGCAAATATAATCAAGGAAAAGAGGAAACACAAGTTACCAATGTTTGGAATGATGAGACACCACTACAGATTTTGTATACAGTATGAGAATAATGTGAATGTTACAGACTTCTTTATGCCAATCAATTTTGCAACATAAAATAGACACATTTCTTTAAAACCAAATTACCAAAACATATACGTCTTGAACATCTAAATAGCCTGTATCTATTAAATAAATTGAATTTGTAATCATAAACCTTCCTACCAAGAAAACAACCACCCCAGATATCTTCATTTATGAGGTCTACCAAGCATTGGAGGAAGAAATAAAACCAATCTACACAAACTTTCATAAAGTATAATAGGGGAGAATATTTCATACTTTCTTTCATGAGGCTAGAATAACCCAGATACCTAACAGTAATATTACAAGAAAAGCAAAGTATAGATCAATAACTCTCACGAACATAACACAAAATTGTTAACAACCTGGTAATATACACAAAGGATAATTTATCATGGTGAAATGGGGTTTATTCCACAAATACAAGGTTGATTTAACACTTGAACACCAAGCGAATGGAGTACACCCCTTAATAAAGGGAAAAACTCGTAACGCATGCAGAGAAACACTTGGCAAAGTTCAATACTCCATCATGATGAAACCTCTTGACCCACTACGAATAGACAACAGCCTCCTCAGTTCAGTAAAAGGCATTACAAAAGAGCCTACAGCTCACATCATACTTAAAGGTGAAATGCTAACTCCTTTCTCCTGAGACTGGAAACAGGGTGTGGAAGTTTGCTTTCACCGTTTGCATTCAACAGTGTACTAGAGGTTCTTGATAGTGCATTAAGGCAAGAAAAAGAAAAAAAAGACATCTAATTTTTCTATATTTATTTATTTTGAGAGAGAGAGAGAGTGAGAGCACAAGTGTGTGAGCAGACGAGGGCAGAAAGACGGGGAGAGAGATTCCCAAGCAGGCTCCGTCCGCACTGCCAGCACAGAGCCCCAGGCGGGGCTTGAACACACAAACTGTGAGATCACGACCTGAGCCAAAATCAAGAGTTGGATGCTCAACCAGCTGAGTCACCCACGCACCCCAAAAGACATCTAAATTTGAAAAAAGTTGTAAAATCCTCATTCAAAGACAACATCAGTGAGTATTTTAAAAATTCTATGGAATCATCCAAAAGTATAGTAGAACTAACCAGTGAATTTAGCATGAAGACAAGATACACAGGCAGTATTCAAAAATTAATTGTATTCTGTATAAGAGCAATGAGCAATTTAAAATTAAATTTTAGGGAAGGCTGGGTGGCTCAGTCAGTTAAGCGTCCAACTCTTGGTTTCTGCTCAGGTCATGATTTCACAGTTCATGAGTTCGAGTTTCATATCGAGCTCCCTGCTGATGGTGCAGAGCCTGCTTCAGATTTTCTGTCTCTCCCTCTCTCTCTGCCCCTCCCCTGTTCATAGTCTCTCTCTCTCAAAATAAATAAGCTTTAAAAAATTAAATTTTAAATAATACTAAATACAAAGGCACCAAAAACATCAAATACTTTGGAAAATACAGATATATTACAAAAGATGTACACAACTTCTACATTGAAAAGTATGCAATGTTATTTTGAGAAATTATAGAATGCCTAAAGAAGTGTGGGGATATATGGATACCGTACTGTGTGTTTCCAAGTTGGATTCCTCAATATCCATGGTGGAAAACAACCCTGGTAACTCCACAGTTCTCTACAAAACCCACTATTATAAAATGACTGAAAAGTAGGTACAACAGGTAGAACAGCCTTTAGGATTGTGTTGTGAATTCTCAAGAGTTTACTCAGAGACCGCTAAAGCCAGGTGAGGCACCATCCCCTTGTCTTCACTGGATAGACTCCGATTTTTATTTTTGTTTTATTTTATTTTATTTTATTTTATTTATTTTTTAGTGTTTATTTTTGACAGAGAGAGGGGGAGGGAGGAGCGGAGAGAGAGGGGGACAGAGGATCCGAAGCAGGCACTGTTACTGACAGGAGTGTGCATGATGTGGGAGGGCTCGAACTCACAAACCCTGAGATCATGACCTGAGCTGAAGGTGGATGCTTAACCGACTGAGCCACCCAGGCGGCCCTGGACAGACTCTGATTTTTAATGTGGGACACATGAGCCTGGAGTGATGCAAAACCCAGTGAGTCTTAACAGCAGTCTTCTTCATTGTGATAATCTTTGTTATCTACAGCATCCTTTCTGCCTGACCATTTGCTGGAGGCAACCATGAAGGCAGTTCAAATAACCCCTTAGTTCACAGACTGTCTAATACCAACACAGACAAACTGATTCATTCACTCAGATTCTGAGTCAGAAACTGTCCTATCCAGTCATCTGTCAGTTGCAAGTCACTATAATTGAGGCATCAAGGTCTGTTTTGTTGCCGGTGGCTCAGAGCCAAAGATCATTATTTTTTCCGCCTTTGGGTTGCCCTCCTCTGTAGGCTATTGTGGAAATTGGAATTGGAAAGTATGCCCTCCTCTGTAGGCTATTGTGGAAATTGGAAGTATGGGTGACACTGATGTACCTCTGTCAGGTGGGTTTTTCCCCCCTTGTAAATCTCTAGTACTTGGTTCTGATACAGCCTGCTGGTCTCCTTTCTATTTGGGAAAACACACACACACACACACACACACACACACACACACACACACAATCACTGGACACTGTCCTGGCCACTAAAGGACATATTCCTGAGCCTGAGGATTCTCTTCTGGATCTCTCCTCCTACCGAGGCACTGACACTTGACTCCATGGGAATAAGGCTGAGATTCTCCTTGCGATTCCTGTCAGAAAGTTCAAGTCCTATTTATCTAACCACCCGTTTCCTACTCCCACCAGGCTTCCTCCTTGCAGCCCAGAAAACAGCTTGTAATCAATGTAAATTATATAGACATAATTGCAGACATAATTCTGGAACTTCTTGACTCTGAGATAGTATCAAGGGCTTCCTTTATTTGGAGGGCATTGTCCCTTAAGAATACACATTTTCTCCCTCAGCCCCGTCTGATTTCTTAATGTGAAGCTGAAGAAATTGTGGTTTGTGTTTGTAATGTTCTGGCACAAATTCAGAACTCAGTACCTGCTTGATATTCCAAACAGCATCTCTGTGCTGGTAAATTTAATATCATGGAACAACATTTTTCTTGTGGGCTATAAAATAATTCTGCAGTAATTCATGTTTATTGAATGAAAATATGGTAGAAACTGAGTACCTTGTAAGCACTGAATATGGGTGCTTAGATTCTTATTTGATGGATCATTGGTGGCCTCTCAAAATGTTCTGTGGCTTTAGGTTTGAAACCTTTCTGTAGGGCCTTGGGTAGAGCCTGTGGGGTTGTTTCACTAGTCTGATACCCCCTTTTTTATTAATTTAATTGGTTTTCAGTCCCCCCCCAAAAAAGATACACATTTTTAAGTAAAATGGCTTAATATCTGAATCTAGATAGAATTACAGTTTGTAAGTGCCCATTTCCCCAGATTATATTTTGGGAAATTGTTCAACAACTGAGGCCATACTATCATTTTATTGTACCTGGATTTTTAATGAATCATGTCTTTCCCAAGACATTTTTGTAAGCTGTCCCCCTGTAAGCTGTGTCTCCCTTTGCAGCTCTCTGCACTGTCTCTAGCCGTGTCAGATATGATGTTCATCAGTGCAAAAGACCATGTGAGGAAGTACTCACTGTTGATTGACTCCAAGAACTGCAGTGGACATCACCAAGTCATGGCCACTTCTCCCATCCAAGTACTAACCAGGCCCGACCCTGCTTAGCTTCCGAGATCAGACGAGATCGGGCGCGTTCAGGTTGGTATGGCCGTAGACAAGTCATGGCCATTTCTAAGGGCTACTGCTAACCTATGCCATAGGTCCTGAAACCTTTGCCCTGGTGGAGGGACCTCTGAGTAAGAACCATTTATAGTTCATATGAATATTCACATCCAGTTATAGACTTTGTTATAATATTGGTAAGTCTTCATCCTAAGGGCAGGTTTACTCAAAGTGGCACATCCTGAGAAGATGGACACATTGTATCCTTGAATTAGTCAGATAAAGCTTTAGGTCCTCCATAATCAAAGCCAGATTTGGCTTGTCTCCTTGCATTCTGACACATGAATTTCCTACATTCTGTTGACTCTGTGGGCAACAGATTTCTGCCTGTGTGATATGGACAACATTAGTGTCCGGATATGGTTGTTTGTTTTTTTTTTTACTTATTGTGGTGTTTGGTTATGGGGTCTCATTGGCTGGCGAACTTAATTGGGCTGAGTTCAGTCAGAAATTAACTTGGGAAGATTTTATTGGTAACTCCACATTCGATTTTTGTCCTATGTTGTCAAAGAGATCCAAAAATGTTAAATGGTGAAATAGATATACCAGCCTTTACCATAAGCAACATAGTTCTTGGTTCTATTTTTGAAGGTATAATCTCTGAGCAATGTATGATGTTGTGGCTGTAATAATCAATGGTAGTATTCTAAGTAAAGCAATAACGATGGGAGGTGTTATTCAAATACATGAGCAGATTCCATAAACTGCCCAGGGACATCTATTTCTTTCGTGCAGAGGAAATCTTAGGACATATACTGATCAATGTCAAACTCATCAGTGTGTCCCAAAGTGCTCATTTTAAAACAAAAGATCTACTTGAATACCAGGATGGAGACCAGGAGTACTGAGAATGAGTTAGTTAGTTATGCCTTTTCCTGTATTGTTTCTTTTCAATAGAATCTCACCTTTGTCTCCAGAAAGTATATAGAAGATAAACCAGTTTTTCCTAGCAGCTCTTTACTTGGTGAAAAAGTGATTCTAACCCTGCCTCATTCTAAAATATTGTCATAAGCAACACAGGAATTCAAAAGGAATGAAAATTCTAACAATTGATTAAAATGGTCTTTGACATGCAAAATTTTTGTTAGTTTCTAATCCAATGACGTTTCTTTCGTCCCTACTAACCTGTGATCAATCATAAACCAACCCAACCTTTCAGATCTCAGTAGATGAATGCAAAGTTTTGAGGGGCTTCCACTAATTATTTTCTATATCAATAACAATAACTATTATTCTTTTGGGGGGGCTTACCCTACAGTCCTAGCTAATGAGACATTGTCTTTATTTACCTTTTTTTTTTTTTTTTTTTTTTAAATTTTTTTTTCAACGTTTATTTATTTTGGGGACAGAGAGAGACAGAGCATGAACGGGGGAGGGGCAGAGAGAGAGGGAGACACAGAATCAGAAACAGGCTCCAGGCTCTGAGCCATCAGCCCAGAGCCTGACGCGGGGCTCGAACTCACGGACCGCGAGATCGTGACCTGGCTGAAGTCGGACGCCTAACCGACTGCGCCACCCAGGCGCCCCTTTATTTACCTTTTAAAGGGACATAGGGCCGTGGCTACCCATTAGAATCTTAACCATTGGCCTTTTGCCCATTCATTAATTCTTTCAACACTCTTGCTAAACTCTTCCTACTTCTCTTACATCATGTGTGCTAGGCACGAGGGGTAAAAAAAAGATGAGTAAAACACGGTCCTGTCCTTGAAGAACTCACAGTGTAACGGGGAAGTTAGACTTGTGAACAACTTTGGTTTCTACCAGTTAGGAGCTACAACTGAGAGGTACTGAGAACACATTATCTTTTTTTGGAAAATCAGCTGGACTTGGTTTCGTTTCCTTCCTTCCTCTGTTGCTCTTTTCCCCATGCCACCCCCTCAAGGGGAAAAAAAAAGATGAGAGTAAAATCTCTTTTGAAAAGTTCCTCCATGTCAGCTACGGAAAATGATATTACTTACTACAGTAATAGAGGAGGAGAAATAATATTCATCCTAGGTCCACACTTGATTTTGTGGAGCCAAACAGAGACAACCAGTGAGAGCTATTATAATTCTATTTAGTATTAAAACAACCAGTTATTTTCATCTTATTCTTAAATAATGGAACCACATTTGTTTAGAATTAGTTATTTTATATTTTAGCTTCATACTTCGTAAACAGACAAGTGCAAAAATGGACAGATTAACTGGAGGGTATGGACTAGAAACCCAAACTCTACATTTGTGAGAATTTATGGTTTGGACAATAATGCAAATACTTAAAGCAATTTAAAATCTAACCACTTCCACGTGTCAGTCTTTATTTTAAACAAAGATATGTCTGTGTAGATTTTTAGTTTTATGTACTTATGATAGCAGAAGTTAAGATCAGATAAGAGGGCCCCATAGGCTACATAATATAATATTCTTTTTCAAGAAAAAGAAACAAGGAAGAATCTTAGCAACAGTAGCTATGGAAAACATTAAAGGTGATTTTGAAAAGAGATTTGTTCATTATTGTATGAAAGACTAAAACTTTAAAAAAATTTTTTTTAACATTTTTTAATTTATTTTTGAGAGACAGAGACAGAGCGTGAGCAGGGGAGGGGGGGAGAGAGAGAGGGAGACACAGAATCCGAGGCAGTTTAATCCTAAATTTATCCTCTAGCTTAATGAAAGAGAAAAAGATTCCACTAGAATCAAATATCATTTTAAAAGATGTTTAGAAATATGCACATTTTTCTAGGGCATAACATTCTAAAAGTGTAAATTTTCATATTTTTGAGATTAGACTGGCTGAGTTTTTAATTTTTTTGCACAATTAAAATTTAGATGTCATTTTTTATTTTCATGCATTAATAGTTCGAAATTTGTTGAATACAAGATTTTCAGCTAAGAAAAAATATAGTATGAAAATTATCCTGGTTGTAGTTGATTTTTTTTCTTAGAAAGCCTGTGAAGTCCAGTTTTTCTTCTAGGACAAGAAATTCCATTACGATGACCACCCCTTTGTAACAGATTCGATCTATTTTGTTAAGCAGGCAGGATCACATTCCTTATAAACACTGATCATCGTGAAAACTACTAAAATCTACTCATGTGTTAATTTTTTTTTGAGAATTAAAAAAAAACCCTATGAATCCTATATGTTTACTAGTTCATGTGAAACTTTTAAGAGAATGTATGGCGTTCAGGGGTGCCTGGGTGGCCCAGTAGGTTAAGGTCTGATTCTTGATCTCGGCTCAGGTCATGATCTCATGGTTCGTGGGTTCGAGCCCCACCTCAGGCTCTGCGTTGACAACACGGAGCCTGCTTGAAATTCTCTCTCCCTTTCTCTGTCCCCCTACCCCTTTCATGCTCTCTCTCTCTCTGTCTCTCTCTCTCTCTCAAAAATAAATAAATAAATAAGCTTAAAAACAAACAACCAAAAAAGAAGACGTATGGAGTTGGTTCAATAGGTGATACCATCTCCACTTTATGTGTGAAAAAAAAGTACGTTTTTAAGCGTGTTGCCTGAGACCAATGACCTGTTGAGGACGTCACTAATAGAACTGGAAGGTTAGTCATGTATTATAGAGTAGATCCCTCTGTTCAGCCGAATACTTTGGTTTCAATATGCAAGCTGAGGGGTAAAAGTTATAAAGAGAAAAAAATGGATCTGCATAACAGAAGACGAAAAAGTTGAGGTTCCTGGGAAATTCAGGAGGGAGATTGTAAAGAGATTTGAGAAGGGGAGAGGAGGGACCTGACAACTGGGTAGAAGTGATGACCTTCCTTTGGGTTCCTTAAATCTTTTTTTTTTTTTTTTTTTAATTTTTAACATTCATTCATCTTTGAGAGACAGAGAGAGAGAGCGTGAGCAGAGGAGGAGCAGAGAGAGGGAGACACAGAATCTGAAGCAGGCTGCAGGCTCCGAGCTGTCAGCATAGAGCCCATTGCGGGACCCGAACTCACTGACTGCGAGACCATGACCTGAGCCGAAGTCGGCCGCTTAACTGACTGAGCCACCCAGGCGCCCCTGGGTTCCTTAAATCTTTAATGATTTCTAGTGTGTAACTATTTTTTTGTGTGTGAAAACTGAATTTTCCACAATCTTGATCTTCCTTGAGTTTTAATTTACCCATTCAATATTTAGTGATAGGCTGCTCTATGCAAGCACTGTCTCTTACTGCTGGGGACACGATGATGATGGGACTCTCTCCTCACCTTAGGAAGGTTATAATCTATGACAAGGTCAGCAGTCCATAGCCTGCAGGCCAAATATGGCTCACAAGTGAAGAATGATTTTTTAAGTGGTTGAAAAGAATCAACAGAAGAGTAATGTTTCATGACATGTGAAATTATATGAAATTCACATTTCAGTGCCATTAATAAAGTTTTATTGTAACCTAACCAGGTTCATTTATTTATGGATTGTTTATGGATGGTTTTGCACTAACAGAGTTGACTTAGTTGTGGCAGAGTACCTCTGGCCCAAAATGACTAAAATATTGACAATCTGGTTCTTTACAGATAAAGTTTTCCAAATCTAGTACATAAAATTGATGTTAAATAGAGATTGTAATTAAGTATAGTATATTGTAATAGAGAAAATTTAGGACTATATGGATCATATAGCTTGCCAAACAACTCAGACATAATGGGTAATATTAGTTATCCACGCTAGTCAGACGGAGTAAAGACTCTCTGCTCGTTACAGAACCCACACTAAATCAGCCTATGACAAGAAGTTTAGGTAACTAGGAAGACCAAGGAAAATTCTGGTTTTAGAGATGGTGTGCTTCAACAGTTCAAATGATATTATGATCAACTTATTTATCTCTTTTCTTCAGATTTTAGGCTCTGATAGGTTTCTCCATATTGGCATAATTTTGAATTATACTCTTTTTTTGTGTTGTGCCAAAAATGACCTTAAGTAATTCTAGATGCCATGGCACTCTCTGGTAGTGAGCCCCAAGAAAAATGAGTATATCAACGTTTAAACAAAAACCCAAGGAGGATTCTGACTGGCCTGGCTTGGGTCATGTGCCCATTCATAAATCTCAGAACTATGGCTAGACCGTATCACATGACATTCTCTAAATGACGGTGGATGCAGAGAATGCAGGTCCATGCGCTCGACATCCCTACCAGTAGAGAGAACCTGTTGGGATGATGAAAATAAGAGATTCACACTATGAACTGATATCTATAAATTATTTTGCAAATGTTTGAGATGCTGGGGAATATATAATATCCTAATCACAGTGATTGATATAGTCTCCGAAAAGTAAAATTCTATGAAAATATCTAACACTTCAGTGCAGAGTTTGTATACTGATTGCCTATGGGACTGATTCCACTTGCTGATCTATTCTGTCTGGCCTATTGGCCTGTAGTTTTCTTTTCTTTTCTTTTCTTTTCTTTCCTTTCCTTTCCTTTCCTTTCCTTTCCTTTCCTTTCCTTTCCTTTCCTTTCCTTTCCTTTTTTAATTTAGTCAATCATTGTGAGCTTCTCCTTTAAAAAATAAATGTTGGCATTACTAGATCTGCCCTCCTGCATGAAAATAATTAGCCACCTTTTTTATACGGAGCAGCAGCAGCCCTTACCTTAGATGGAGCATTGGATCTTCTGTTAGCCACAATCACCATCACCCTCTATTGCTTCTCTAATGTTGAAGCCCATTTCAGTTGCCACTTGTGCTTGTTTCTTCTAGAAGAGAATTGCTTCTCTATATGCCTACCTCCACCAAATATGGGAGAAGATGTTTGATTCAGGCACAGTGGAAGATATCTCTCTTTGATTAACTTAAGAATATTATTCCATATATAACATGCGAATAAAAGATATCTGTATTGAAAGAACCACAACTTAAGAGGCTGTGACATATGAAATAAACCATCTGAAACCATTATGAAACAACTCATAATAAGATTTACGACTGGTGCATGGAGAAGATGAGAAATGAAAAACTTAACCTGAGAATAGGATTGAAATGTCAGTGATTGTTTTTGATTATGAATAAAATATCTGATACTCCTATAAATGAGGTTATATATTAAGTGGAAAAATTACCCAGACCACAAAAGCTTTTATGGATGGCAAGTTTATGAAAGAGCATCATAGAATACAGCAGAAATTGTGGGTTCTGCGCAGAGACAAGCATTTGTAAATTGAAATCTTACTGGAAGTACTGTTGACCTGAATATTGAAGTTATGTCTTAGCAGTTACAGAAAAGTTGTACCAAAAAAAAAAAAGTTAAATCAGTTGCAGCATTTTCTATTGAAGATGATGAGAGCACAGATTTGAATAATATCACATTGTCAGCTATATTGAATTGGTGATATTGACAAGAATGCTTATGTGTCAGAAGATGACAGGCTGTGATTGGACTCAGCAAATGACTGATCTTTGTCTAGGGAAATTTGCAAAAGGCAACGCAGTTGGTCAAAATCAGTCAGTGTGATTCAGCTCTTGCAACGGACAGTGTTAATGTGAAAACTGAAATTTAGGAAAGGATCATTCCCCAGGAAACCTAGGATTGAGGTCTCCTGATTACATCATTTTCCAGGAATTGCTTTGTGCCAAAGAATTTAAAATGTAATATACCATGAATGTGCTTGTAATTAACACCATGAACTGGATAATCCCCATAGCATGAAATACAGATATTCCAGGGCTTCTTTTTCTAAGTTAGATGTATACGGTTGTAGCCTGTTGCAGTACATGGACTTATGTAGCTGAGGGCTAAAGGATATTTTTGGATAATTTTATGTCATTCAAGAGAAAATCTCTACTCAATCTCTAACAATGAAAAGTGGATTAAAGTCTTGGCCTTTCGGGTGGATGTTAGAACCTATCAATTTTGAATAGTTCTCTACAAAGGCATTCACAAACAGCTACACAAACTTATGATTCAATTTGCTCACTTGAAGTGAAACTGTGTCTTTAAGAAACTAATTTGGCAAAGAATAATCTGGCCCATTATCCTGCATTGAAATCACTTTCCTAAAATGAAAGTCATGGCTAGAATTACATTACCAAAGCTAGGGGCTTGAAAATGGAATTCCGAAAAGGTTTTTGGGTTTTAAACTTTAGGAAAATAAAGTAACAGTTAAACATTAGAAAGTTTACCTTTATAATTTGAGACTGACTGATAATATGAAAACAAGAGCTACCCACTAACACTATTGAACTGAATATCATAACTGAAAGTTAAATACAATGGTATTGGAATGCCAGAACTGAACAAACACATTTCCAGACCCAAAGCGTTGTGTAAAGAGAGTCTATACATGCTAAGTAGCACCAATGTGTGTGATCTCCATTTTTCAAAAAATTTTTAAAGTTTATTTAAAAAAATTTTTTTAGTGTTTATTTATTTTTGAGAGAGACAGAGAGAGAGACAGAGTGCAAGCAGGGGAGGGGCAGAGAGAGAGGGAGACACAGAATCTGAAGCAGGCTCCAGGCTCCGAGCTATCAGCACAGAGCCTGACGTGGGGTTCAAACTCAGGAACCGCAAGATCATGACCTGAGCCGAAGTTGGACGCTTAACCAACTGAGCCATCCAGGCGCCCCTAAAGTTTATTTATTTATTGAGAGAAAGTACAAGTGGGGGAGGCCAGAGAAAGAAAGAGAGAGAGAGAGAGAGAGAGAGAGAGAAAGAATCCCAAGTAGGCTTTGCACTGACACGCAGAGCCCGATGTCACAAACTGTGAGATCGTGACCTGAGCCGCGACCGAGGGGTCAGATGCTTAACCAACTGAGCCATCCAGGAGGCCCTGTAAACTCCATTTTTGCATATGACACTGAGTACATTTTGCATATGACACTGAGTACACCTAGTCGACGGACTTGTGGTGTAGGTTGACATGATCTGATGGTAATTATCTTATGTCTCCATGATAAGTCCAGAAGTAACAAATGAGAAAGAACTCAAGTAATGAAACATTTCTATTTCTGTGATTTTTTTTGTATTTTAAAATTTCAAATATCTCTAAGAATATCATACATACCAGTTCGCACTATATTCAAGAAAAATAAAGTAAGTTTGGTTATTTTCCAACACTTGACTTCTCTCACATCTCGTTTACCTCACTTCTTTCTGTGACTAGCTGGTCCCTGTGGGCATTTGAATGAGTACTCTGGCTTTGACCTATGCCTCTATATGATGCTCAATCATCCTTTGATGGAAGACTGTATTAAAGAAAACAACCTTTATGGTATCTATAAGCAGAGATTCCAAATAGCAAGAATTTGTCAGAGTGTCTCCAGCACTATCTAGGGGAAAAATGTCCCAACCAGGGGCCTCAAGGATATTGTTACTGTGGAGATAGATGCGCTGGTCTTTTTCTAGAT
Source organism: Herpailurus yagouaroundi (assembly GCF_014898765.1). Lineage (NCBI taxonomy): Eukaryota > Metazoa > Chordata > Mammalia > Carnivora > Felidae > Herpailurus > Herpailurus yagouaroundi. The sequence goes on from NW_024412404.1 coordinate 53,577,182, forward strand.
GGATAGCAGTAGCCATAAATATCATTCAGCTAGCTATCCTTGATCAGATGCTGTGCTCACCAAGCAACGGCAACATTATTGATCTGGCCTGGGGGACAGACTAGGCACCGGAGTATCTTTTCTCCTCAAAAGTGAATTTTTCTCCTACACATTAATAAATTTGCTTTCCGGTTAACATAGCATCCTCTTCTCAGTTTGGGTAGCTAAATTAGTTGCTAAAGCCTTATCACCCTCAGGCATAAGAACAGAGTATGCATCTTGACCTATAAGCAACGCACCATATCCTGCTACTTATTTATTTATATAACTCAGTGCCATTCAACTGAATTCACGTCTGAATATTTAGGAACAGCAGTGAGAGTCTTCCTTACCGCAATAATTTAGAAACCAAATTGCCCTTTTACTAGTTTTTTTTTTTTTTTTAAGTTTCATCTAATCCAGATCCAGTGGCTTTACATTCTGAAAAATTTAAGCTGCTAGCACTTGACTATGGAAGGCAAAGACAAGGTGGTTAATGGCCCTAATAGGCTTTTCCACAATAAATTCATTAGTGGAGGTTTACATTCTTCTCAGAGGCAAATCAGCATTCTCTGCCATGCACCCATTAATATAAGTTACGAGACAAAGTATTTTAATTATATATCACGCCACATAAGGCTTTATAACTTGTACCAAGTCTGTCAATATCAAAGTCAATAAAAGTTGAGTGGCTGTGAAATAAGATTCTGAACAATTAATCTTTTTTTTTTTAATTTTTTTTTCAACGTTTATTTATTTTTGGGACAGAGAGAGACAGAGCATGAACGGGGGAGGGGCAGAGAGAGAGGGAGACACAGAATCGGAAACAGGCTCCAGGCTCCGAGCCATCAGCCCAGAGCCTGACGCGGGGCTCGAACTCACGGACCGCGAGATCGTGACCTGGCTGAAGTCGGACGCTTAACCGACTGCGCCACCCAGGCACCCCTGAACAATTAGTCTTAAAGCTAAAATAGTATGAAGAGTGAATGGAAAGTATAAATGTATATTAGTCCTGTTTTTCTGGTTTGTATTATATAAAATAATGAAGTTTTCCTTTTCCTTTAAAAAAATCCATCGTGATGATATTGGGAAAAAATGTTTATATTAGCCTTTTAGAAATAGTTTTAAATATCTCTGTTGACTTTTTCTGATTGAATTCTCAGACATACTTTAAGTAAATTAATTAAGAATGTTTGTTCTAAAAACTAATGTTGGAAAAAGATACCAAATAATAGAGATACATTTGTACGAGGAAAACGTCTAACTGAGATGTGACTAGAACAGAAAATCAGACAATCTTGTGTTTTAAAAAATCCTTACTATAGTGACAGTCTTAATAAAACCACAAAGCATTTGTTGGAAAGGATCTTGAAGGTCATGTAGTTTAACTTCCTACCGGATGTATAAATCTCTCTTACGTCACCCCAAACAGTCATGCAGCCTCTCCTTGAACATTGTCACTGACATTGGATTTATTACCTTTCTAGTCAGTTCATAAATTTTACCTTCTGTCTGGTTTTGGAGTTTTTACTGTATGTGGCAGATGATTTCTACTAAACTATAGTCTCCTTGAGGGCAGATTCAATATTTAAATCCCTAATATCCTATTTATAACAAGTGCTTTCCCTGCAATAAGGTTCTCAAAGATACTATTGAAGTGATTAATGAACAAGTTTGGGCACATTCTTTTCAGAAAATTCCCCCTGAAATCTTCTGTTAACTGGTCCCATTCCTTTCTTAGATGACTCTCAGCCCACGAATGGGGCTTCATCCTTAAAGTGGAGCTTCAAGGTATTTAGTTTCTTGTTACCGCCTCCTTTTTATCCCCTTCCACAATGGGAAGGGAAAAAGCTGATCTCAATTCCTGTTCCTTTGAAATAACAGTGGTTTCAAATTTTCTTATGCCACTGCAAGGTCTCAGGTTTGACTGAACCTAAATCAGTCCCTTTACTCATCAAGACATACTGATTCTTTGTTTTGTTTTTGTTTCTCCTTTTTTTTTTTTTTTAGTTGAAATTCAAGTCTTTCATTCTTCACTTTTTTAAGTGTTTATTTGCTTATTTTTGAGAGATAGAGACAGAGTGTGAGTGGGGTAAAGGGCAGAGGGAGAGGGAGAAAGAACCCCAAGCAGGCGCCACACCATCAGCACAGAGCCCAGTGCAGGGCTCGAACCCACAAACCCTGAGATCATGACCTGAGCTGAAATCAAGAGTCGGATGCTTAGCTGACTGAGCCACCCAATTCTTAAAATTATTTAACAATATCCTGCCCCAACAGAGGAGCTCCTGTCTGGGTGGTGGCAAGAGTCACACTACCTAATTGGTATAAACACTGCATCAGCATAGACAGCAAGAAATAATCATACTTTAGGTTGGTCTTATGGTTAAAGCACAAGCATTACTGTGAGAGAGGGAGACAAATTTGTCAATTTTTTCCTTCTCTCACAAGATGACGTTATTCAAGTATCTAAGAATGTGATCCTTAGAATTTAAAGCTTAGACTGCTTGAGAGCTACAAAGGAGCTTAGATCACAACATTTAACTTCTTCATTTTATAGAGAAGAAAATTAAACTCAGAAAGTATGGCAAAAAAAAAAAAAAATGTCTATTGACCTAGTGTCTGTTTTCCTAGGCCATAGCTAGCTGGAGGCTGTATCAGAAATAGAGACCAAGACCTTTTATTTCTATGTATCCCTCTGTATCCAGAGAATTTTCTCACATAACTCTCTTCAGATGTCAAATTGAGTTGTCTTTTCTATATCATGTACTGTCGTGTAAAATTTAAATATAAAATCTGCTAGAGGAAAATAAGCACTTGGTTAAAATGTGTTTTGTGATTTATCACATAAGGAGCTTAAGGATATATGTATTCAATAAACCTCAAATAGCAGCATTCCATTCTCCCTATAACAGCCCAAATACTGCGTCTCTTGTGAAAAGAGAAAGCCCAATTGTCTTCAAGTTACCCATAGGTCATCTTTTTCTCAGAAAATTTAAATTCATTAGGATGGCAACTAATATGTGGAATTTAAGAAACACAACAGATGAACACAGGGGCAGGGAATTAAAAATAAGATAAAAAGAGAGAGGGAGGAAAACCATAAAAGACTCTTAAATACAGAGAACAAATTGAGGGTTGCTGCAGGGGTATCGGCTGGTGAGATGGCCTAAACAGGTGTGGGTATTAAGGAGGGCTCTTGTTGGGGCAAGCACTAGGTGTTATATGTAAGTGATGAATCACTAAATTCTACTCCTAAAATCATTATTACACTATATGTTAACTAACTTGAATTTAAATAAAAGTTAAAAGTTAAAAAAAAAAAAGATGGCAACTAGACAGTGTGGAAATATGGAAACATAAATAAATAATATTCATCAAATTAATGAAATAATCAGTATTTAGCCTGATTAGAGACAAATGATCATCAATACCAATGTTGAATTCTTGGAATTATTTTTTGTGGAAATATATACATTTGTTACATTGGGATACACATACCTATTTAGTATATCAAGGAGAGCAATACATAACAGTGATCCTTGAGAATGGAAACCAGGCCTGCAGTTGATTTTCTTTTTTAAGAACCTCATGTACTAGAAACATGAAGAATGGGATGAATAAACTCATAGAGTTGCTTCCTTTCCCAAAAGTTGTTGAAGACTAATAGAAATTTGGACCATTGGCAAGAATTCTATTTTTTTGATATGTTTAGCAAAATCAAGATGAGCCCATTCAATATTTATTTAGACCACTTCTTTCCTTCCTTCCTTCCTTTGTTTATTCTTTCACTCATGTATTTATTCAAGTATCTGTTCTAGAAGTTTTGAGTGCCCACCAAGTGACAGGCCCCTTACATGGTAGTGAGAAACACAAAGACAACTATGAGGCATTGATTTCCTTAATTTGAAGGAGGGGTCAGATGGGACAGTCCAACATGTCACTAATTATAATGTAATAGTGTCAGAGTTAAAGATGTCTCTAAAGTATGTGGGAGCCCATAGTAAGTGATGATATGCAACTTGAAGGTTGAGTATGATTTCAGAGAGTAGGTAATACCTGAAGTGGATTTGGATGAAAGATTAAGATCTTACCCAGTAGAGGAGGGAAGGAAATAGTGTTGCAAAAATGGCTGAAATGAAGGCAGAGCTAGCTTGTTGCAGTGCTCTAAGTGGTTCCGTTTGAAGGGCATGTAAAGTGAGGAATGGTGGAAGAAGCCCAAGGGGGTAGTGTAAGAAAGGCCATGCACCAAATGCTGGTGAATTTGGACTTAGACAAAGTAGAGGAATAAAGTAATCAAACGTGGGGGTGCCTGGGTGGTTCAGTTGGTTAAGCTTCTGACTCTTGATTTTGGTTGAGGTCATGATCTCGCTGTTCGTGAGATCGAGCCTTGCATCGGGCTCTGTGCTGACAGTTCAGAGCCTGCTTGGGATTCTCTCTCTCTCTGCCTCTCTCCCTGCCCTTCCCCCCTCCCCCAAATAAATAAGTAAACTTAAAAAAAAAAGATCATTGTTGTAAAAAAAAACAAACAAACTGTACTCATCAGGTATCATAATAAGCATACAAATATATATCCCTGGCCTTGAATTTACTACATTACAATGTAGTTCATTACAATTTAATAGTGAAGATGAAAAAATAAATAATTTGAGACTTTTTTAAGTTATAAGAGGGATAAAAATAATTATTTGCATTTTGTTTTGCAATAGCCAAGATATGGAAACAGCCCAAGTATGCATCAGTGGATAAATGAATGAATAAAGAATTTGTGGTATACACATATGCACGCACATACACACACACACACACACACACACACACACAATGGCATAATATTCAGCAATAAAAAAGGAATGAAATCTTGTCATTTACAACAATATGGATGGACTTAGAGGGCATTATGCTTAAGTGAAATAAGTCAGACGGAGAAGGACAAATACCTATGGTCTCTTTTATATGTGGAATAAAGAAAAAAAAAAGAAAATCAAGTTCATGGATACTGATAACAGACTGGTGGTTGCCAGAGATTGAGAATGAAGGAGGGGAGAAATGGGTGAAGGGGGGGGGGGGTCAAAGGTAAACAGAAAAAAGAAAAGAAAACACAATGGAATGGTACAATATTAAAATTGTGAATAACAATGAAAAGTTATAAGAATAAAAATAATACAAGTTACAGTGAGTATTCAGAAATTGAAGAAATCTTATATGACTGGAGGGAATCAGGAGAAATATTCAGGAAATATACTGTCACACTTGAACTGGGCCTTGAATTATGAGGAGGATTCAGCATATAGAGAAGGGTGGGGAAGGGCCATCAAGGTGCAAGAACGAGCAGGAACAAAAACCTCAGCAAGTCAACAGGAGCAATGGGTGTGGACGGGTGTGGACTTGAAGGCTCAAAAGCTAAATTGAGTGGAGGACAAAGAGGTCCTTTATTCAAGTTAAATAGTTTCAGCTTCGTTCAACAGAGACGTTGAGGAGAATGTGATGGGAGATGTGATTCAAGATGGTGGGTCTGTAAATAGCACCTAGAATTCATGACTGCAGAGAGAAGAGCAAAATTTCAGGCAAGAGATGAAGTCCTGACCGGGGATTGTGATGGTGAGTCTCACAGGAAATGAAGGAGGGAGACCCCACAGAGGAAGAACCAATAGGACCCTTGAGAGTATCAGAGATGCTTTGGATGTTTCCAGCTCATGACTCAAAGAATAACAGTTCCTACAATAGAAACAGGGAAGGTGTGAGGAAGAGTTCCTTGGAGAGAAAAGAGTTTTTTGCTTAATGGGATGACTCTCTGATTCATTCAAAACACCCAGTTGGAAAGGTCCTGAAGACAGTTGGCCTTGCTGGGCCAGAAGCTTTGGAAAGAGGATGGAGGCAAGTTTCTAACATAGAGACAAAACGTGAAATCCTAGGAGGGGACGCTCTTGCCACTGGTGGAAACATCTAGGAATCTACCATGTCGGGAAAGGAGAAAATTTGGAGGAAATACTGTATTTGAAGAATAAGAAAAAAAAATTGAAAAAGCCACCAGCAATGGAACCAGAGAATCCATAGAAAAAATAGGTAGGAAAACAGAAAATAAGGAGGTGTGTTTCAAGAGCCAGAAAAAAGTAAATACAGCAGAGAGGGCAGGGGGTACTGACCATTTGGGCAATGTTTGGAGGCTTTACTGGCTTCATTTCCTAGCTCAATTTTCATAATTACCTTGGGGTTTACTTGTTTAACCTCTGTAACTTCACCTTTCTTATCTGAATGAAAAACTGCAATACAATGGCAACCTTGTGGGGACTCGTGAGAACAAAATGAGCTAATACTGCTTACCTTATGCATCACTGGGGAGAGCGAGGGTGACACCCATGCTGGTCTAAAAATCACCAGAAAAAGGAGACTGGCTTGGAGGTTTTACGGTGCTTAGGAGGTGGGGCCGAGGCAAGGGCTCCCACACACATGTATGTGTAGGGGATTCCATGTTTGGACTTCTCACTCATGCCACAAAGGGGGAGCATCCTTATCTTTCTTATCGGGTTACCAGATGCGGGACAGAAAGGAAGGAGGTTAGGGTGAGGCTTAAAAGCTGTCAGCAACCAAGCATCAAACAGTGGAGTCAGATTCTTAGAAAATGTTTCCCTAAATCTCCCTTAACTGGGCCCCAGAAATGCCCAAGTCACTCCAGCACCACCCATGCAAGAGGAAGTGCGCTAGAAGGCGAGCCAAAGTAGAAAGAGACTTACGCAAATGAGGTCTAGATCCCTTAGCAAAAAGGTGAAATGCTGTGAATCCCCCGGCAGGGGCCCTGAGAGCGCGTATACCAGTGGGGAGCCCTGAAAATCGTGGTGAGTCCTTTGATTGGTGAGCATTGGAGTTGTTTTAAAATGTGTTGGGCTGGGTTTATGCCGATCTACTTAAGCTCTGGTTTTCCTTGTGATGAGTATAAGTATATGACGGAACAACGAGTCAAGGTTAGGAATGCTGTTGATCATGGAACAAGTGTCTCACAGAACACGTTCAATCCCTGCTGAAGCCAATCATGTCTCCTCCCTCTGCTCTAAACCTATAAGTCACCTTCTTCTTCCCTGTCCTTGGGCATACTTGCTCTTCTTCCTGATGTCCTCACCCGGCAATCATCCCTCACTTCACCGTATCTAACTACTACATCATGCTTCCCAATGAGCCTGTTTTCCGTGACTCTCTCTCCCTGTGGTTTGTTTCTACTGGGCCCACAATTCCTACGTAATTACACAAGCTGTCCACATACAGACTTCCCTATTGTCGCTCTGCTCCCACGGAATACTTACCCATGGATGACCCTCCCTTCCAGTCCTGCCTTTCTCCTGGGCTCATTTGAACAAGTAGCCCAGCCTCTCTCAATAACATTCGTGGCGTAGCACCCCACACATAACAGGAGACTGGGTTGGACCTACGACAATAGTAACTATTGTTGCAGCTTCCCTTTATCGTTTACTGCGTGCCTCGTGTGGGCACGAGGAGCATTTGAGTTGAGGCACGTGTGCCTCTTTGTGAACATGTGCTCAGTTCATCTTCCCAAGAACACCCTGACATCCCTTGATGATGGTAGTTATTCCACAATGCATGTATGGCAAACCATCACATTGTGCACTTTATATACAATTTAATTTGTCACTTGCACCTCGATAAACCTGGGCAGGGAGGGAAGGACAGAAACGAAGAGTTGGATAGAGGAGAAAACGCAAACTTGCAAACATTCAAAACACAATCAGTGCCTGGAAGATAAGGGCACTTACCTATTTAACCAATGTGCACAGGGGATCTGAGGCTCAGGGAGGTTAAGTTACCAACGATCGCACAGCTAAAGAGGTCCTGCCAGGCCGTGAACCCAGATCCAGCTCAGAAGTCCAGGCTCCAAAACCCCATGCTATATTGCTTCAGTGAGAGCCTGCTTCTAGAATTTAGATCTTTTCAAACCATGTTGCAGTCTCACGCATCATCTGTCACTATGAATCCTCCTAACCTCTCCTTCCCTTGTGATTGCCTCTGCCACTGATGTTTTTCTAGATGTTCCCAATTCTTTGCTGAATGTGGGAAAGTTGAAATTAATTTTTCAAGGTGTAATTTTAATACACATTCCAATATGGTAAATTACTATTATGAAAAGTATACTACTTAGAAACTTCACGAAGCCCTCTAGAGTAACTTGTAATTATAATGAGTCGTGTTGATGCAGTATACGTTTTTACTCTGTATAATTTAACAAGTGTGTGATGACTATCTAATTATAGCCTATAGTTCGCAAAGTAATAGTTTACAATCATATTTCCTTGGTAGAGGTTATACTTCCACATGAGATTCTTGCTTTATGTCTGCCTACAAGAGGCGTATTACTACCAAATGTGCATACAAATAAAGCCTTATCACAAAGATTGACTTTAGAAGCATAATCTGTTTCAGAAATACATTTCTAAAAATTTGCCCAACACTTACATTCCTTAAACCAACCAAGCCAAACAAATTCATCAAAATACTCTTGTCCTTTCAAACGTCGTAAGAACTGTTCTGACAATACTCATGAGCGAAAATCTGTTATTCAAGAATGAAACAGGAAAAAAAAAGTGAGTGGATTTTTCTACCTCTGCAAAACACACTGAGGACTTTCTTGTATCATTGCATCCTTCAAGAGCTGAGTTGAAGAACAGAGATAGAAAGAAACCTAATGGCTCTCTCTACCTTCAAACTGTATCCTGAGTCAGTCCGCTTCCCTCCACCTCTATGGGCAACCTCTTAGTCCAAACCACCATCATCTGTCACCTGGATGACTGAAATAGCCTCCTAGCTGGCCTTCCTACTTCTGCCCTTGCCCCACTTCTGTCTCTTGGCAACAGACAGCCGAACGACCATTACCGCCACAGTCGGCCCAGGTCTCCTCTGCTCAGAGCCCTCCAACAGCTAGCTCTCTTTTCCCTGAGAAGAAAAGCTCAAGTTGCCACAAATGACCAATAAAGCCTTGCCCACTCTCGCCCCAAGTGCCTCCGTGACTCATCCCCTACTCCTCTTCCTCTGCTCCTGCCAGATTGGCCTTTTGCACTTTCTCAAAGACAGGAAGCACACTCCTGTCTCAGGGCCTGGGACCACCTGCCCCTCTCCCTGGAGAATCACGTAGTTACCTCCCCCACCTCCTCCAGGTTCTTTGCTCATACATCACCTTCTCAAGGAGGCCTTTCTGGACCATCCAAACTTAATAGCAACCCTCTCCTCCAGTCAAATCCCAAATTCTCCAACCTGCTTCACTCTGTTTCATTTTTTTTGCCAATTACTTGAACCACCTTTCCCTGTCCTCTAGAGTTTTACTTGTTTCCTGTGTTTATTGGCTGCCTCCCCCGTTGTAGAATTCAAGGGGGCAGGGTCCTTATTGTCTTTTATTCATTGATGTATCACTAGAAACTAGAATTGTACCGAGCATGAGGTAGCCAGTCAAATATTTGGTGAATGAATGAATGAGTGCTAAAATTACTCAGGTTTTTGTCACTGTATTTCACTCTTTTTTAAAAAAAATTTTGTAGGGGCGCCTGGGTGGCGCAGTCGGTTAAGCATCCGACTTCAACCAGGTCACGATCTCGCGGTCCATGAGTTCGAGCCCCGCATCAGGCTCTGGGCTGATGGCTCAGAGCCTGGAGCCTGTTTCCGATTCTGTGTCTCCCTCTCTCTCTGCCCCTCCCCCGTTCATGCTGTGTCTCTCTCTGTCCCAAAAATAAATAAACGTTGAAAAAAAAATTAAAAAAAATTTTTTTTAATGTTTATTTATTTTTGAGAGAGACAGAGACAGAATGCGAGTGGGTTAGGGGCAGAGAGAGAGAGGGAGACACAGAATCCGAAGCAGAGTCCAGGCTCTGAGCTGTCAGCACAGAGCCTGACGCGAGGCTCGAACCCATGAGCTGTGAGATCATGACCTGAGCCGAAGTCAGACGCTCAACCGACTGAGCCACCCCGGCGCCCCTGTATGTCACTCTTTCTCTGCTTCACCAAAATGGCCACGATGCCAGCCTCCTTGAAATCTTGGATAATTTAAAATGCCATGCATTAAGAAATAGCCTAAAAAGTGCTTTTTAAAATTACAGCCATATTCTTCAGGGTTCTGACATTAATATTGAAATATTCATCATGACATCTTTAAAGGTTCTCTGCCTTACTAAATCCTAAACATAATTTATCATATCAGGGACAAAATTAATTGAAATATTCTCTATTCTTGAATCAAGAATACAACTGATTTGCTGTTTTTCCTCATTTTGATGTGCTGTCATATATAAGCAGAGCTTTGATTTTGTGATGAACTTTTAAAAGCTATTGTTAAACTGCTCTGTGTGACATTTTTTCAGGCAGAACTACCATGAATTCAGCAAGCAGCCATGTCGTCATCAGTATCTGATCCTCGTTAAATATAATTGTTAAAGTATAATGAGTCTTCCACTCTCAGAATGATAATCTGTCTAGAGTAAGAATTTCCTCAAATGATATGAGATCAATGAAAATTAAGGCTACTGTTTTTTTTTTTTTCTATCAACAAATATTGACCATGTGTCTGCTGTGATAGATCTATTGCTAGACCCTGGGGGCCCAGAGATGAACAAAAACTAGTCCTTGTCTCAGAACAGTTCAGTCTAGGGGAGGAAACTAACAGATAAATACCTAGCAATTCCATGACATGCTAAGAGCTATAGCAGAGTCATTGAAAAGTGCTATGAAAACATGGAAGAGAGCGTGGCTTGAAAAAATTCCTGTATTATCACTATAGATCTTTGTTTTTTTGTTTTTTTGTTTTTTTCATATAAAAATGTTCATTAAGCACCTGCTAGATTCCAGGCATTGTGCTTGTCCCTGAGGATGGAGACGCGAATAAGAGGCTGTCTTCTGAGAGGTGCTATTGATGATGATGCTATTTATGCTGATCCTGCGTGCGTGGCTAAAAACATTGATTCCTGGAAAAATGACCAGTGGCAACTGGCGAAGCTTTTAGAGCATGTCTTTTGTAGTCGCTGGACATTCAGCACCCCAGACACCAAGCTCAGAGCTGCTGAATAGCCCTTTCTCTAATTACTGTGTGTCTGAATGCCATGGTGGACTGGCTGCTACCAGTTCCAGGAAATAGTTCAACCAAATAAAGCACCCAAGACTTGTAACTACTCTTGGTCTTAACCTCTTCTTTGTCTGATCCTTGCATAATGTAACAAGGTTTGTATGAAAGGGCTGAATGCTTCATAAATGCTTCAATATCGTCATGTTATCATGGTAAGAGGGAAAAAGTAAAGAAACACCAAGAAATATTTTCAGCCATCTTCTATGAGCATTCGACTGAGGATATCTGTGAACTGCATCACTTTAAGTCAATGTATCAGCCAAAAAGGCAGGTTCGCATCACATTAGAGTTGGTTACGTGGCCCAGGTGCCATGATGTAACGCTGTATTTTATGTGGACATAAATTTGTTCTTATAACCATTAACATAGTTGAAAAATCACTAATAAAATTAACTCCACTACAGTACTATACACGAGATACTATTTATATAATAAGTAATTCCGTCACCAAATGACCCTGTGGGTTGGGAACCATGATTATCCCCATTTTACAAGTGAAGAAAGGTGCAGTGAGGCTTGCTAGTGTGAGGTCACTGCTAATAAGTGGCAGAGCCAGAATTTGGATCCAGGTGGTTGGGCTCCAGATGATGGCAGCTGCAATGTTGTATTGCCACACAAGATGTGCAGATTAGCCATTATTAGCCACGTTCATTATTTAAGTCCTAACATGTTTCAGGAGGGTCTGCTTGTTTGCCCTTCGACATGTGTGAGGGGAAGAATACTCCAAGTTATGGTTCTGGTTTGGAAAGACTGTGCCTTTTCGATGTTTGTTATCTACCCTCCCAAAGCCTTAAAATAACTTTCAAGAGTGACTCAGATTGTGTGTAACCAAAATCTTGCTAATGATGAAACATCAAAACCTCGGAGGTTTTAACTACCAATCACCTAATGGAAGGCACACCTTGCTAATTATATCTCTTAATGTGGAGCCAGTAGTCTAGGCTAGGGCGCATTACTTTGCAGGGCATCGGGATTGAAGGTCGTGTGAACTCCACACTCTTCTGGACCTAGAACTTAAATGTTGGGTGATAACGTTTTGAAGAAAATTGCTTAATATTTTATAGTGAGGGGACTTTGTGATTAAAAATCTTCAAGAAGGGTTGATGTGATTTTCAAAAGCAACTTTGATGTTTGGAATTTGGATTGCTGCTCTCTTATTCTTTGGCACATCAATGGGTAAGACTTAATTTATTAGTTCCTTGAAAATAAGGAGTATAGTCACATCCAGAATGTGATTGATATGGGTTTCAGAATAATGGCTCTGTTTATATTTTGATTTATTTGTCATAAAAATATCTAAGGGAAATGAATCAATTTAGTAATACTAAATCTGTAAGTATATAGGAAGTATCTATTTCCAATAATATAAAAGTTGCTGGATGGCTTGTACTGGGCTCCCAGCTCTATACTTACTAGCCTATGGCCTTGGTGAAGCAACTTATCTGTTAAAGTCTTGATTCCTTCACTTCTAAGGTAAGTGTGTAGCAATAAATGAGAAAATACATTCATATTTCTGGTTTCAGTATCTGAATCACTGTAGATGCTCAATGAATGTATGAATGAATGAATGAATGAATGAATGAATGACTAATGGTGATTGGAACTTCCATGTTGATTTTTTCTATTTTGGGTCATGCTTTTGTGAAGAGATTTTGGTCTGTGAACATTTCTTACACATTTACTCAATATTCATGGACTTGTGCTCTTTATATCGTGGACTCTTCAGGCATCTCCTATGTAGTAGCTGTTGTTTATCTCTGTTTTTACCTCCCTGGTTCAGTGTTCTTCCTATAAGCACAACAAAAGTTAGTTGATATGTTTTAACCAAAATAGAATCAAAGAATTTCAGTGTTTTTACTCCCTGCCCTCCAGATCTTTTCTGTGGGGTAAAAGTGGATGGATCTGTTGTTGGTTTTAGTATATTCCTGGAACTGTGCTCTATTTTCTGTAATGTTCCTGCCCCCGACAGTCCTTACTGAGTACTGAAAGCAGCTAGACTGATCAGTTCCAGAACAGAATCGAGTGAAGTCTTGCCTGGTCTATTGTTCTTATACCGTCACCTTTTTTTTCTCAGGTGGTCTCTCCTCCTTCCAGACTTCAGGCCTCTTTGTCCTCTCTCAAAGTCCTCTCTGAACAAGGATGCTAATATGTTTTATTTTAATCAACAAATACAATCACCTACTATGTGCCAGGCACTGTGTTGAACCCTGGAGACACAGTTGTGATTAATAAGACTTCCCTATACCCATCGGAAAAATTTACTTTTCAGTAGGAAGTGATTTCTGTTTGAAGGTTTATTGAATTAAACACAAATTCTCTGGCAGGTACCAGAGAACTAAATGCAAATAGACTCTGTTACAAATTTAATAGATGCCAATGCAGGTAATAATACAAATGTGATGGAGACTCAAATTTTTAATGATAGCGGCTCTATAATGAATATAAGTGTGCAGTAGAAATATATATATATACATATATACTACTCCACATATATATATATAACTATGCATAACTATTATATATATATATAATCTAATTTTAATATAACTATGATTTTATTTTTTTAAGTTTTTTGGCAGCCAGCCAACTCTCTCCTCAGTTTAATGCCATGGCCAATCATAATCACTCCTTGGTATACACATTGGACTTCTTTGCTGCTTTTGCTTCACTTGGCTTAACCACAACACTGGTTAAATCCAACACATCATCTCTGTGCAGCTGACTGTGCCTGGAGAAAAACACACACCATGCTGACTGCCTCACTGCAAAGTCATGGTTATCAGACAGGAGGTGACCCTAAGGCTGCCAAGCCATCCTACTGTTCTTCCCTCATCCATTCATTTGCCTGGGCTCCTGGGTTCTTTCATTTTTCTCCCCTCTTCTCAAATCTCCAACACCTCCCTGCTTACCAACACTCAGCTGATGGCCTGGTTTCCCATTTCAATAAGAAAATGGAAACAAAGAGAAGAGACCTTTGCGGAGCTCCCAGTACCACATTTATCCAACTTGGCTGCATACACCTGCCTGTACGTTCTGCCTTCTCTCTTTCACAAGAGATGAGCTGTTGTTGCTGCAACAAAGGCCAACCCTTCCTCCTGTATATTAGACACTCTCTCCTCTCACCTGCCCAAGGAGTGCACTCAACCACACTCTCTTCTATTTCTCCTGCTTTACCAATTTTCTTCCTGGCTTCTGGAACATTCCCAGCAGCACAAACATGTGTTATTTCATCCGTCTTTTTGTTTTTTTTAATTAAAATGTATTTTTAAATGTTTATTCAATTTTGAGAGAGACAGAGACAGAGACAGAGCGCAAGCAGGGGAGGGGCAGAGAGAGAGGGAGACACAGAATCTGAAGCAGGTTCCAGGCTCTGAGCTGTCAGCACAGAGCCTGATGCAGGGCTTGAACCCATAAACTGTGAGATCATGACCTGGGCCAAAGTCAGACACTTAACCAACTGAGCCACCCAGGTGCCCCATCCATCTTTAAAACTCCACTTCTGAGTTGTGTGTATGGGGTTTCTTTTTCTCCTCCCCTTCTTTCTTGAATTCAGTCCAATCAGGCTTTCGCCCCAGAAACTACCCTTGTCACTGTCACCAGTTACTCCTATGTTGACAAGCCAGTGGTCAATTCTCCATCCTCATCTACTTAGACTTTGCAGTATTTGGTACTCTTGATTGCTCTCTCCCCTGGAAGTACATTTTTAAGTTAGCATCTAGGATTCCACGTTCTTCTGGGTTTCCTCCTACTTCTTGTAGGCCTTTTTGTCAGTGTTCTGTGCTTATCCCCACTCATCTTCCTGATGTTTCAATGATGGAGTGTCCTAGGACTCTGTCCTTAGGTCATCCCTCTTCTTTACCTACCATCACTCCCTTGGTGATCTCCTCCATATTCATGACGTCAAACACCACTTTATGTTTATGACTGCCAAGTTCCTACGTGCAACTGAACTTCTCCCTGGAATTGCAGTCTCCTATATCTACCTACTTCTGTGGCATCTCCACTTATGTATCTAATTCATATAAAAGCTGCATATCCAGAGCTTTTTTTTTACATTCGTTTTTTTTACATTCGTTTATTTATTTTGAGAAAGAGAGAGAAAGGCAGAGGGAGAGAGAGAATCCCAACCAGGCCCTGCACTTCAGTGCAGAGCCTGACATGGGGCTCAAACTCCCGAACGGTGAGATTATGACCTGAGCCGAAATCAAGAGTAGGCCACTGAACCTACTGAGCCACCCAGGTGTCCCCAGAGCTGAGCTCTTGATTCTACTCCCAAATCTGTCTAGAATTCTAGCGTCTCCCCAAGTAATGGCAACTCCAGCCTTCCAGGAACTTCGCCAAAAACCTTGACATCATCCTCTACTTTTCTATTACACCTTCCTGCCAATTAATCAGTAAATTGATCCTCCTTCACAATTTATCCAAAACCTGACAACTTCTCACCACTTCCCCTGCTGCCACCTTGACTTTGGACACCATTGTCTCTTGTCTAATTTACTACAGTCGCCTCCCAGATGATCTCTGTGCCTCCCCCCTTGTCCTGCTTCAGTATATTCCTAAAACAAAATAAACCTAAGTCAGTCTGCATCACTTTTCTGCTCATGGCCCTCCGATGGCTATGCCCCTCACCTTGGAGTAAATGCCAGAGTCCTTCCAATGATCTGCCGAGCGCTGCATGCTTTAGCCCTCTGTTACCTTCCTAATACCATCCCTTGTCCATCATCCCTTGTTCAACTCCCTGGGGCCAGATATGTCCCAGAACTCAGGCTTTTTTTTTTTTTTCTAATTTTAAGTATACTGTAAAATACAAAACCCTGAGAGGAATCTTGGGTAGCACAACCACATGGATATTTTTGTAGTAAAATCTATGAACATTCATATTAATTAGGATGACGAATATGTATAGCCTCAGGTCAGTTTTTGCTACCAAATGAGTTTTCTGCAAACTGAAAAACGAATGAAAAAATCAAAATCCCACTTCTTTCCCCCAGAGGATTTTAGATTTTGCAATTGCAGAGTAAGGTGTTACGGACCTGTCACTCCCCACTCTTCCGTCAGCTCTGATCGGGGTGGCCGTGTCATAAGTCCTCTGTCACACTAAGCCATGCTCCTTCCCCCAGAGGCTTGTGTGTTCTCTTCCCTCAGCCCTCTTCCAGAAATCCCCACAGTTTGCTCCTCACCCCCTTCAGCTATAGATTCAAATGCCACCTGTTTTAGTGAGATCCTCCCTGGCCACCCTATTTGAATAGCAACCCCTTCCTCACCTGAACACATACACATCTTCATTTTATTTACTTACTCTTATTCTTTATTTATTTACTTTATTTATTTATAAATAAATAAATTTATTTATTTACTTGTCCCCACACACGCACTGGGCTATACTCCACCAGGGCTAGGCTTGTTTTTTCCACGGTTGATTCCCTAATGCTGAGAACAATATCTGGCACATAATAGACACTCAAATAAATATTTCTTGAATAAATTAATGAGTCCATTTTCAAGATATTTCTTGTCATTGGGAAAGGCTGCTCACGGTATGAAAAATTACTCATTTAGAAAGTGGAAGTTAAGAAAACAACTAATATACCAACTTATATGATTTCTTAACCAATTAAACCTAATGTGCTATAGTAAAGAACGTTGAAGTCAAAGAGTAAATAAAACACTTCAGTTGCAGAATATATCAAAATGCAATGACCCAAGAACTGAAGACACTAGAAAAAGAACAAGTAACATTGAAGGAAGAATTTCATGAATAAAAATAAAAGTAAAGGTTAACACATTGGAAGAACAGGAGTAAAGCAATACAATTGATAAATGTATATTGTGATTGCCTAATAAAACTAAAAGATGGAAAACTGTGATGACAGATTTAAATAAAGAGAAATAACCACAGGTGTGGAAGACATTGAAATGATTATACTTTGTATAAATTCAGGCCAAGAGAATTGAACTTCTAGATGAAATCTTCTCTTTATACCAGAATAAACCCCAGATCAATGAACATTTAAAGTAAAAGAGTGAAACGAGAAAAATATAAACGAAAACAAAGTGAAATTGTTAATGATCTTGAAGTAAGGAAGGCTTTTCTAAACAAGATGAAACCCCAAAGCCATAAAGAAAAAGACTGATTATTTTGTTGAGTGAAATGTGAAATTTCTATAAAACAAAAACAAAAACAGCAAACTAGAATATTTTTTCTCGATGTCTGATTAAAAAGGACCAAATCTCTCTACTATTTGAAGAGTTTTTACAAATAAATAAGAAAAAAGCAAACTTTAGGAAAATGTACATCAGAAACAAAGATGTCCCCACCCACAGAACATGTGCAAAGGGCCAGAAATGCACAAGATATTCAGGTATTTAGGTAATTCAAGGAATACAAATGAAAATGACAAAAGGTTTTCCTTCCGGTGGCACCTATAAAAATGTAAACCTGCATACCCTTCTGTTGCAGATGGTAGTGTTGTTCCCCACTCTTTACTCCCCCTCCCCGGAAGAGGATGCTACAGCCCCACCTTTGGCTACATGACCTGCAGAGAGCAGTGCCAAGTTCGAATGCCTGTATGAAGAGCATTTGCATGGTTCAACCATGGTTCTGCCCTTTCCCTCTGCCCCAAGAGCAACATGTTCCAGACAGGGTCTCTTTTGGCTTAGATCCTGGAAGGAAGAAGACTGGTAAATCAGAGCCACAGCCAACCGGAAACTACTGCAGCCAAAATAGAACATGAACGAGAACTAAACCTTCATGTTGGGAAGCCGAGGAATTTGGAGGCTATTTGTTACAACATAACCTAACAAAAGCTAATTAATGCACCTCCCAATTCTACTTAGTGATAGAGTGAGCTGCATCATGGTTCTCCCCCCCCCCCCACCAACTTAATCACAATGACGCATTGGGCAGGGTGGTCACTTTTTGTAAGTCTTCATTTCCTCACATGTGTGACACTTAGGGCTCAGTCTGTTTTTGCCCTTTTAATTATTATTAATTAAATTATTATTAATTAAACATAATTTGGAGAAGTAGTCTTTTTTCTTTTGTGACTTAGAGTTACCATTATTAATTATTAAAAATTTAAGACCATAGATAAGGGTAAACAAGAAAATAAAAACCACGCATCCTCAGGGTGCCTGGGTGGCTCAGTCAGTTAAGTGTCCGACTCACGTATCTCATGGTACGTGAGTTAAAGCCCTGCGTTGGGCTCTGTGGTGACAGTTCAGAGCCTGGAGCCTGTTTTGGATTCTGTGTCTCCCTCTCCTTCTGCCCCTCACCCGCTTGTGCTCTCTCTCTCTCTCTCTCTCTCTCTCAAAAAATAAATAAAACCCATGCTTTCTCACCATTATTAATATTTTGATGCACTTCCTTTAAATTTTCTTTTTCACCATGCATTTTATTTTTTTTATTTTTTTTTTTATGAAATTTATTGTCAAATTGGTTTCCATACAACACCCAGTGCTCATCCCAAAAGGTGCCCTCCTCAATACCCTTCACCCACCCTCCCCTCCCTCCCACCCCCCATCAACCCTCAGTTTGTTCTCAGTTTTTTTTTTTTTTTAATTATTTTTTTTTTTCCTCAAAGTTTTTTTATTTATTTTTGGGACAGAGAGAGATAGAGCATGAACGGGGGAGGGGCAGAGAGAGAGGGAGACACAGAATTGGAAACAGGCTCCAGGCTCCGAGCCACCAGCCCAGAGCCCGATGCGGGGCTCGAACTCACGGAGCGCGAGATCGTGACCTGGCTGAAGTCGGACGCTTAACCGACTGCGCCACCCAGGCGCCCCTGTTCTCAGTTTTTAACAGTCTCTTATGTTTTGGCTCTCTCCCACTCTAACCTCTTTTGTTTTTTTTTTCCTTCCCTTCCCCCATGGGTTTCTGTTAAGTTTCTTAGGATCCACATAAGAGTGAAACCATATGGTATCTGTCTTTCTCTGTATGGCTTATTTCACTTAGCATCACACTCTCCAGTTCCATCCACGTTGCTACAAAAGGCCATATTTCATTCTTTCTCATCGCCACGTAGTGTTCTATTGTGTATATAAACCACAATTTCTTTATCCATTCATCAGTTGATGGACATTTAGGCTCTTTCCATAATTTGGCTATTGTTGAGAGTGCTGCTATAAACGTTGGGGTACAAGTGCCCCTATGCATCAGTACTCCTGTATCCCTTGGGTAAATTCCTAGCAGTGCTATTGCTGGGTCATAGGGTAGGTCTATTTTTAATTTTCTGAGGAACCTCCACACTGCTTTCCAGAGCGGCTGCACCAATTTGCATTCCCACCAACAGTGCAAGAGGGTTCCCGTTTCTCCACATCCTCTCCAGCATCTATAGTCTCCTGATTTGTTCATTTTGGCCACTCTGACTGGCGTGAGGTGATATCTGAGTGTGGTTTTGATTTGTATTTCCCTGATGAGGAGTGACGTTGAGCATCTTTTCATGTGCCTATTGACCATCCGGATGTCTTCTTTAGAGAAGTGTCTTTTCATGTTTTCTGCCCATTTCTTCACTTCACCATGCATTTTAAACAAAACCATGCATAGTTCTGCAGCCTGCCTTTTCAGCACAACACACTAACATAATCACTGTCATTACAAATTTCATTACAAATCTCTGTAAGCATTTTCAATGGCTGCATAATACCGTTAACGCTACCATTCTAAAACTATATTCTTTGTCATATGGGCCATTTAAGTTATTGGCCCAGTATCAACTTACTGATTTTGTAGCAAACATGTTATTTTTTTTTTAATTTTTTTTTTAACGTTTATTTATTTTTGAGACAGAGAGAGACAGAGAATCAACAGGGGAGGGGCAGAGAGAGAGGGAGGCACAGAATCTGAAGCAGGCTCCAGGCTCCGAGCTGTCAGCACAGAGCCCGACGTGGGGCTAGAACTCACGGACCGCGAGATCATGACCTGAGCCGAAGTCGGCCGCTTAACCGACTGAGCCACCCAGGCGCCCCAAACATGTTATTTTTAAAGAACTATTAATCTTTCCATTTTTTCCCTAAATGGCTTTGATACTTTATAATCTTGATCAGTCTCCTTCATCATATCTAGTTTCTTCTAACTTTATATTCTTTTTATGGGTATTTCCTTATGGAAAAAGGCATAGTGACCAATAACCCTGGTAAGTTACAAACATAAGAAACATACAGTTTTTACAAGTCTTTATTTCAAAATCCAAACTCCTTTCCATAGACTGAATAATGTAGTTGAGAATTTGGGTGTATGGGGGAGGGGGAGACATGGTGTGCAAAAAGCAAGGGCAGCTGGACATTCTAGAAAAAAAACAGAAGGTTGTACTAGAAAGGCACGATCCAAATGTGAACTCATTGATCCAAATTAGAACTGGACATATGTGTGCTTCAACAGAAAAAAAAAAAAACAGAATGGATTCCAGGCATGAGAAATATTGATTGAGGAGCTATAGTAGAGATATATTGAAGAAGGCACATGTTTACACTTACAACAAGAGAAAACAAAGGCAACCAGAGAATCCAGGAAAATGAAAATGCTACAAGAAAAGCATGATCCAAATATGAAGCAAACCAAAATGACACTGATCTCGAGCAATTCATGTCTAAGAAAAGATAATTCATGTGAATATTCCCCTTTTGAAGCGAATGGGTAACCATACAACAAAGTGCAGATAAACAAATGTAATTACAGCATGCTAGCTGGCTCTGAAAGGAAAAATATTTATCTAGTCATAATCGTATAAATTCTGTGTATTGGCTTTCAATTTTTTGGAGCCAGCCTACCCACAAAACATAAAAGACTTAATTATGATCATAGAACAAAGTCTGAATGTTATCAACGTTGACAATATGAAGTCAAAGTGCTGCTGGCGGACCTTGGAAGATGGAAGGGAAGAGAGGTAACGTGGCTTAAAACTTCGTCTTGCAAAGGTAGAGAGTCAGGTTATAAGGAGTATGAGGTATCAATCAAGAAATAGAAGATTACTGGGGCACCTGGGTGGCTCAGTTAAGCTTCCAACTCTTAATTTCGGCTCAGGTCATGATCTCACTCTTCGTGAGTTCAAGTCCACGTTGGGCTCTGCGCTGACAGCAGACTGTCAGTGCCTGAGTGACAGCAGACTGAGACTGCCTGAGATTCTCTGTCTCCCTCTCTGCTCCTCCCCCACTCGTTTGCTCTGTCTCGCAAAAATAAACATTAAAAAAAAGAAATAGATTATTACTATTTCAGTTCACAGTGGAAGCCAGTTAATGAGCTAAAAACAGTGTTATTGACTATAGAGGAGGAGGAGTTGAGACAGCGTGGAGCGCAGGGCTTGTAGGAGCTGTTGTCCCCCAGGAGTTTCAGGCCAGCCCTTGCTTGGCCAGCGCTGGGACGTGCAACCACAGTTCAGCCTGTCTGGCCACTCCCAGAGAAGCTCTGTCAATAGAGACACTAGAGGGACACTGAGGTTCCACGAGGGAGGAAGATGGTGTTCCTTCTTCTCTGCTCCTGGTTCCTGTCTGTTTTTCCAGAAATGACAAATAATCACCCGGGTAGCAGCAGGTGGCTCCAGCTGGCAGTTGTTCAGAAACACCCAGAAGCAGGCACACGGTGCCTACTCAAAGATGCCAGTGCTAGCCAGCCAGCACCCCTCTTCACGGGCCAAACCCCAGCTCTGGAGACAGCACCCCTCCCCGCCAGGGTCTAGCAGCCCTTCCTTCATGTTTCTACAGCTGAATGACTTTTCGGTTTGGTTCTTTGGGTTTGGCTCTTTTTGATTCTTCCACCAGCCTTCCACTAGCAGCTGCTCTCTGCAATTGCCACCTGTGAGCAACTACATGGCCCCCTTTGTGCCTTCAGTTCTCCAACACTTGATTGATAGCAATTCATTGTATTAAACTCTCACAGTTAAAATAACCGGTATGATTTGTTTCTTGCCTTGATCCTGACTGATCCCAAGAATAGGTGGGTTAAATCCTCATTTATTATTGCAGCAAGTTAATAGATCATGTGTGACTAATGTTAATAAATCAAACCTTGGCAGTGTTAGCACATTATATAGAGATGTGGGGGTAACCACGAGAATAACAGCAGACATGTTTAAAAGTAGCCACCTCTAGGGAGAGGGCTGCGTTTGGGAGTGAGCACGGATGTTGCTCATCTGTACAATTTCTTTTTAATGTATAAACATTTGTTTGATTAAAAAAAAATTTAATTCCTTATCCTCTCTCTTCATGTTTAGCGGGTAATCTCATTGTTAGGGAATGGAGAAAATGCAAAATCTCCTAAGATTTTAAAGTAAAATCTGGTGGACTTAAGAGTGAAAGAATTATTCAGCATTTTTTGGTAAGTGAGAAAAGGAAATGCTCAAATTCAAGACTTCAAACAGTTGTAGCCAATACTAATGAATAACCATATATTGAATAAATGCCAACCAATTTAGTAAATCATAATAACACATTGAATACATAATTCAATGCTAAATTGAATAAATAATTATTGTTATAATTGAACAAGTTAAACTATGCCTCCATAAAACAGTATGAAATAAAGTTATTTGCTTTGGGCTGTTAAAAGAAAATGAAAAAGAAAGGCCATGGTGAAAAGATCAATCAAAGTCGGTGGATGACAGAAACATTAAGACTCAGTTTGCCCAAAGCGTCTCATTTTAGACATGAGTGAGGCGAGCTCCAGAAAAGACTTGGTTAAAACTGAATGAAACTTTGCTGTTATCTATACTCCCAGAAGACCGACGTTGGACTCCTACAGTGTGTCAGGCATAGTGCTAGGTCCTGGGGACTCCAGGGTCCATTTCATCCAAAACTTTCAGCCTGATAAGAAAAGACAGAAATTCAGGGAACACACAGTATCCCTCTTATGTCCTGGCCCATTGACAAGGGCTGTCCCGTGTGATAGTTCGTTTAGGCTTCCCAACAAGGCTGTAAGGTAAGTGGTATTCTCTCCACATCACAGAGGAGGAAACTGAGACTCTAAAGAGGCAAAATAATTGCCCAAAGCCAGGAACGTCTGATCCCACAGCCCCTGTGCTCTCATCCGCAACATTGTGATCTACAAGGTCATGGTCATGATATTGGGAGGGTGGTGGGGGAAGGAGAGAGGAGAGCAGGTTTTGAAGAGCATCTCCCCCTAAGTCAGACTTGTTTAACTTCAAGACCAGTTTCAATTAAGCCTCATGGTAGGAAACAACCTCTCTCTGGGCCTGGTTCCTACAATACTGACACTCAATCTTTCTGCCGCAGGAAAAGAAGTTTGCTATGAAAGGGTGGGGTGCTTTAAAGATGGTTTCCCATGGACTGGGACTTTGTCAAGACAGTTGGCAGGTCTACCCTGGTCTCCAGAAGAGATAAACACTCGCTTTCTGCTCTACACGAGACATAATCCCAAAGCTTATCAGGTAAGATAACTTGCTGCCTTCACACATAGGTTATTCCAAGATATAAGATGTAGCTATAGGTTCAGTAGCCTACCCTGGGATAAACTATTGACTTAAAGGCAAATATTTCCTTTTAATATTGTGAGCTAGATTTTTTTTTTCTCATCATACTTGCCCTAGTATTTAAGTATAAAGATTGGTCTGAGTATGTCGTTTCATAGGAGGTAAATTTGATATTTCATTTGATACATATATTAATTGGGAGCTTTCCACATGTAAGACTGTAAATAGGCAACAGGCCCCTCGTGTATTAAATTGAATAAATAAGACAGTGTCCTAAATTTACTATATTAGGGGAAAGGGGGTATATAAATACCTCTGTTGCAGCACAAATTATGATCTGTCACATAAGATACAAACAAAAGAATCTGGGAGCAGTGAGGAAAGGCTTACCTTCCCCTTGAGGGTGGGACAAGAACCAGAAAGGCTTTGAGGAAGACGTGTTTTGAGGTGTGTCCTGAAAGGTGGGAAGGGTTTGCATAAGCAGAGGCAGACAGAGAAATGACAAAAAAAAAAAAAAAAAAAAAAAAGGCGTGGACAAATACATAAAGGAGAGAACATCTGATGAATGACAATATGTTGAGTTAGACTGAAAGGAAGTCCTCAAAATATGGAGTTAGTTAGAAAAGTAGTTTAGAGACAAATTGTATAACTCCTTCCTGGGTATTTTGGATTTCATCCTGTGAGTCAGGGGGTCCCACGGGTAGTTTCTGAAGAGTCATCTGGCTGCAGTGCACCATCTTGACTGGAGGCGGGCAAGCCTGCAGGTGATTTCCTGACTGTTTGGTACTATGCCCCCCAACAGGGTAGCCGTGAGCTACGTGTGGCATTAAAATGGAATAAAATTAAAAATTCAGTTTTTCAGTTGCACCAGCCACATATCAAGTGCTAATAGTCCCATGTGGCTAGTGGCTACCATTTTGGACAGTGCAAACACAGGATATTTCCACCATCACAGAAAGTGCTATTCGCGATTAACTAGAAAACTACGGCGCGATTCCGAATGGACTCGGGGAACTAGCCTGAGCCATGGAATGAACATGAGTATGATAATAGAAAATTGACATGATAAACATCATAAACTGCCTGGAGATTTTACACATGAGTTATGGGAAGAATAATGACCCTTTTAACAAGAAAACTTGATTGGGGATGCCAGAGAATGAGTTACATGTTGGACGAGTGAGGTTCGTGTAGGCTATTGGAGATTTTCGTCTTGCAACTCTGTGGGAATCTAGACCTGGAAAAATAGGATCCAAAGTCTTTTACCCAGTGGTGAGAGTTGAAACCCAAGAATGATGTTCTCTTAGGGGCAGAGAAAAAACAAAGCATGATACTAGACCCAGGTGGAGCGCGAGCCAGAGAAAGAGCACTCCCCAGTGCAATGACATTTCCAGTTTTTACCTTCACCTATAAAACTTTGAGGCTTACTTTCCATCAGACCCAGCCGAGACAGCCTTCTGCTCTGCCTTCTTACAAACAGGATCTGATTTGTAGCTGTCTACGTACCAGACACATACACGGGGACACACGACTCTTCACTGACATGTGCCATTTGCGCTGTAGATGACGGCTCTATCTAAAACAAAGAAGAAAAATTCTTATTTTGGGTATGGAGAAACTTACAAAGCAACTGTACCTAAAAATTTGATTTTTATAACTATCAAGAAGCGAAGAGAGGAATATCGTTCAGCCTTTAAAAGAAATGACATTATGGTAGATGCTACAACATGGATGAACCTTAGAAACATTTTGTTAAGTTAAATCAGCTAGACACAAAAGGACAAACATGGTATAATTCCAGTTATATGAAACACCTATTTGAATAGTCACATTCATAGAGATGGAAAGCAGAATAATAGTTACCAGGGGCTAGGGGAGGTGATAATGGAGAGTTACTGTTTAATGGGTGCAGGATTTCAGTTTAGGATGATAGGCAATTCCTCGAGAGGGATGGTGTTGATGGTTGCACAACAATGTGAGTGACTTCACGTTACTGAATTGTATACTTGAAAATGGTTAAAATGGTAATTTTTACATTACATATACTTTACCACAATTTTTTAAATGTAAAGAGAATCTATGTTGAATAAAAATGTTTTGGAGCACCTTCACTGTTTGCTTAGGACTTCCAGGGTGTATGTGTGCATTCAGGACTAACTATACCCCTAGTCTTGACTTTAAGTCCTCATAGGACTCATGGGTCCTTTCACTTTCTGCACAGTGGCCATGCACCTGAAGTTTTGTAGAGAACGGGCACTAAAACAGGTGATGAAGGTCAGTCTTTAGGACAGTCTGGGCCCTAAAGGCAATGAAGAGAATATCAGACACTGAGCACTTTCCTAATAAAGGGACCATGAAAACAATGTTACTCATATCTTTACCACTCCCTTCCATTTGGAAAAACCCATGTGACAAACCAGATCTGTACTTGAATTTTGCAATGGATGGAAGCCTAAGGGTTTGTTGTTAGAGTGTTTTATAACAACAGTGAGGATATAGGATGAGTCAGGATGCAGTAGTAAAAACCAGAATTGACCCATATGCTACACTGTGCAAATCTGACTTCGTTTATGAGGAAGCAGAGGTAAACTGTGCAATGGTTTAATGTACTCTTTTCTCAGATAGAGGAATTGTTAAAGCTGAACATGGTGCAATAAACTTGACTCTTCTGAGAGTCATAGGTCTTCACAGCTACATTTCTGCAAGAATAAAACCAACTTACTGTCCCCCAGAGTGGCTCATGCAGTCGCTGCTGGTGATGCACATTTGACATAATCATGGTAGTTTCTGTGCCTGCAGCTTTTCTCCAGGCTAGAACATATCTAACCAGTGACTACTTTTGACGTACTAGAAACGAGATCATCCAGTCATGCTTTGTAGGATGGGTTGATCTCATTCCAGTTAGGTTCTAACTCCTCAAAGATAAGAACGTTCCAAGTAAAGGCCTGAGCACCCAGCTAAACACTGAGACTTTAACTAGCCCTTTCTCTGGATGACCTGTTCTGTCCCAACACCCTTTTAAGGTTCTGTCCTTGTGATGGCAGAATCTGAGTTGTCTTCTTTGAGTTGATTCCATGATGTTGTTTCAAGTTTCACATTTTCTAAGTTAGTATGCCACTTCATAGGGGTGTGCCAGATGGGCATACAAAGTGAAAAATAGTGTTTTTTTTCTACCTTTTCTATTTTATTAAATTCTTCCAGGGCTTTTGTGACAGTGGAGGATGGTCGGACCTCACAATCCTTGTCAGATTGCTACCTTGAAGCTATCACAAGGTCCCGCTTCCCGCGAGTCTCATGATGGGGAAAGATGAAACAAACTTTCTCTACCAAATTCCTTTTCCCAAATAAGACTCTTTTGAGGGGGAGCATAGAAGTAGAAACACAGTTGGTGTTTAAGGGACTTCAGCTGGAATTGGAATGAGCATTTGGATTCCTTTAGGTATATAGATGGACAAAGGTTTCTGCACTAGAATTCCATTATTTAGCAAAACGGTGTTTCCAGGAAGGCCCAGGTACACTTGATTTTATTATCTGCCTCAGCAAATCCCACATCTGCCCTGGGCCCTATCAGCAAAGAACAGTAGGATCGGATCCTCACTGGAGAGCTCAGTGGTGAAGCACATGACTTCAGAGAAAGACCATGAGGGTTTCAGCCCCCACTCCAGGACTCAGCCCCCACTCCAGGTGCTTCGGGGCAAGTGACTTCTCATCATGTTCTTTCCTAATCTGTAAAGTTAGTGCCTACCTCACAGTGTTGTGAAAGTTAAATGAGCTACTCTACAAAGTACTTCGAACAATTCCCAGCATGTAGGCACATCTAAGTGTAGCTCTATTACAATTGCCATGTAAACTAATTTAGGATTCTCATAATTGTTTGCTCACCATCTTGGGAGATACTTTAGCCGGCAAGTTATATGATTAATTGCACGTTACTATTAATCACAGGTAGCTGGTAGTAGGCTCTTTGTTTGAATTTCATAGGTATCTAAATGTGTTGCTTTCCAGTGGTAGGATTCACCATTGTCAAATTTGCAGTTTGCTGATTAGACTATTCACTTGTTCTCAAAATAGAATTTTGCGCATTTCTTCTATTGTGCCTTTTCATTTTTCTCTTAATAATGAAATTACTTAAATTCATCATATCACTTAAATTGAGTTTGGTTATAAAAAGAATCCAACAAAACCCAAGAAGTACAAAAGAGCATTTAATGTAATTACATAAAATTATCGTTAGCTGTTGTATTGCACATGGTGCGATCCTAACCTCTATTCTGCATTCTTAAAGTGGGGTGAACAATCTGTTTTTGCCACCTTTGTAGCATGCTTTTAAGCCTCAAGTAACACGCTACTCATGAATCACGTTGGCAACAGAGAAGTGCTGTACAAAAGTAAGGCTGACAGAAGTCCTGACTGAAACTGACCCAACACAGTCCTAAAGCCCTGACCTAAACAGTGCCTTAAAACCACACACTTGCCCTTCCTGGTGATTAAGTTTGTATTTTGTATTTTATAACACATTAATAACTCCTTAGTAGTTTGCAGTGTGTCACAGTAACTACTTCTTTGGTTAAAATGTTTTCAATAAGGCTGTTAACAATCCAATTTAGTGGAAGACTTTTGAGCAGACAGAATAATTCTACTAAATATCAAATAATTTTAAATTCTTTTTTTTTTTTTAACCTTCATCCCTTTTCGCTTGAAATAGGAGATCAGTGCAGTTAATTATCGAACTATCCAAGCCTCACACTTTGGGACAGACAAGATGACCCATATCAACATACCCGGATGGAAATCAGATGGAAAATGGCAGCAAGACATGTGCAAAGTATGATGTGAATAAACTCTTCCCTCTACTAGACAAAAGCTCTATGTTTAATGGGAATGTACTTCACATACATTAATGCCCATTCATGGAGATCCCTCCATTCAGTTACTCACATTGTCCTTGTCCCAAGGCCCCAGGTGAATTATCCATTTCCCATTTATGCTCACTTATTATGAATTGCGTAGATTATCAGGGGAGCATATTCTTTTAATAATTATTCTTTGATAAATTCTCACTTTTGACAAAAGATTAAATGATGCGATAAATTTCTCACTTAAGGGCGAAAATTTTCCAGGTTCACTCCAAGAAATTAATTTTCCTCTCTGGTACTCAAGATTAATAGAGTGCTAACATAGTAAGCAATTATTTATAAGGCCATATAGTATAGTAGAGTCAGGCCGCCTTAATTCATACCATGGTTCTACTTACTATGATCCTGGGCAAGTTTAATGAATCTATTTGTGCTTCCGATTCCATATCTGTAACTGGGGATGAAATCAGTTCATACATGTAAAAGGGTTAGGACAGGACCTAGCATGTAAGAGGTTTTCAGTACCTGGTAGTGTTATTTCTTATTATGGAATCCCTTGTTCGGTCACTTTGGTTTTCTTCAATTCTTATCTCTCCGAGACTTGTAATAAATCTTTGCCCCAGGTGCTACTCAAAGTGGAAGATGTGAACTGCATTAACGTAGACTGGATTAACGGTTCACTGGAATATATCCATGCGGTAAACAACCTCCGCGTTGTTGGTGCCGAGGTGGCATATCTTACTGACGTTCTCATGGTAAGAAAAGTTGAGTGTTAAATTTTTTTTTTTAATATTTGTTTGTTTTTGAGAGAGAGAGAGAGAGAGAGTCAGAGCGTGAGCGGGGGAGGGGCAGAGAGAGGGGGAGACACGGAATCCGAAGCAGGCTCCAGGCTCTGAGCAGAGAGCCCCATGCGGGACCCAGACTCACGTTAAGATCATGACCTGGGCCAAAGTTGGACGTTTAACCAACTGAGACACCCAGGTGCCCCAAAAGTTGATTTTTTCAAAAATTATGTGTAATTGGTTTTGCATCATAACACCAAGAATTTGGGTCAGTTGTATGGCTTTTATATTAGCTTACACAAATTCTGAACAGGTGGGATACTATAAGCATTCCTGTATGGTGACTGGAAAAGGGAGATTACTTCCTGGGAAAGAAGCGCCTGTGGTTCTACAAAGCGCCACTTGGTGGCAGTGTCCCTTCACAGGCTCCTCACCAAATGCTTCTCCACCCCCACCCCCAAGGTGGCCTCCTGGGTCAACTTGCAGGACCCTCTCATGCTGGGTAGTTTTTGTTGCATTGTAAACCTATCTTTGATGATGAGAAACTGTTCCCCTCTTATGAATGTTATTTGTTTAGAATGTGAAATACATTTTCCTCCAGAAATTGGGTTCTACGGCAGTGAATTAATTAGGTCTGTAGTCCAGTCCAGGCACAATGACCTATACGTTTTCTAAAAGAATCAAGTAGACTTTGCTATTTATGAGGGATATACCCTGAGACATTTATAAATCTCCGAATGCCCTGCCATAATGGAAAGTAATTTCCCACCATAAAATGCAGTGAAGGAAAATCTAAAGATTTATGACCCTTTCAGACTCTTAAGGAGGGTTCATTCATTCACTCAACAAAGATTTTTCTCTGCACTTGCTGTGGGCTGGGCACCGTTCTAGTCCCCGAAGGTACACGGCAAGCGAGACCGTGTTCCTGCTCTGACAAAGCATGGGGACGGTGCTGTGAATGAGTCCAAGGCAACGGGGTGGAGAGAGACTGGAGCCACAGCTAACCTAGATGGGAGGCCATGGGAGGTGATATTGGGACCCCGAGCGCAGTGAGGGGTCAGGGAGCCAAGTGCTCACCTGCTCCCCCACACCGCTCGGCAGCTCTTCCTGCTGCCAAAGGAGACCAGGGCACAAGAAGATACTTAGAATGGGTCCTTGTACCCAAAGGATGAAATCAGATTCATCTCCTCTTTGAGAAAAAGTCGTCCTAAACTTTCGTGAATTGTTTTGTTGACCCTGAGGCCTGAGCTGTGGATTTTTCTAGGGCCTGGACAAAAAGTAGGAGTGGCTCGTAGGAGAGGAAATGTCTGTTGGACTGAAGGGGAAAGCATTTGCTGAGCTAAATGTGCAGGAAATTGATGGAGACAGAGGAGGGGAAGACTGAGGGCGAGGAGGGCTGATCTCAGATACCAGGGCTGGAGAGGAGCCCAGGAAAGAAAGCAGAGATTTCAAAGGACAGCAGCAGTGGAAGGTAGGCTGCCTAAGGACCAGGAGACATCCTGGGCAGCCATTCCCCTGTGAACCAGAGAGAAAATACTCTTTATAAAGCAGCACAGATTATTGTCATTACTGTCATTATTTTCCATCACCGCAAAAATAAAAAGTGGAACATTTGATCAAATGACACATTTATCCAAGTGAAGGCGATTGCTTGATATTCACTATTATCATGAAGAGAACTTGAAGCTTAGATAAAACTAAAAATGCGTGCTCCTTTGTTCCCCTTTAAGTTGAGTGAGTGTGTGTGTGTGTGTGTGTGTGTGTAACTCTTAGGGACATAGCCATTTTGTGAATATTCTTAAAAACTCCTCTTTGAAGACCAAAGTCATCCCAGACATTTGATCAAGTCGCCTTCAACTGGAGGAGACAGACACAGGTAGGGTAGGTAACAGCCTGGGTCTGACTGCCTTTGGCCTGTATTGGGAAGATGCGGGAAGGGTTGGGTCTCAGGAAGAATGGACATGGGCTGAGAGCCACAGATGCCATTTCTGGGCTGTTCTTTTCCGGAGGGCCTTGAGGCTGCTTAGCACAGCGGGAAGAACCTGACAGAAGCCATTCCTCCAGGCCTGCCTGGTGCTTGCTCCTGCAGCCAGATGAGGAAGTGGGTGGATGTGGGGGCCACGTTGTCACCTGACTGGTCCCCAGTCTGTGTGCGAGAAGGACAATTATGCCAAGCATATGTCAAGAAAATGTAAGCCACTCCACGTGGTCTTTTAAAAATACGTGAGGGGCGCCTGGGTGGCGCAGTCGGTTGAGCGTCCGACTTCAGCCAGGTCACGATCTCGCGGTCCGTGAGTTCGAGCCCCGCGTCGGGCTCTGGGCTGATGGCTCGGAGCCTGGAGCCTGTTTCCGATTCTGTGTCTCCCTCTCTCTCTGCCCCTCCCCCGTTCATGCTCTGTCTCTCTCTGTCCCCAAAAAAAAAAAAAAAGAAGAAAAAAAAAAAACCGTTGGGAAAAAAAAAATACTTGTTCTGTTTTCCTTTAAAATCCCTACCAGAAAAAGTTTGGATATTCTCCTTCAAAAGTGCACTTGATTGGCCACAGCGTGGGAGCACATCTGGCTGGGGAAGCTGGGTCAAGGGTACCAGGCCTTGGAAGAATAACTGGTAAGCTTGCGCTGGAGTTGGGCCTTGAATTTGTTTACACACAAAATCAAGTATCTGACGCACCGAGTGAAGTAGCAGAAGCGAATGTCAGGTAGGAGAAAATGGGACTCAACTAAAGTAAAACATAAAAGTGTTTTCAAAGTATGAGCGTGCAGATCCACGTTCAGGAGTGTTCACGGCAGCATTATCTGGGGCAGCAAAGTCATGGCAACTGTGACCGCCCAGCTGTGGAGGGTGGCTGACGCATTCTGACACACACACCACGCTTTGCAACGCTGCACCACTAGCTAATACAGAGGATGAGTTAGAGTCCGGCTGATGGTCCTGGAATGGCGTCTGTGACGCATCTGGGTCGCCACTCACAATGGGTGCTGCCTCTGTGGGACTCGTTGAAGGCCTGTGCCCAGGCTGTTCCAGTGGCTAAAATGTTGGATATTACTCCTGGATACACCGTTAAGGCTAAAAACAAATCGCAGAGGCAAGTGTGGACGACGAATTAGTATGAATTAGTTTATACTGTGGATTCGGTTTTTTGAGGATGATAATTAATCATATCCGTTCCCTGCACTCTGACTTCCAAGATGGATGGAGATGGAAATATCAGCTCTGACATCAACGGGTTGGGCTGGCCTCTGTCTCCTCTGCCTTCCCAACCAACAACACTCTGTGGGCACGCATCATGTCTCCCTGTCTGCTTTTCACCTCTCCGTGCCCTGGCCCTGGACCCGGTTCAGGCTCTCTTCATCTCTTGCCTGGATTTGGCCGCTCGCGGCTGGTCCCCCAGCCCAGTCCCCCACAAGTACTGCCAAGTCATCATGTTTCCAAATACAGGCCGTGTCACTCACTGCTGGAACTTTCCATTGCCCAAAGCCTCTTAGCTGGTGATGGAAATAGTTCATGTTTCATTGGGGCCTTTCATAGTTCTGTGCCCTAGCGCATGCTATTGCCTAAACAGCCACTATTCATCCTTCAAGATTCATTTCAAAAGCACCTTCCTCAGGCTGAGCTAATTCTCTGTGCTTACCATACCCTTTGAAATATGCCTCTATTATATCTGGAAACGCAACTATTGTATTGCATGGTCTTACAATTATTCATGCACCTGTCGTTCTTGATAGACTCTGAACTACCTAGAAAGTCTCCCTCACCCCCACCCTACCCGGGCACATACGAGGCACACATTTCCTGTCGGTTAAAACAATATACATACATACATACACACACATACATACATATGCTTTAAATTCAAATTTGAACATTACGTATTTTTTCCTAAAACTAGTTAAGAACTCCAAATTGGGTACAAAGGGTTTTGCCTCTGCAGCTCTTAGTACAGCAGGTTTTTTTTTCCCACTGAACACTTCCTCTTTCTCCTAGTTCCCAAATCCCAGACCTAGCACCAGCCCACCGCCACCCTTCTTTCTGGAGATAATAAACTGTATTTTTATTCTGAAGTCATTGGGTAGCAAAAATCCCCCTTGGCTCTAAGTTTTCAAGCCTGGGGAAAGAAGAAATGAGCACAGTGTGTGAAGTCAGAAGTTCACGGGGCCTACCCAACCTTGGGCATGTCAGCCATAAAAGAAAGGGAAGAATATTGCTATTCATGTATTGAAAATCACGCTGGGTTACAATAAATTTGTGAAGATTTTGCCTTTCTCAATTTTGATTCCAAAAATCAGAAACTGTCTAACTCCAAATTTTTTCCTGCCAAGTGAATTACCCTGTTGAGTAAATAGAAAACACTACATTTTTTTAAATGTTTATTTCTTTTTGGGAGAGAGAGCACAAGCGGGGGAGGGCCAGAGAGAGGGGCGCACAGAGGATTGGGCTCCTTGCTGACAACAGCAAGCCTGATGTGGGGCTCAAACTCACACAACCAACTGAGCCCCCCAGGCACCCCAGGAAACGCATTTTAAATGTCTCTAAAGTCCAAAGATTGCTATAACTTGGATGTCCCGACCTATATTCCTTCCGAGTGGTTAATTTTTGAACAATCATGTTCCTTGAGTGACCAAAGAACTGAACTTCAAGAAAGATACTAGCTTTATAATAAAACCAGTTAAAAGCAAAATTAAATGATAGATTTTTTTAAGTTTATTTACAGAAAGAGAGAGTAAGCATGAGCAGGGGAGGGGCAGAGAGGGAGAGAGAGAACCTCAAGCAGGCTCCATGCTGTCAGCGCAGAGCCCGAAGCAGGGCTTGATCCCATGAACCGAGAGATCATGACCTGAGCCAAAGTCAGGAGTCTGACGCGTAACCTACCAAGTCACCCGCGTGTCCCTAAATGATAGATTTTAAGACACCTGTAAGTTGAACCTTCTGTTGCCTTTCCTCCAGAGACACGCTAGAACCAAAAATCCAGGATCCCCTCTTCCCTGCTATTTGCCTGTCCTCCGATCGATAGAGTCTGAAGTGTGTCTGCTATATTTGGATACATCTCTACAGGGCTCTTGACTCCATCAGAAGTTTGTAACTAACCAGTAATTGTACACTAAACACACAGACAGCCAGACAGACTTCCTAAAGTTGAAGGTTGATTATGAGGCAGGTAAATGCTGCTGTGTCCCAGGAGTGTGGTGTGCAAATATTCACTTCCCACTCATGCCACATGTCCACAGGGGGCTGTGCTCTGGGGTCCTCTCCAATCTAGGATCCAGTCTCCACTTCACAGCAAAAAGATTTTGCTAAAATATAGATAGATCTCTCCTGTTGCAAACTTGTGAGAGCTTCCCATTGCCAACCAGATCACGTCCAAACCCTTTCCCATGGTTCAGGTTACATCCGGCTCCTGCTTGTAATGCTGTCTTCATCTTTCACCCAGTTCTAAAGCTCTGCACACCAGCCTCAAAATCTGGTTCACTATATAGTTTCCCAAATGTGCTTAACTGCCACACCTGGAGGCCATGGAGAGTCTCTTTTTTACCCCCGGAGGTCTGGTGACCCCTCTTGACCCTGGCAGACTCTTCTGGGCCCTCAGACCTCTGCTTGTATTTCCCATCTCCAGCAGAAGCATGCCCCAATTTCCCAAGACTGGTTTACATGTCACTTCCCTGTGCTTGCAAAAGACCAATGCTCACCTCTGTCTCTGCACTGAGCGGATTGGGGTGCCTTCCTCACCAGATGGAAAAATCCTTGAGGACAAGGCTAGGCCTTATTCCTTGCATCCAAGTGCTAAACCTGGCACATATTAAGTGCTCGATAAATAATTGTCAGATGTGTAAATGAGTAGGTATGTGAATGGTCATAACATCTTAGGGACCTCTAGATATCTTTCCTTTATCTTTATTAGACATTTGACCAGGGGACGGTGGGCTGAGGGTATAGACACTTGGGCTCTTAGTCTATTTTGCTTCCAATGTATGGTGACCTTGTCAAGTCACTGCACTTTCCTGGACGTCAAGCTTTTCATTTGTGATATAATGAAGTGAAACTAAGTGAGCCATAGCTGAAAACTAGGATTCTGTTACTTTAAGTGTGTGGCTTTGTAGATTCACGTTTACACATTGAAGAGCTCTTATCTTTTATTTTTGTTTTTACGTACAGATGTTGCTTTTGATATCATCCGCAATCCATAAGTTTAATTATGAATATGGTAGTCTCTGTACAGACCCAGAATAGCCTCTTTGATTTTTCTGACATTATTGGCTCTTTTTGCCATTGACTAGATACAGCCCTTCTTGTATATAGGAATCTGATATTGTAATATATTGAGACCTGCATTTATATACTCAATTTGTATGTCTATACTTAGCCTTGGGTGGCGTTTGACCTATATAAATCTTATAGGAATGACTACCTTGCCTTTATCATCTGTACTTCCAAAATAACACTATCAGTATCCTCTTGTATAGAACATGTTTTGGCTTAAAAGACATTATGCTTTTTCCCAGGGTTGGACCCAGCTGGGCCATATTTCCACAACACTCCGAATGAAGTTAGGCTGGACCCTTCCGATGCCAGCTTTGTTGATGTTATTCATACAAATGCAGTTCGCTTACTCTTTGAGTTTGGTAAGTTTTTAAAACAAACAGAAACTACACTGAAGCGTGGAAGAGAATTTTAGAAGCACTTATCCTGCTTTTAACGATTTCAGGTGCTGGGACTATTAATGCTTGTGGTCACCTTGACTTTTACCCAAATGGAGGGAAGCACATGCCAGGATGTGAAGACTTAATTACACCTTTGTTTAGCTTTGATTTCAATGCTTATAAGGAAGGTAAATACTTTCTAAACTATGAAGCTGGCTGTTATATATTCAGCTCCCTCGTTGGACAGGATCCACACCTTTTCGCACATAATATACTCTAAAAATAGACTTTCGTGCAAAACACAGTCACATGTATGAAGCTCCCACCGGTTGTGAGATCTGCAAGATCGGTGTCTGTGTCTTAGTTATCTTCACATCCCCAGGTCCTATCAGAATATCGCACATATTGTAGGCACTCAGTATAAACAAGGAGGATGTGCTCATTCTTTTAACAAATATGTATTGAGAGTGCCTACTACGTGCCAGGCATTATTCCAGGAGCAGCAGATGTAGGAGTGAATACAAAAGACAAAAACCCCTCCCTGATGGAGCTAATATTCTAATTTGCTAGAAAAACAAATAACAGAGTAAGGAGACAAAGCAAAGCATAGAATAGAATATGAGGTGTGGGTGACGGTAGAGGTTGAGTGGGGAGAGGAGATTCTTGATAGGGTGGCCAGGGAGTCCTTGCTGACAAGATGGCCTAAAGGAGTTAGCCATGTGGATATCCGGGAGAAAGGCATTCGAGGCCAATGGGTAGGAGGCAGCAAGTACAAAGGCCCTGTGGTAGGGGCCTGCCTGGGAAGTTCATGGCAGTGAGGAGCCTACTGTGGTTGGCGTAAATTGAAAGAGGAGAATAGTAGGCATGAGGTTAGAAAAGGAACAGGGGCAGAGGGAGATAATGCAGGGCTTTATAAACCATAGTAAAGGTTTCAGCTTTTACTCAATTGAGTTGGGAGCCATGGGAGGATTTTGAGCAGAGGAGAGATACGGTTTGACTTACTTTTTAACAGAATCACTATAGATCCACAATTTAAATTAACCACAAATTAAACAAATAGTATTTAGCCCTTTATACTAGTTTCCAATAACAATAATACCTATAGAGCTCTTGGTAATAAGGCACCAAAAATTATTATTTGGGAATTTCATTATTCTCTATAGCTACATATTACCATCACGTAAATAATGAAACATATCACACAATAATATATAAAATACACAATAGTAGAATGTATGATGATGTGATAATAAATGGATTACCCTAAATCTCACTATCTGATTCCATGTGGTCAGAATATCTAGATGATTTAATTATTTCAACTTCCAGTTGGCTGGTGTAGTGGAAAGAGACACAGATATGACACTGAGAGTAGCTTGAATTTCCTCTTCTCTAGAGACAACTTTCAAAGTTTTAATATCTGTTCAGAAAAATAAACGTGATTAGAGGTCTGTTTGCAATGCCTTCTGAAGGAAAGAAACAAGTAGTGAATTACAGGTACTCAAAATGAGAAAGCCAATTCCATCTAGAAGAGAGAAGCAAAATTCATTGAAATAAGGCCTATTATAATAATTATTTGTCTTCTTATTTTCCATATTATGACTTAAAACCCTTTCTATTAGGATAAAATATAGATCATTATATTTCTTTATGTAAGTGTATACATACACAGGACATTTGAAATTCTGTAAAGAATTGATTCAAGTAAAATACATTGATCACAAGCTATCCTTTTAAGACATCATAAAATTCCCTACAACTTTATTTAAGTATGTGTATCATTCACGTTATGATTTAGAAGACTTTGAAGATATTAAGATATTCTATTTTACATTTGTTACTAAGAAATCATTTACTTTTAAAATTTGTATTTTCCTGTATGCTAGTGACCCATCTTGTCTAAATCACAATTATGAACATAAATCTGAACACAAAAAGGCCTGATGTAAGAGAAGTCCTTGTTAAAAAATATATATATAATGCCAATTATTGATCTCTGCTTTCTGAAATTACCCTGTCTCAATTATCTATTGCATGATAAACCGTAATGGCTTCAAAGAACAATGGTTTTATTGCCCATTGTTCTGAGGGTCAAGATTCAGGCAGAGCTCTGCAGAGACTTTGCTTTGTGATGCGAGTCATGTGATTGCATCCAGTTGGGGGCTGCACTAGGTGGGAAGGTCCAACATGGTCTTCCATTATCTGGGGTCTTGGTACTGGTTTGTCTCAAGTGGTCTCTTACCCTTCAGGGCCTTTCTTCCCAGCCAATTAACCAGGATTGCTTAACATAAAAACTGGGTTCTAAGAAAACAAAAGTGGATTCTAGAAAGCCTGTTAAGACTGAGAACCTGAACTTGCACAGGTCAATTTCTCCATGTTTCTGTTGGTCAAAACAAATCACAAGATTAGCTAGTAATCCAGGGTGGGGAGAGTGTGTGGAAAAAAAAAAAAAATGGCTCCTTGTTCTTGAAAGGAAGAATGGTAACCTGATACTGCAAAGGGGTGAGGACCTAAAAAAAGAGTGACTCATTGGACGCCTCTATTGTAGTATAATGATCTACCACACATACTAAAACAAAATCTAACTTCTCAAAGGTCAGCCAAGCTGTGTAGAAGAATGGTCCATGCCAGACATGTTGCTGTACAAGATAAAGAGCATAAATGACTAGAATACTATGATAACTTCAGAATGCACAAATGTATTTAGGTATGCCTCATTATTGCAACAATCTTAACTATTAGCGGCGATAATGTCATGCCTGACAATGACAAAACTAATTTGTCCTTAGCATTCTTTATAATACCTCTTACCTGTCACACCTGGAAGGTCAGCTGAAGCTGTGCACCGGTTAATGTTGCTGTTGCTGGCTGTTTTGTGATTGAACAGGAGGAGGGAGTTCAGCCTTTCTGCAGAAACAGAGAGAGAGAGGCAGAGAAGTAATGGGTCTAAGATAGAGATGCTGTGTGCGCAAGAATACTTAAAGCTCTAAGTCAAAGATCTGGGAGGCATTGAAGATATTAGTCTCCAAACACAGAGTCATCTGTGGTTGCATGTGTTTATTTACCCTGCTTGAATGTCCCTTGAGATTCACACAAAGAATTCTTTGATACAAAGAAAATGATACGTAACATTGATAAATATTGTGCAATATACAAGCCTGCATACAAGATCTGGCTCTCTAGACTTCCCAAGTCAATAATCTGTTTTTTTTTTAAGTTACTTTTCTAAGAAATGGTTCACACGATCAGCTATCAGTTCATCAGTTTACTGCTATCTATTAATTGGAAATTGTCTTCACAGAAGTGGCTTCCTTCTTTGATTGCAACCATGCCCGAAGTCATCGCTTTTATATTGAAAGCATCCTCAATCCTGATGCATTTATTGCTTATCCTTGTAGATCCTACAGATCTTTTAAAGCAGTAAGTAAAGCATTTTGTAGTGCAACTTAATTAGCAAGTCAGTTTTTGAAGCACGATCAGCCAACTAAAAATTAGTGCTTTGACTATGTGGCAAAAAATGCATCTGCCATTTTGGGAAATAATAGGTTCTTTCTCTGTGCAGAGTACTGAACAGGAGCTGGGTTGCTAAAGGGCTTAAATAACTAAACCAACCATATGTATTCTGGTTGTTTCAGCTCTTTTGAAGATTATATCCAGTTTTGCGTTTGGGGCCATTTGTTATGCGGTAATTAGATGCTACTGTGTAACAGACATAAGTTCGGGGCAAAAATTTTTCTGTGTACATATTTTAAATGTCATCTTCAAAGATGCCCTGAGAAGGCTGAACCAATCAATAGCTACAACGAAATATGTTACTATTTACTTGGAACGTGAAAACTATTTTATTAAAATTTAATTATTTATACAGAGCAGAACTAAGGCACAGATAGCTCACAGGAGCTCCACACAGATCAATAAGGGGACAAAATACCAAATCTGATTTTGCTCGAGTCATAAAGTGCACAGTGCCAGATCTGAGCTAAATGTATTTTTCATTTGGTTATCACTATGAGAAGGAGAAAGAAAATCTATTTTGTAGCGAAAAGTGGAAAAGATTTTCCTTCTGATGCTTTAGAGACCTAAACTCCCTGTTT
This sequence comes from Herpailurus yagouaroundi, assembly GCF_014898765.1. Lineage (NCBI taxonomy): Eukaryota > Metazoa > Chordata > Mammalia > Carnivora > Felidae > Herpailurus > Herpailurus yagouaroundi. The sequence continues at coordinate 53,617,097 of NW_024412404.1, forward strand.
TATCAGGGTAGAAAAATGTGGGGTTTCCAGCTGAAGTTTATGGTAAGTAATAGCACTTTGTGAATAAGTGCAGTGTTTAGACAGGAATAAGCATTTCCCTGCTCTTACAGAGCGAGGTGACTGGATGCCCTCAGGCCACCTTCTCTGTCTCCCCAGCCGGTTCTTGCTCATGGCATGCCCATGAACTGCCATGCTCAGGAAGCTTGCCAGCCAAACACTGGCATTTCCCCAGGAACCTCGTTCCACCCCACCTCCTCAACCTTCCAGCCCCAGATGCTGCTCTGAGTGGCTGAAGGGATCTTGGCATTTACTATATGAAGGCAGGTGGAAGAGGCCCTCGGCGTCACACTATATTCAGAGATAATGGGGTGCAATCTGTGAGATTGGAGAAATTTAGGCTCTTGTGCCACATGGGTGCTAATTATGCCTACAAACTAGAGAACAGGGAGTCAATGTCCTTGACCTGTTTTATCGTGCTTCTAACCAGTCATAAAAAGGAAGTGAAATGAAATGAAATAAAATAAATAGAACAGAATAAAATAGAGTAAAATAGAATAAAACAAAAGAAATTAAAATAAAATTGAATAAAATTGAATAAAATAAATAGAATAGAATAGAATAGAATAGAATAGAATAGAATAGAATAGAATAGAATAAATAGGAATTCTAGTACGAGGCTATGTGGTTCACAGTCTTGTTCCATCACTTATTAGACACACGACATTGGATGAATTAAATTTAACTTCTGGCACTTCAGTTTCTTCATCTGTTAAACAGGGAGACAAATAGCACCATAATAATAAAGGGAACTTGTAAGGATTAATTGAGTTAAATGCACATAAAGTGCTTAAAAAAGTGCCTGACACGTGGTAAGCTCTTAATAAATAGGAGCTCATTTATTATTGTTAGAATGTTTCTTCATTAAAATAGAGTTTTACCTGGGATATTTTACTATCATCTTAACCTAAATGTCCATGGTTTATAAATCTGAACGTTCGAATCCTAAAATAACAAATAAAAAATTTGAAACACCGCTATGCAGATTTTTTCAAGTTAACATTTTGTCAGTTTTGCTTTAGATTTCAAAATGTACAGATAAAATTGAACTACCTAACATTCCCTTCACGCCGTGTCTGAAGTATTTGAAGTGAATCCGATATTATATCAAATAAATAGTATTATACTGTATCTTTCTGGATTTGCTTTTTTTGTTAAATTTTATAAATTTGAGATCGAGGGGCACCTGGGTGGCTCAGTTGATTGGGCACCTGGCTTCGGATCAGGCCGTGATCTCATGGTTCATGAGTTGGAGCCCTGCACTGGGCTCACTGTTGTCAGCACAGAGCCCGCCTAGGATCCTCTGTCCCCTTGTCTCTCTGGCCCTCACCCTTGTGTACATGATGCCTGTGTGCACTCTCTCTCTCTCTCTCTCTCTCTGTCTCAAAAATAAATAAACATTAAAAATTGTTTAAAATAAAATAAAATAAATTTGAGATCTACACTGATATATGTAGATCTAATGTATTTATTTCAGAGAAATCAACCACAATTTGTTTATTCATTCCCCTACTAAGGGGCATTTTGGTTGTTTCCAGTTTTTGTTATTAAAAGCAACTTGTAGTAAGCACTTCTGTATGTCTGCTAGTGTGTGTGTGTAGAAGTCTCTTTATGGAAGGTAATACAAGTGAAATTGTCAAAGCATATGTGCATTCCTGTCTTTATTAGACATTGTCTGTCAATTTATATTCCCCACAGGAGCAAATGAGAATCCCACACTCCATGTCTTCACCACTGCTTGATATCGCCAATTTTTTTTAATTTTTGCAAATCTGCTGAGTATGAGATTGTGTGTTGATTTCATTAGCACGTCCCTGACACCTAGTAAGACTGAGCATAGTTATTGACTATTTGACTTCCCTCTTCTATGGCTTGTCTGTTCATATCACTTATTTATGTTTCTAATAGGCCATTTTTTTCCCTCTGTTACTTTTGTTTTCCTTGGTTTTGTTTTTGCAAACGGGATGGCCTATTAGGCAACTTAGTCATTTTTTTTCAGATATTTATTTTTGAGAGAGAAAGCGCATGTGCGTGAGGGGGAGGAGCAGAGAGAGGGGGACAGAGGATCTGAAGCAGGCTCCGTGCTGACAGCAGAGAGCCCCATGCGGGGCTCGAACTCACAACCTGTGAGATCATGACTTAAGCTGAAGTTTGACGCTTAATCCACTGAGCCACCCTGGCATCCCAACAGCTCAGTCATTTTGAAATGCATATGCTTTATTTAAGTTTCAAAGATTTATCATAGTTTAATAATATATTAGGAGTTTATTGAAGGTCAACATTTCTAATTACATTTCTAACTACCTCTTATTTTCTGTCACCAGGGAAATTGCTTCCATTGTCCCAAAGAAGGCTGCCCAACAATGGGTCATTTTGCTGATAGATTTCACCTCAAAAATATGCAGCCTACTAGATCGTATTATTTTTTAAACACAGGCACTCTTTCCCCATTTGCCCGTAAGTATTGTAGCTCAGTTTTATTGTAATGCTTCAAGGTACTTATCTTTAAAAATTCAACAGTTTTTACTGAGTGTCTACTAAATAACTGGGCGCTGGGCCCGACTCCGAGGATGCAGTGAGGAGACTAGTGGGGAGTTTCAATCCCGAATAATCAACGCGGTGGGAGACACGCCAGGGAGGAACTTCCACAACCACGTCAAGGAAGCTTTCTGAGGGAAGGTGATTTCTAAGCTGACTCCTGAAAGATGAGTAAGAGCGAGCAGGAAATGGGAGCGTTCCGGTAGGAAGGAAGTACGCATTTCAGTGCCATGAGGTGAGAGAGAACTAAATCAGAAAGAAGATTCCCCCAACAGGACTGGAGAGACCAGGAGGACAGTAATATGAGATGAGGCAAGAGAAATAAATTAAGTCAGGTAATGAAATCGTGTGCCATGTGGGGAGTTTGGACTTCATCTACGAACTAATGGAAAGCCACCGAAGGTGTTAAGATGATCGGATTGGTTTCTTAAAAGATGATTCTCGTTGCCGCATGGATTAGAGGGACACAAGATGGAAGCGGAATGACCTGTTAGAACGAGTGTTGCCTCACCACCATGTGAAGGGATGGATGTGTTCACTAACCGGAGAGTGGTGATCATTTCACAAGATGTGTATATCATTCTATGTGTATCACACTGGACACTTACACAGTGCTATATGTCAGTTACGTCTCAGTAAAGCTGGACAGAAAGGTAGGAGAAGCCAAGAGAGTACAGAGATAGTTGGGAGGCAGAAGCAAAATGGAACTTGGTGAATGGATTTGAGGGATGCAGAGAGTCAAGAAGTCAAGGATGATGCTGACTAGCTGGATGAAGGTTTTGAGAGGCCCTGGGATGTGGGAGCGTGTGCGCCCGGCAGGCAGTCCCCCGTATGGGACACGGAAGATGCATCACCAAAAAGGCTAAAAGGTCAGATGAGAGGGGGGCCCAAAGGGCTCACGGGGTGAAGCCCCACTGCTGTCACTGGGAACATGGGGCGAGTGGTCTCCGTGGAGACGTGACAGTGAGATGGGCTGAGGAGGGAAGGACAACTCTGGCAACCGTGAACGCAGGAACTGAAAGTTCTCTCTTGTAGGTTTTTTTCCCCTTTCAGACATTTTCAAACAATTTTTGGAAGAATTGCATTTTTTTTCAACGTGTTGTTAAACATACAACCATTTCAGGATTCACAATGAAAGATCTGTTTCGTTCTAGATTTTTTAAAAAGTCACCCTTGGCCACTTGCAAGGGATTTATTCTGCTGGCCGGCTTTGTACTGCCCCAGACCTGCGTTAACCCGGCATTCTGAGCGCAGAGCCCTGCGGGAGAGGAAGGGAGGCTCACTTTGCTTCTCAATATAAAAGCACAGACCCTCTTGCCCAATAGGCATTCTAGATTTGTTCTGGAGCAGTTGCCAGACCATGACCAATAAAAACCTGGCTGTGCAAAGCAGACATGCTGCAGAATACAAATGTAATAGACGAAAGGAAACACCCATAGCCGTTTTAAAAAGACATAAAAATGCCTCGAAAATTAACAAATGTTCTTGAAAGAATGTCATTCCACTATTTACTTTTGTAAAATGAAAATATGCACATTTATATGTATTTTAAAGGCAGTGTTTCACCCAATTCACTCAAGTTATATAAAGTTGTCTTTTTTTTTTTTTTTTTAATTTTTTTTTCAACGTTTATTTATTTTTGGGACAGAGAGAGACAGAGCATGAACGGGGGAGGAGCAGAGAGAGAGGGAGACACAGAATCGGAAACAGGCTCCAGGCTCTGAGCCATCAGCCCAGAGCCTGATGCGGGGCTCTAACTCCCGGACCGCGAGATCATGACCTGGCTGAAGTCGGACGCTTAACCGACTGCGCCACCCAGGCGCCCCAATAAAGTTGTCTTTCTTTCGTGAACAGGAACAGCCTCATTCAAGGCTGAGAGTTGAGTTCACATCCATGTGCTCTGAAGGTCATGCTTTTCTCATGTTTTCACCTCTCCATTTTCTCTCTCTCTTTTTTAAATTTCCAGGTTGGAGTCACAAATTATCTGTCAGACTCGACGGAAACAATGTCACCCAAGGGAGCATGTTTCTCCGTGTAGGGGGAGCCACTGGGAAAACAGGGGCGTTTGTCATAGCCAGGTAGGCCAGGGCCAAGGGCGGGGAAGCGGTAGGTGGCACAGCACTGAGCATTTGGTCAGACTGGCTCGTTCGGCAGCTCGGTCTCTTCCTAGAGCAGAACACCACATGGCTGGCAGGCCACATTTGCCTTTGCTCTCCGCTTCGTGTTTTCCAGGCATAAAATAGAAATCATGGTATCTGTGGCTCCAACTACAAACAGAAAATGTTAGAAAATGATGGTAGATGCAGACAATAAAGCAAGTGGACTATCAACAAGGCATATTGTTAATCCAGTCCATTAATGTCATATAGATTTTGAGCATATGTTTTTGCTTGTGTAGATTCAACTTACTTTTGGAATAAGACATTTATATATAAATTGCCAGATTGCTAAGAAGCTGAGTAGTACCCACAGATATGGGACATGTGTTGGAATAGTCAAAGGCGGGAATAATTCGGTAGAGACGTTCACTGTGTACCTTTGGCCGAAGTCCCCTTTTACCCTGAGTTTTCCTAAATCTTTCCTTTGGTCAGCCTTAGCAGTTTTGCATAACATATTTCACTTTTGTCGTTTAATTCTGTAATCCATTTCTGAATTAACATTATGCACGCTAATTAGATGCCACCTTTTGGTAAACCAATCAGTGGATTCGATTTTTGCCTCTACGCTGTCCATCGTCTTCAAATAGTGGGCAGAGGTATGAAAAACACAGATTTTGTGGTTACTTGTCAGTCGAAGGATGCAACAGATTAATCGCTCTGGCAGTCTGTGCACGTCATCTTGCCTCAGTGCTGCTGCTTGTACGTGTGGGTTCGGTTGGTGGCCATCTGGATCCTGGCCAATGCACAGGCTCCAGCCCACCCTTCGAACCCTGTCTCCCACCATTTGACTTTGTTCATCTTCAGCTCAGCCACATTACCCTGATTGCACTCCCCAGCATTGACTAGACCCCACCCTTTCCTCCCTTCCTGACTTCACCCATGCTGTTCCTTTCTTCCAAATACCCTTCCCTGTCTTAGCATATCTCATTTCTGCCTGTTCTTCATGTCTGCATTAAGCAGTCCTCTGGGAGCAGTTCAATACAATCACGTGCCTGTGGCTCTGAGGCCCAACGAATATTGCCTAACACTGGACAGTCTGAGCTCTGCAGAGAGGCGCCTGACCCGGGGCAGGTAGGGACAGATAGGTGTTCTTGCCCCCTTAAAAACGCATAAGAATATTTGGACATCTCTGCATTTCTTTTGCAAAAATCTAAAGAAACTACTTGTCATCTTGTGGCGTAGCCACCCGATCCTCTTTTAAGGATAATTCAGCATTTCTGGTTCACAGTAGATGTCTCACCTTGAAACGCAGTCAGTTAAATGCATTTGCGTGGTACCTATTCCTATGTTTCAGTCAAGTGCCAAGAGCCTGGCCCCTCCCTGTGGATTATATTTTAGTCATTGGGGCTTCTAACGACACTGTTACGAAGGAATGGATGGTAGGTTCACACCGAGTGAAGGCAGTTCAGGGGGCAACAGGAAGATTATCCTTAAGAATTCGGAAGAAAAGCTGCCTCCTGATAATTAAAGCAATTGATTTTACGGGAAACGGAGTAAGACAGGCCCTAGGAATAGCACCATTCATTCACTTACTCAACAAACAAACATTGGAATGCCCACTGTGTGCCAGGAATTGTTCTGATTGCTAAGGATGCAGCCATAGGTCCTATTGTTGTGGAACCTATCTTCCAGGTAGAGGAGACAGGCATGACGATGAAATTAACAAAGGAAGAGGGAAACAACAGGAATGAGGAAATCTCATCTGGTCTAATTTGGGCTTGGATTAGGTATGCCCTATGCCTCAAAATAATCCACCTCTCTCTCTTTTATTGCCGTGTTCACCAAAACATCTTTTGATGACTAGTTTGGTTACCTGATTCTTTTTATCCAGATAAAGAAGTTACCAGGGAAAGAGTTGGAATACTAGTAAAGAGAAAGCACTTCCCCACTGTGAACTGGACAGATCAGTGTTCTGTGAATTGAGCTCCTCCTTGACAGTTTGATCATTTCCTGGGGTCAATAAAATCTGGTTCCTGATACTGTAAAGCCAAGACCAGACCTTTCGTTGTAGAGACCCCATCAAGATAATGCCTCTCCAGGCATCCCCCAACATGAACTAGTCAAGCCTCCCTTTTACCTCACCCTTGTTTGAAGCTTCATAACCATGCTATTCTACGATACTTATCAATATGAACGAAAAGAATAAATCTCCTACAAGCAAATGCCAGCAAATGCAACTTTCTCTTTCATGGTACCACAAATGTTCTTTCACTACACCGTCAAGAATACCCAAGGCAAGCTTTTGAGTCTAATTTTTCTGTTTACAGTGGAGCACTTAAGCCAGGCATGACGTACACAAAATTAATTGACGCAGACGTTAATGTTGGAAATGTTACCCATATCGAGTTCTTTTGGAAGGAACTTTTGTTTGGACACTCTCAGAATAAGTTGGGAGCAGAAATGGTGATAGATATATCTGGAAAATATGGATATGAGTAAGTATTCCTTTTTCCTTTTTTAAAATTTTTAGTGGTATCGAAAACCTACATATAATTTAAAATTTGCAACCAGCCTACAAATTTGTATATATTGAAATTTTATAATTTAAAAAAAGTAAATTATTTAAGAAACTAATATTGTATTTGCAAAAGTGTTTACAAAATAATAATTGTTCATTAAATTAGATCTCCCATGTCTCTCTTTCCCACTAGAATCATATTAATATCCTTTTTTTCCTCGTAAAATTTTTCAGATCTACCTTCTGTAGCCAGGACATTATGGGACCCAATATTGCTCAGATCCTGAAGCCATGCCAATCTCAGATACAGTCTTGATGGATTTACTTAATGGGAGCAGTGAAAGAAAGAATCTCCTTCTAGCTGGTATCCGAACCAAACTTGGCCTTTGTGAATGAGATAGACAAGTACAGTTGTTGTTGCTTTTTATATAGAATTTTTTCCTCACTGATAAACTTCGTAAGTGCCTTAATAACAGACTGAGTCCTAGGACAGGGTATGGTAAGGTAATCTGAAGGAATCTGAGTATCAGTGACAAAATAAAGCTGTGTGGGAATTTCCCTGAATGAGAAGAGGAGAGGCCCAAGTGTGCTGGAATAAATTCACTGGGCAAAAGCGAGACTCTGGTTGAGTATTTGAAGTACGTTTTGAGTATTTCCAGGTCAAATAATCATTGTTCTAAAATGATTTAAAGAATATTTATTCTGTTGTTAAATCTTGCTAAGACAAATTATGACTATAGTTCATGATATATAGTGATGATAACCCTGTGGGTTAATATGCTTATGTATTAATAATGAAAACCGATGAGAGTACGTTAGTATTTCCAAGTTGTTCCTTGGTCTTCAGGTGTATGTAAAGTAAACGAGATTTGGGGGGCCTATCTGTGACGTGTACACCAGTTAGCAATAGGCCCTGGGGATCATCAGCCCCTTCTCTAGAAGCTCCCCTGCCAGGGAAGAATTACTCCTCTCTGGGCCTGTAAGTTCCATAGCAAATTTGCATTTAACCTAAAGGCAGCATTTCACTTGTAAAGCACTTGACTATCCCTTTGTGTTTGCAATAAAGTACTGTAATATTTAAATGTACCAACTTTTTAAAAAAAGTCCTTCCGTCTTTTGTAATTCAGTTGTCCTTATCCATGGCAAATGACAGATGAACGTTTTTATTTGCTCTGTTTTCTAATGGGTTCAGTGGTTAGCCCGCAGCACTCTACTGTTAAATGTTGTTAAAAAGAAATGATGACAGATCCTCTGCAGAAGTTTTCTTGATTCTCCTTGATGCCTTAATGCCAAGTCAACCTCAAGAAGAGGCCCCCGGAAGTACTTAAACTTGTGTTGGGGCAGACAGTAGAGAACAAAATGGGGTGGCTCTTTCCCACTGTGCAAATAGGAGCTAGCCGACTGATGGGAGCCCAAGACTCGCTGGAAGGAGGGACGGAGCTGCAGACACATTTGGCAGGGTCTGGGATCTGGTCGATCAAATGCTCTCTGGTGGGCGTGTCAGCCCCAGGCCTTGGCCGGTACAGGAGCAGGACGGCCACGAGCAGCCCCATGGGAGAGTCCGAGTCCTCCTAACACTGTGGCAGACCCAGCACACCTTGGCAACCTGGCGGTAGAGTCTGCCCCCTGGCTCTGGGGACAAGAAACCTTCCTGTGAAAGCAGCTGTCCTGAGCCTGCGCTGTTCCCCGCTCAGCCTTTCTTTCTTTCAAAAATGGCTTGGCTTGGCCACCAGCAGGAAGAGTTCTGGATCGAGTCACAGCATGAGGCTCCGTGAGTCCTGGCCTGCCTCCTTGCCCAAGAGGCTTCTTGGCTGCTTCTTTCTAAGCTTGAAAAGACGAATGGGAACCAATTAACTTCTGGAAACCCTATTTTAATAAAGTACAAACTTTCCATTCCATAGATCTTACTATCTGTCCTTTTTTGTCCCCCCTGCATATTAGAATGTTGTGAGGACGAAAAACTGTGCATGAACTATGTAGGCAAAGGGATTCTGAAAGTTTAGAGTGACAGCATTATTTTCTGTGTGTATTGTTCCCTAGGAAAACACACAAAAAATGACTCCCTTTCTCTCTGAGTGCCCTGCGTTACGGTAACTTAGCATTTTGAGCCAGCAGATGTTGGCGCAAAGGAGTTTTAAGAAATTCTTCTACTCCTTGAATGACCTACCGTTCATGCTGAAGACTGATTTCCAATCCAGTGAGCCATTTACTTCCTCCACACTCATTGCCATTGACTCACTCAGACCTTGCCATCATGTCACCCCAAATGCCCACTTGCAAAATTGTTAATGTGAGCGTCCCCCTCTCTGACCACAACTGTGTCCCTTCAGGCTCACTGACATTCTCAGACCTCCCGGTGACTTCTGATCCATTTCCATTGCCCATCTACTTTCTCGAAATCCACCAACCAAACCTTTTCCTTGCCTTCCCAGCGTAAAGTGCATGATAATTTAGTTCAGTAGTAATACCTATAATGCCCTAAACCCCATCTCTTTTTTTCCGTATCCTGTTAAGCAAAACTTCTACCTAGATGCACCAGGGTTCCCTTTCTAGGCAGCACCCGAACCGTTGAGTCCTACTGAGACAGTCACATCACGGGAGGGCTGATATAACTATAAATCAGCCATCCACACTGTCTTAAATTCTACCTATTTTTGTTGTTGTTGTTTAATGTCCACGTTATACCTCCTACCCTGAACTCTCCCCCTACTTTGTACAGAAAACAGAGGTCATCAGAGAATAAATCTCCCCTCTTTATTTACTTATTTAATTAATTGATGTATTTATTTACTTGTTTGTTTTTTAGAGAGAGGACAAGTGGGGGAAAGGGGCAAAGGGAGAGACCAAATCCCAAGCAGGCTCCGTGCTCAGCACGGAGCCTGATGCAGGGCTCAATCCCATGACCCTGGGATCATCACTTGAGCCCAAATCAAGAGTCAGATGCTCCCCTGAGTCACCCAGGCGCCCCTCCCTTCTTTTGATCCAAATCTATCAACTACCTACATAGGCCATCCATCCCATCCTTTTTCACTCTAGTAAGGAAGAGCTCCCCCTTCTCCCATCCAAGGTCAATGTCTGCCCCATGCATTGACTCTCACCCTCCCCTGCTTTCTTGGGTATTGATTACATCTCCTTCTTCTGTATATGCAACCTCTCATTGCATCAGATTTTTAAAAGCCTAGGTCTCTCCCATGGGGGAAAAATTGTGTTCAACCCTAAATTGCCCTCTACTCCCATCTGACCTCAGAACGACTCTCCCCAACATTCCCGGCAACCGCCGATCACTAAGTTGAATAGGAAATCTTACTCATTTATTCCATCCTTCAGCAGAATTCAGCCCTGTTGTCAACTACCCCCTGCTCTCTTGCTTCTCAAAATTAAAAAAAAAATTATTTTTGCTTTTTACTTTTCATTGTAGAAATTTTCAGATATTCATAGCAACAGAGAAGTCGGTTAAATAGAACCCCCAGGTTCTTGTCAAATAGTTTAACGATTTTCAAATTTTGCCAATTTATGAGTGTGTGCGCACACACTCCCTGTTTTCGTTGTGTTTGTTTTTTGTTGGAATAATTTAAACCAAATTCTAGGCATAATACTATTTCTTCCATCTATACTTCAAATTGCTTAACATCGCTGCAATATCCGTTTTATAAAGTTTTAACAATAATCATTTCTAAATGAACTTCAGATTAACTGAAAAAAAATCGAACAGTAATTCCTTAATATCATCTTAGACTGAGATTGTTTTTAAATTTCCAAGATTTCCTGAAAAATGTCTTTGGGCCGTGAGTTTGTTTAAACTGGGAACCAAGCAAAATCAAAACACTGCCTCCGATTGACTTGTCCCAAGTCTCTCTTTTTTTTTTTTTTACCCATAACAATTCCTCCTTCCCCTTCCTGCACACTAGTTATTAAATAAACCAGGTCACTCGTCCTGTACATTTTCTCACATTTAACCGATGGAACCCTCTTGGTATTGTTTCCCACATTTCTTTCCTGTAAATTAATTCTTAGGCTGAGAGACGGGACAAGGTTCACGTTCTTCCATGCTGGGCAGTGGGGACTGAGCACCTGCCTACCGGCCTGTGAGACGGGCAGTTTCTGCACCCGACCTGCAGCTCTGTCTTGCTCGCTCATGCTTTCTCTCTTTCTCTCTTTATTTCAAGGATAATGTATATGGTAGCACTTTATATATTGGAAAGGGTGATACCAATTAGAGTCATGGGTAGAACAGAATATCGGATGGCAGGGAACCTGGTTGCTAAAACATCAGGCTAAGAGGAGAAAGTGCCTGGAAGAAGGTCCGCAAGAGTTTGTGCTCTGGGAAGAGTGGAGGAAAGGACATATGGCCTTGTGAAGATCCAGTGACCCCAAGAGGCACTGAACTCTGCCCTCTGGCCGGGGCCGGAGGGTGCAGATACTAAAGGGTCCTGCAGAAGCTGAGGAAAATTCAGCTATCCAGTGGCGTTGTGTGACTATGTCCCCCGGGGTTCCTCAGATCAGAGTGAACAATAGGAATTACCCTGCTGAATAGAGCCCTCCGGTTTTGTTGACTCTGCAACTCTCCAGAATGAGCCCAGGGCATCAGGAACAGGGATGTCTGCCAAGTTATTGTTTCCCAGCCTCTTAAAACCTCGGCTCTTGCTAGATAAACAGAAAAATCCCCTGTCCCTCCTGGGGTCTTTACTCCTCCACTTGGGAAAAATCAATCCTTTTTCATATACCTTCTGACTAAAAAGATTTTGTAAATCTTCACTTTCTGTAACTCGTGTAATAAAAATGATAGGTATGCCTTGCCTGTGTTACGTTTTTTGTTCCCCAAATACATACTTATAACACAAGATGGGCTTCTTTATTTTACGTACGCGTCTCTAAAAGTTCTGCTGTACGTGATTTAAGTCTCAGACTCAGGAGAGTGGAGCTTCTATTAGATTTCATTCCAATATGAGAGAGGCTAAATGTCCACGTAGACTGAGCCAAAGATGGGGGGCAAATGTTTACTTCTTTGCGAAGCCTAGAAGTTTATGTTTGTGTGTTGCAAACATTTAGCCTTTACATAGTCACATATTTTTCCTTTCTGTCCATAGGCTTTTTTTTTTTATTATTCATTTAACAAACATTTACTGAGTTCTCCTTCTGTTGTCTTCACGTGCCTGGCACTGTGCTCAGTAGCAAGTTATATGTGAAACAAGAGCTGGGCCCTGCTCTCACGGTGTGCGCAGCACGGACAGGGACACAGCAAAGGAGATCCTCGATTAGAATTCATCATGACAAGCTCTTGTGATAGAAGCGGGCACAGAAGTGAGAGAAGCAAAGAAAAGACTGCTCTTCTCATCTTCAGCCTCTGCTCCACGATCTCTTGTGGAAGCCAAAACAGACAGAAATCAGTAAGGTTTCATCTCTGAATTCTGTCGTTACCACATATATTATTCTACATGATTCCAGTTTGGAATTCGGTGTACTTTATTTTTGCAATAGCTAAGATCCCGGAGAAATAGAACTGGAATTTCGCTGACCCATACACATGCACACACACACACACACACGCACACACACACATCCGGGTCTGTTGACTGTGAACTGTGGCCAGAGAAGCAATCATTTCCTTGAGGGTCTCAGGCAGAGGAAGCAGAGGCCACGCTCAGTAGATTCAGGATGACACCACCCAGAGCAGGACCACATACTCCAGCAAACTCCCCTCAGGCTCACACTTCTGACAGTTCAGGGACCCCAACTGAGTCAATGGCTGAATGATGCCCACGGATCATGAAAACAGATGGTATTACCAAGCTTCTGTCCACCATTTTGCCACGACTACAGGAAACCTCACGCTGAAAAGAAATGAAGAAACGTGTGATTGTGTGGCGGCGGAGAATGCTACTCGAACACTCTTGGCTCAAAGAGGAGTAGGCTACCCTTGTGGACACCCAGAAGGGGTGTCCAGAACCTTCTGGAGCCCCAGAAGTGCTCTCTAATTAAGAGCTCCCACCAAGTCATCATTCCACATGCCAGTGTGAGAAAAGGAAAGGTTAGTGCTTCCCTTCTGGCTTAAAAATGAAAATGAAAAGGCGCGCGTATGCAGAGCCCCTGGAGAACAGGAAGAAATTGAAATTTTATTTCCACAACAAAACGTATTTAAGTCAACAGACCAGAATTAGACCTTTAACAGGACAAGGGTTATGTTCACAGGATATAGCACCATTACCTAACTCTAGGTGTTTTATTAAAGCTTTCATTACCCACAATGCCGTTCGCTTTTTCTCTGAGGCTGAAGGGGAAAATGCAACGTTACCACTGTCTTATTTACAGAGTTTTCTCTCACCAGCACAGACAGAGGCCCACAGGTTTTCAAAACCAGAAACTGTAATTTTATTGGTTATCACAAAAGAAGGAGACAGGCCCAAGGAGTCCAAAACACCCAATTCGGAAGAAGGAAAATGCAGAAGACAAGTGACACGCAGGACACATACTACTTTGTACCAACAGTGTGGGTGATGTTTTCTGAAACCTCAGGAAGTGTATTCCTTCTTGAACTTCCACAATACTGCAAAATTTCATGTAGAGGAAAGAGCATAAAATTGTGACTTAGAGGGTCTCAAGTCTTGTCCTGACCACAGAGTCAGTTAATGAAGAGCACTGAAGCAAATGTTATTTTTCTTTGGGCCTCGGGGTGCGTATCTGCGAAACAAAGATAATATTTATGATTTCTGCGGTTGCTTTCTCATTCTGAAACTCTTTGGTTAATTAGGTGATAGTGTGCCTACATAAATGAATGGATAAAAATAAATAAATAAATAAATAAATAAATAAATGGATAGATAGGTGAGTCAATCAATAAAAAATAACGTTTGGGTTTTCATGTGTGGGCATAATTCTTCCTAACCATATAAAACCCTTAGGTATTTATACATTTTTATGATGTATACTTATTGTACCCAATAAATTCATGTCTTCCCGACGTTTGATTTGTCTTTTTTATTGTGGAAAGCCTTGCTTGCTTGGTTTAATATATTTGTTAAGGCGCCCTCTAGTGGAAAAATGAGCATATTGTGGCATCCAGTGTCGGTAATCCACAAACCGCAGCATTATAGGCATTTTTTTAATGTTTATTGATTTTTGAGAGAGACAGAGACAGTGTGAGCGGGGGAGGGTCAGAGAGAGGGGGACAGAAGATCTGAAGCAGGCTCTGTGCTGACAGCAGAGAGCCCGATGCGGGGCTCGAACTCACAAACCGTGAGATCATGACATCATCTGGAAGTCGGACGCTTAACCGACTGAGCCACCCAGGCGCCCCACATTATATGCATTTTTAATTGGTCAAAAACCTCTATGGGATGTGCAGTGAAACGTTCAGTGCTCTAGATCTTAATATCTTACTCTGCTTAAAATTCTGGTTCGGAACCAATCTTGAAATTTAAGAATAACAGCATGTAGAATAGGCTGAGTATCATTTAAAAAACAAAACAGAGCACTTTCAATCATCGATTGCTGCTCTGTGAGTAATAACCGTGTGTACTGAGCTATAGAAACACGGAGCCCATTTCAGTGTGTTCACCAAATGCATGAATCACTACCAGGGAAGAAAGTGAAGCTCGAGGTCTTGTACTCGGCTGGTTTTCTGGGAATTTTCCCCAGCACGTGTTTCAGGGAAGACAAAGGCTGTACCTGTGGAGCAGGGTGAACAGTAACTATAATCAAGATATAATAGAGATATATTATAATAGGTGAACTCTAACGATAATAGCGATACCCGGACTTGGACTTCACAGAATGCCTAGGGCATGGCAGCAGAAAGGGCACAAGCTGTGGTGGTTCTTACCCATCTGTCATGAGGTTAAATAAGAACTTACGGGTCTTACTCACTAGCCTCTGTTTCGATATAATTGCTGTTGGTGTAGTAATCAATAAAGTATTTCTCTCCAGAGACTGAACTTTCCCCTTGATTGAACAGCAACCAACCGAGTGTGAGAATAGCACTTAAGCTATGTCGACAAACCAATTGAACACAATTAACTGGTGGGCTTTGTTTTTTAAAAAGTGACAAGAGCATTTCAGTCAAGCGACAAAGTTTGCTTTTTTAGCAGAATTCCACCAGTTACGGATTTCAACGTAGTACTATATCAATACACCAATGCATCCAAAATACCACATTTGGTATGGATATAGTGTCATGGAGTAAATAAGAAAGTAGAAAAAGATAGAAAAAGATATGGCAACTTGAATTTCACAGGGTTAAATAAATACCTCGATTAGTATTTTATAAGGCAACATTTGCTGGAAGCTTCTGTAACTATTCTTCATATTAAATTGAGGTCATTCCTCATAGCAAAAGGACAATCAGTAGCCCTGTGGCAGCCGACTTAGCGTTAGGCATGGTTCCATTTTTATGTAACTACAGAAAAATTCTGACTAACGAATCTTTGGGGTGCTGACACGTCTTGCACTGAATGGGGCAAAAGCCTGCCATTTCTTCGTAGCTCTCGTGATCTGAGCAACTCATGTTTACAGAGTTAGGCCTTAATTCTGACACCCACGTCCTCTCCTTCAGTTGTTTGCTCCATTGACAACGGGCTGAGCTCCCACACAGCCGAGGAGGTTTAGGGGGGGTAAATGGGGCCAGTGGTGAATTCCAAGTGTGTAAAGAGGGCTAACACTAGAAACCGATCCTAAATATACAAGGTGTAGGTAGCTCAGGCCTCCAGATAGGAAGGAAGCCCCTAGGACAGGACTGCCACATTTTGCTTTCATTTAAAGTTCTTTTTATTGAAGTAACAATGTATACAAGAAAGCGCATAAATCATAAAGGTGCAGCTCAATGTATTTTTTCCAAGTAAACACCCACGTAACTTCTTTTTAAAAGAATGCTAATGGCCATCATAGAAGTCTCCTTTGTCACCCCTCCCACTCAATACTCACCCAAACGAACCACTGTTCTGATTTCTAGTACCATAAGTTGTTTTTGCTTATTGTTTAAAGTTGACACAAATACAGTGTTTATTCATTCCTGGCTTGTCCAACATCATGTCTATAAAATTGTTGCAAATAATGCTCGTTTGATCTTTTTCGGTGCTGTATAGAACACTTGTGTGTCAATTTATTTATGCATTTTAGAGCTGATGGACCCTTAAGTTGTTTCTGGTTTGAGGCTATTACAAATAACGCTTCTATGAATATTTTGGCGTGTATGAATATTTTTGAACATATCGTTTGTATGCATTTATTTTGCATGTAAACCGAGGAGTGGAATTACAGATTGATAGTGCATGCACATATTCAGTTTTAACGAATGCGGATTTCCAAGGTCCTGACTTTGGTTCCTTTGGATATCTACGCAGATTATGTGCTCGACTGTATGGTAGCTCTATTTTTAGTTTTTTGAGGAACCTGCAGCCTGTTTACCATAGCAGCTGCGTCAGTTTACATTCCCAATGACAGCACACGAGTGTTCTCTTTTCGCCACATCCTCACCAGCATGTGTTCTCTCTTATCCCTTTGATAACAGCCATTGTAACAGGTGTGAGGTATCTCATTGTAGTTTCATTTTGTATTTCCATGAAGATTAATGACGTTGAACACCATCGTCATACGCCTATTGGCTATTTGTTAGCCTTTGAAAATGTCTGTTCAGGTCCTTTGCCCACCTTTTAATCAGACTATTTGGGGGTGCGGGGAGGTGGGTTGCTCTGTTTTGTTTTGGTTTCGTTTTGTTATTGAGTTGTATGAGCTCCTTACATATGTTGGATATTAACCCCTTATCAGAAATAAGATTTGGGGTGGCCTGGGTGGCTCAGTCAGTTAGTATCTGGCTCATGAGTTTCGCTCAGGTCAAGATCTCATGGTCTGTGAGATCGACCCCCGTGTCGGGCTCCGTGCTGACAGTGCGGAGCCTGTTTGGGATTCTCTCTCACCTCTCTCTTTCTGCCCCTTCCCCCCACCTGTGCACTCTCTCTCTCTCTCTCTCTCACTTGCTCTCTCTCAAAATAAATAAACATTAAAAAAAAGAAATAAGATTTGCAAATATCTTCCTCTAATCCATAGGTTGCCTTTTCATTGTGTTGATAGCTTCCTTTGCTATGCAAAATCTCTTTGGTTTGATGCGGTCCCATTTATTCTGCTTTGCTTTCCTGAGTTTTCTGTGTCATATCCAAATACTCATCACCAAGACCAATGCCGAGGCACTCACTGCCTATATTTTCTTCTAGGAGTTTTATAGTTTTGTGTCTTTGAGTCTTTCATCCATTTTGAGTTGATTTTTGCGTATGGCATAACCTAAGAGTCCAACTTCATTCTTTTGCATGTGGATATCCAGTTTTCCCAACATCATCTATTGAAAAGACTGTCCTTGCCCCTCATATATTCTTGGCACCCTTGTCAAAATTCATCGGTCATTTATGCGTGCGCTTATTTCTGGGCTCTCTGTTCTGTTCCGTTGATCTATATGTCTGTTTTTATGCCACTGCCATACTGTTTTGATTGCTATCTTTTATAATTTGAGACCAGGAAGGGTGATGACTCTTCTCTCTCAAGATTGCTTTGGCCATTTAGGGTCTTTTTTGGCTTTATCAGTTTTGAAAAATTGTCAGCCAATACCTTTTCTGAGGTGGTTTTTTCCCCATTCTTTCTTTCCTCCCCAGTGGGAAATCATGCACACATGCATTAGATTTTGTCTTTGTGTAGTGTATGCTGTTTATGCCCTTCCTATATTTATCAGGTTTTTCCCTGTCCTTTCACCTGGATACTTTTTACTGGCCTATCTTCCACTATGCTAATTTTCTCTTCTATGGTTTCTGATATACTAGCAAACCTATCTATTAGACCCAATTTTAATTATTGCATCTTTCATTCTACATGTTTCTACATGGTTCCTCTTTATAATTTCCAGATTTCTGGTGAAATAGTCCATCTCCAGGAAATTTTAAACATAACTACTATAAACTCTTATCTAGTCACCCAATGTGCTCAAAATATGTTGTTATATGACTAGAATTAGCCTATTTTAGGCAAACTTCTCTTTTAAACTAAAGTAACCTGGGGAGCCTGGGTGTTTCAATGGGTTAAGCATCCAACTTCAGCTCAGGTTATGATCTCATGGCTTGTGAGTTCAAGCCCCACATCAGGCTCTGTGCTGACAGATCAGAGCCTGGAGCCTGCTTCAGATTCTGTCTCTGTCTCTCTCTGCCTGCCGTCCCCCCCTCCCACTCATGTGCACTCTCTCTCTCTCTCTCTCTCTCTCAAATATAAAATAAACAGGAGCACCTGGGTGGCTCAGTCGGTTGAGTGCCCAACTTCGGCTCAGGTCATGATCTCGCGGTCCATGAGTTCGAGCCCCATGTCGGGCTCTGTGCTGACAGTTTAGAGCCTGGAGCCTGCTTCAGATCCTGTGTCTCCCCCTCTCTCTGCCCCTCCCACACTCATGTTCTGTCTCTCTCTCTGTCAACATAAATAAACATTAAAAAAATTTTTTAATTATTTTTAGATAAATAAAGTAACCTGAAAAAAGTTTTACCTAAAGTTTCTATAAACCTGCATGATTGGAGACATAATTGTAGTAACTGTATAAATAAAAACATATAATCAGTTCATATCTAGAATAGAATCCTGAAATTTAATATTTAAAAGAAAATATTAATCACATATTTTTCAGTATCTTTTAAACTCAAGCTTGACAATATAGTCATATCAGAAACAATTACTGGGTTATTTAAGTAGGAGATATTGATCAGATCATCTGCATTGTAGAAGGGAAAATTATTAGGCCTAATTAGTAGAAGTAAAATAAATAAATTTAGAGAATTTAAGGAAAATTAAACAGGTTGACATGACCTTATACAGAAACAATCTAAACCCTGAAGTGGTCAGCAGAATAATAAAAACTAAAATCCACAGAGCACACGCTGTATGCCAGCTATCATCCCAAGGGCTTTGCATATTTTCTGATTCAGTTTTCAGAACAACCCTATAAGACAGGTACTTAGGCAGCTGATGCATATAGGCACAGAGAGGCTAAGTAACTGGGCAAAGGTCACACAGCCAGTCAATGGCAGAGACAGGAGCTGGACTCGGGAGGTCTGACTCCAAAGTCAGTCAGCAGTATTGTAAAAAAGGTGAATGCTTTACAGATTTTGGACCTCAGGAGTGACAGAAACCAAAATGACATTGGGAACATAACCAAACAGGGCATATACTCCCACTGAGCCTGAAATGAGGGCTCACCACTTGCAGTCGCCTTCGCAACGAACCCCTTTGGCGGCTACGAAAGCAACATGAGAAAAGAAAATGAAATTTTGTTTCATAATTTTGCCAATGACTTAGTTACTTAATAGTCGAAGCGGCAGAGAAACAGGGGAAGCGGACATCTCTACTGGAGAAGAAGATGTACGGAGGCATTAGGCACGGCTTATAGGAAAGCATGTGGGCTCCAAAAACGGGGGCTCGATACACTGTTATGCTCCAAAGCATACAGGCATATCTGTCGTTCCTCTCACTGATCTGATCCACAAAGAGCCAGTAAATCAAAAAGAAAAATCTAGTGTCTCCTTTTTACCACGTGTCATCATTGCTGAAGGAGAGGATTGCAAAACTCATCCTCCAGGCCTTCCGTGCAAACTGACCAGAGATTGGAACCTCGAGCATGCTGTTTGGGTGACTCTCCCCGCATGGTGCTGTGTGCCTTCTGCCAATGGCAATGTACTGGGGGGGAAAAAAAGCGCTTATTCATTATATACATATTTTGCCTAAAGAAATGCCTTTTACATTTCAATTTATGGGTTCACATATCTAAAACATTATTTTTCAAAAGGGGGCTACATATATACATCTACTCGGCTGCATGCAAACAAATAGAGGGACCAGCTTTTTAAACAAAATTAAATCGTTACCAGTGGCAAGGAGGAAAGTATAGTGACGACAGAGACAAAACTTGACTTTTCTGAAGGAACTTGGTTTTGTAGATTTGACTTTGGAATCATGTGAGTGTTTTTCCATGCTTACATAAAAAAATAAACTAACAGAAAAGCAATCTCTAAATATTGAATGCAAAAACGAAATAAATGAGCCTTAGAGTGCATCCAGTTGATCTTCATAATCACACAAATAAAAACTACTCCAAGTGATTTTACATCAGTTATTTGATTTATATCCCAGTGGCATAACCCTAAGGACAAACAAGAACTTAAAAAAAAACAAACATGTAGACTGCTTTCAGTGTTCATACTGTTATCTGTAATGTTGTTATTTTGAGGCAAATGTGTGACTACTGTGGGGTAAAATGAAGGAAAAATGAGGTTCGTGTCATTGAGAACAAGTAGTTTGGGCATGGGGCAGAAATATACACAGATGCAAGATGAATGAGATTGAGTAAAATCCTAAAGTGCTGAATTTAAATAGGAAGTTCCCTGGTACACTCACAGTCTAGTTTATCTTTAAAAGAAAGCCTTTTCCGGGGTGCCCGTATGGCTCAGTTGGTTAAGCATCGGACTTTGGCTCAGGTCACTACCTCACAGTTCACAAGTTCAAGCCCCGTGTCAGGCTCTGTGCTGACAGCTCAGAGCCTGGAGCCTGCTTCAGATTCTGTGTCTCCCTCGCTCTCTCTGCCCCTCCCCCACTTGCGCTCTCTCTCTGTCTCTGTTCTCTCTCTCTCTCAAAAATAATAAACATTTAAAAAATTAAAGAAAAAATGAAGAAAGCCTTTTTCAAATCAGTTTTTAAAAGATTGAGAAACAATGACCAACCCAGTAGTGATGAACACCCCTGGCATCCAGACTCGGGTCTCTAAATGCCATTTGCTACTAAAAAGAAACAAGGCTCCAGGGAGCAACGGTTGATTCTAGGTAAAATATGAAGCTGCCAGACCTAAAAGCAGGACCTAATTGTCAAGGCTGACAAGAATCATGTCAAGAAGATGAAGGAGCCTTCGACTGAAAGAGGCTCCTACCGGTTGCAGATGGAAGAGTCTGATGAGCATCAGTGGACAATAGTTATGTGGCAATGCACTGAACCATAAGCTCGAAATAATACTGAAAAAACAAGGCAAGGGGAGCCTGGGTGGCTCAGTCGGTTAAGCATCCGACTTCGGCTCAGGTCATGATCTCACAGTTCATGGGCTCAAGCCCCACATCAGGCTCTGTGCTGACAGCTCGGAACCTGGAGCCTGCTTCGGATTCTGTGTCTCCTCTCTCTCTGCCCCTCCCCTGGTCATGCTCTGTCTCTCTCTGTCTCTCAAAAATAAAGAAACGCTAAGAAAAAAGGCAAAAATTCCATTGATCACCTTTGGAGGCTGCTAAACTCATTACTTTGAAAACTGACAAGTAAATGGGAAATCAATCATTTATCTTACCTTTCCTATGAACTATAACTCGGAGTAATTAAATGGTTACTAAAGAGGCAAGTAACAGAAACAAAGAAATAAAGATGTCTTTATAGAAATATTCCAGCTAAAATATGAAAAAGGAATGATATAATTAGAACACTATTATTTTCAGATCCTAATAAATGAAAGGATCTAAGCAGTGATTTTCTTTTTTTTTTTTTTTTTTAATTTTTTTTTTTTCAACGTTTATTTATTTTTGGGACAGAGAGAGACAGA
>NW_024412404.1:53638902-53686327 GCF_014898765.1 Herpailurus yagouaroundi
CAGAGAGAGACAGAGCATGAACAGGGGAGGGGCAGAGAGAGAGGGAGTAAGCAGTGATTTTCAATGGCTGCTAACATCACAAAAAAAGAGACCACCAGATACCTAGACATCAAAGTCTAGAAATACACCACCTCACCTCGTGTTGCTACGTGAAATCTCCAAGCAGCAGCTTTGACAAATAGCTTCGTAGGCATCGTGCTGGGAAGAAGTCAGATTTCAGTTCCCCCTAGCAGATTTTAACACTGTTTCCCAAACTTGTGTGCATCTGAGTCATCAGAGGATGTTAGTTTTTAAATACTGAACGCTGAGAACATAATCCAGTAGTCCTCAATTGAGAGATTAATTTCATAAAGTTCCACAGGTATTTCTGGCGTTCGGGCAAGTATGGGAACCATTGATTTGCATCACTTATTGTCCCCAACACCTCACCTACAACCTGCATGGAGCAGGTTGCAGGCAGGTGAAGCATTGGGATTTTTGGAGAATTCATCGAAAGGCTAATATCCTCAATCCCTCCTTCAGCTCATGGCTGACACCTTAAATTCCGCCATCAGCACCCAACGCATTTAAGTTGCCCGCTGTCAAAATAAGGGCTGGACGTTCCAAGAAAACGATCAAGATCCCAGCGAGGAATCTTGGTAACCCTGTCATTCAAGCTAGGTTCAAAGCATTCTGATGTCTTCCCTGATACAACATTCTTGATTTCTGGAAGTGGGATTCCTAGGGCGATCTTTGCAGCAATGAAGGCCAATGGGTAGCTACCAAGGAGGACGTTTTATTTATTTATTTATGTATTTATTTATTTCAGCAATAAGTGTTAAAGACAGCCCCAAACACAAATTGGCCTTTCTTAGAAATTCGGGAAGTAAAGAAGGGAATGGAAAATACATGGCCATGTGATGCCATTTTTCACTCCCAGCCCATTACCCCACTACTAACTGATCACCATCCCCTTTCCCACGGAAATCAGATGTGACTCCAGAATCCTTTCTGCTCCAATGTTCCGGGCAGTCACTACCCGTTAACTCTTTGCTGACAGACACATCAGAAACAATGTGTCATCCTCGGCTTCATGTGTGACGGGGGTCCCTTGTGCACTTTAAGTAGACAGAAAAACAATCTGTTTGGAGCTACGTCTTACCACGCATGAGGGTCTAAGAGTAGAGACGCTGAAGGGGGAGAGATCATGAACGCTTCACGAGGCTGGGGCTGGTAGCGGAGGATATGCCCACTCCTTCAGCGAGTATCTGCAGAGCTGACCGGGCCCAGGTCCCAGGCTGGGCAGCAGGGCTTGAAAGGGGGACACCCAGCCTCCGTGGCATCCCCATGGACCTTCCTCTCCCACACTTCTCGGAAGGTTCTTGTCAAGGAGGGAGCACGCGGCCTGGCAGTTTCAGAGAAAGAAGGAGTTGGAACAATTTTGTTCACGTAACCTGACGAACAGGATACGGAACGTGGGCTATTATTTCCACAACATCTTGCTCTCTTCCTGACAGCTGTCTCATGTGCTGTGAGGACAGAGCCTGTCCTTTGGCCTCAGCGAGCAATTCACGTACAGGAGCGATCTCCTCATATTCTCCCAGCATCTGTGGGTTACTCTTCAACTGAATGTGTTAATTCGCATAATTTGTTGTTGCTCCTGTGTTTGTGATGACCAGGTTCACTATAAAGGATCAATGGCTCGAAGGTTGTTCATCGAGATGGAAAATCAGAGATGACAACCGTCTCAAACACCATAGCACAGAATAATACAGTAAACTTAAAAACCAGCTCCGGGTCAAATGACTCTGGAAGGATGAGAGGAATACAAGGAACAACACAACGTTTTCCATTTTTCTTCTGGTCCCTGATATACAAATGATCCTCCAAAAGTGGCATCCATTTTTGACATTCTCATGACATTTTTTTTTTTTTTAGCAAAAGATAGCGACCTCTTTGTTAAGAGTATTCCTTAAAACAAGCAGAAAATAATACTCTCCTCAGTACGGGGTTTATTAATAGCGGGATGAGCTCAGGAGCAGGAAGGTGGCCTTCAGTGTTGTGTTCCTTGGGGCAAAAACAGGTGCAAATGACAGCTTCACAGAGGAGCTTATAAAACCAGCCTCAAAGACACTGACAAGTATTTTTGAGAGGTCACAGAAAAAGCTATTGGCGCAATCACTTCGTCAGATGAAATTGTTGGACGTGCAGAGGAGAAACGATATCTTTTTCTTTACCCCTTCAAGTTCTCAAGTGGGACCTCCAAAACTAAAGACAGGTTAACAAGAGAAAAGTGTACAGATTTGTTTAATATAAAGTTTATGTGATGCTGGAGTCTTCATAAAGAGAAGACCTAAAGAAACAGTTAAACCTGAGTGCTTCATGCTAGGTTTGATGAAGAATTGCAAGCTGTGGAAAGATCCGGAAGGGCAGACTATGTAGCGAGTGTCGTAAACTGGGGGAAATTGATCAAGACCTGTTCTTTCAGATTCTCCTCTGAGTCCCTTCATCTTCAGGGGTAAAGATGCCCCTTCCCTCAGACCCCTCACACGAAGTTCTTAATACCTGCTTTAGGGGAAGATCAGAGAGTCCTTCCTGTGTCTGCCATTTCTCAAATTCCCTCAGCTTAAAAGAGTTAGTATGGGGTGCCTGGGTGGCTCAGTCGTTGAAGCGTCCGACTTCGGCTCAGGTCATAATCTCACGACTTGAAGACTCGTGAGTTCGAGCCCCACGTCGGGCTCTGTGCTGACAGCTCAGTGCCTGGAGCTTGCTTCCAATTCTGTGTCTCCCTCTCTCTCTCTGCCCCTCCCCTGCTTGCGCTCTGTCTCTCCCTCTCTCTCTCAAAAATAAATAAACATTAAAAGTCAGTATGCCACAAGGTGCCATATTTTGGGAATAGCATGTCCTGAACCGGTGGGATTGCTATAACTTGTGTGACAGCAATTCAACATGGAATGCAGTGCGAGGGAAGCATTTGATGACCTGTGGTCCTCTTTATTGCTGAAAGCCCATGCGGCAGGAGGAACGACTTCCATCCAGCTAAACGATTGGTGTGTGAGCCATCAGATAAGCTAGAGGAGGAGTACTGGGACCACCACAGACAGCACCAGCTCTGTTTGCAGCAGGGAGGCTGCGACCACACAACTGGAAAACCAGAATGTCAGTTGTCGCATGGCTGAGTTTGCGAAGAACGGTTGGTCAGCTTTCAAGTGCCCTCTGATCCTGACACAGCGCTGAAAAAATGGTGGCATTTTGACTCTAACAGTGTCGAGACCATGGAATATTCCGAGTGTGCTACATGAAGAAGAGAGCGTAAGTTCTGGGGGGAAGTGTGTTCACTTGAAGGAGACAAAAGCCTTTTCTTTTTTAACATTTATTTATTTTTGAGACAGAGAGAGACAGCATGAACGGGGAAGGGTCAGAGAGAGAGGGAGACACAGAATCCGAAACAGGCTCCAGGCTCTGAGCCATCAGCACAGAGCCTGACGCGGGGCTTGAACTCACGGACCGCGAAATCATGACCTGAGCCGAAGTCGGACGCGTAACCGACTGAGCCACCCAGGTGCCCTGACAAAAGCCTCTTCGATACCCGCCTCCAATACCCCTGATGATATCTATCCCATGGTTCCAAGGGGCGGGGGGCGCCTTGGCAATATATTCATTTTCTGCAATAGCCTGAACCTCTCACTTCTTGGACGAAGTACAAATTTTAATGATGACAATAAAATTGTAGAATTTTTGAGAAGAGCAAATTGTGGTGGGTGAAAAGCTGCTTGCTCTCCCAGATTTTATTCTTTCCCATCACTTGCTAACCCCCTCCACCTCCTATGCCTTTACTCCTGCCACCAAATAGGCACATTTCCGAGAATAAAGAAGAATGTTCCTTTTAATATCTTCTACTTAACAATATTAAGAATGGCTGGATTCTCAGATAGTCTTCATTCTCTGTGTAAAACATACCAAGTGATGTCTACAGCATAGTGACCCAATCCGTCCTTGTAGTTCTGTGTGATCTCGAAAACATTTGCCAATTGTATTCGTTAATAGAGGTAAGCTTTTTCATTAAACACTATGCCAAAGCCATTATAAATGATTATAACATATCGTTTTAATTGCTGATATCAAAGTACACACCAGAATCTCAATGGGGAGCTTTAAAAATCCCAACATCCAGGCCACCCTCCAGCCCAGTTATATCAGCATCATTGGGGGTGGCCCTCAGGCATCTGTATTTTCTTTCAGGATCTCCAAGTGATTCCAACATGTGGCGAAAGTTGGGAAACAAAGATTGATCACAAAGCTATCTTAGGTGGGGAACAAAATAAACAGTTTGGCACAAATTATTACCTAGTTAAGATTTCTCCTTTCTCCTTTCCTCCTCCTCCTCCTCTTCCCCCTCTTCTTTTTCTTCTTCCTCTTTCTTCTCCTTCTTCTCCTTCTTCTTCCCTCTTCCGTCTCTTTCTCCTTCTTCTCCTTCTTCCTCTCCCGCCCTCCCCCCTTTCTCCTTCTTCTTCTTTTAAGCACAGCTCCTAACAACCAAGCTACCTTCACCGGATTTGCAGAATGTTGCCTCTTGCCTTTTGGATCCTTTTTACCACCTTGTGGCATTTGGAAAGTCTCATGACCACCATTTTCAGGTGCTAGGACATAGCCTAGCTTCATGTAACTGCAGCTGATTTTTGAGATATTGTGAAAGATGACCCTTTCCCCTTGCCCACTGCCTGCACCACCCCCCTCCCCTGCCACCAGCCCCATTGAGTCCTGAATGTGTCAGGATATTAGCCAGCTAAAGTCAGAGGATACTTTAAAGAGGTTTGAGGGGAAAAGTAGCATAGGTGGGGGTGGGGTGGGGAGGCTGGGCTATAGGAGCATCTGGGCAAGATTTTGTGCCCAGAATAATTTACTGTGCAGACACTGGCTTCCTGCCCCATGAAGCACTGGGGCAGGAGCCTCCGGGGTGCTACCAGGCCCGTGGGGGGCAGGAGGCGATGCCTCTGCTGGAGCAATGTGGAGGTGAGAGGAGAGCTGTGTCCCCAGGAAAGCCAGTCCCGTGTCCCCAGGGCCGTAGGAAGATTCCATGGCGCAGCTGAGCACATTCTGGAAACACCCTCACCTCACCGCCCTATGGGCCACAGGGGAAGACACGGGAATGGCTGTTGGTTTTTCTTCAAGGCTTTGTTTGTTAGATTTTTAAACTCATGCTCGTTTATTCATTCAACAAATATTTGCCTGAGGCAGGGGCCTGTATGGCCTGTTTGAAGAACAGTAAAGGGCCCAGTGTGGTCAGCGCCAGAGAGGAGGCAGAAGGTAACAGGAAATGACGTTAGGGGGCAAAGAGATCTACCTTGTAAGACATGGTAAGGAATTTGGAATTCATTCCAAGGAGGTCGGGAAACCAGTGGAAGATTCTGAGCATCTCCCGTAAGTTAGTTCCCTAACAGAATAACTTAAGCCTTCACGTTTGCAGAGCTGTTGGCTAAGATGTCCCAATTTTTTGTGAATAAGCTCGCCACTAACAGACTGATGTGAGTTTTGGGAATCGTGTGTGTTTTCTTTTTCCTTTAAATTCCTATAGGGTATCTTATTTACTCTTCTTCTGATGAATGACTTCCTGCAACTTCTTTACGAGTAAACGTCTTCTTTTCTTTCCTAAATGCTTTGCTTCTGACTCATTCTTTCACGCCACCCACAGGCCTCAGCAGGATCCCTGTGATCAGAAAAGAAAACAGATTCATGAGAATTGCATCCCCCACTGTCAGCAATTGTGACTTGTGGGCACCTGAGCTAGGCAAGGGTGACCGTGGTTGGGCCCTCCCCAGATGTGATGTGCCACTGGAGGACAGGTTTTGGTGACAAGTCCAAACAGCCCCTCTGTGGGCAGATTAAGTCTCACGGAAATGGTGTCTGGGGATACACAGCACAGGGCAAATCTGCACTAGGGTTTCACTTAACCTCAGGCTGCCTGGGAATCAGAATTCCCTTAAGCGTGATAAATAACAACAGTCGTGGGGCGCCTGGGTGGTGCAGTCGGTTAAGCGTCCGGCTTCAGCCAGGTCACGATCTCGCGGTCCGTGAGTTCGAGCCCCGCGTCGGGCTCTGGGCTGATGGCTCAGAGCCTGGAGCCTGTTTCTGATTCTGTGTCTCCCTCTCTCTCTGCCCCTCCCCCGTTCATGCTCTGTCTCTCTCTGTCCCCAAAATAAATAAAAACGTTGAAAAAAAATTTTTAAAAAAATAAAAAAAATAACAACAGTCGTATTGGAGTGCTGTACCAAATCGTGAATTTCAGGTGAGTTAGGGACAGCAAATGGAAAGGAATTTTTTTTCTAATATAGAATAGCTCCTTTCAAGATACTAGGGTTATGTACAAATATTTTTTTTTTTACTTGAACTTTTAATGGACTTTAAGGGGAAATCAGTGAATAATGAAATACAGAAACACTCTAAACTACTTTTCTACTGGGAAATAAATGGCACTCTAGAGACCTGAATAAATCATTACAGCTAATAAAATTTCCTGATATTGCCTCTAGTGGATTTGCACCTGGAATATTGAATTTGTACAGATTTATACAGTCAAATAAGGTCAGTCTATATAAAAGAGTGCTGTTTATCAAGCATTTGGGCAACATAAATTTAGACTATTCATTATGTAACCACATCTGTGGTGAGTGCCCTCTGTAGCTTTCCGATGAGATCGGAGGATAGAAAACTTACATTGCAAGTAATGCTTATCACTGCCAGTAAGAGGGGGCACACTACACAATTCATTGCCTGGCAATGTGACTCAAAATTCTGCCTTCAGTCACTGCAGACTTTTGTATTTTTTCTTGTCGAAATGATATCTCATTTGAATTTGCATTTTCCATTACTATATTCTCCTATTACATTTTATATATTTTACATTTATAAATAATTTTCATTGTAATTATATTTTATATATATTCTTTAATGTTTATTTATTTTTGAGAGATACAGATAGACATATTGCAAGCAGGGGAGGGGCAGAGAGAGAAGGAAACACAGAATCTGAAGCAGGCTCCAGGATCTGAGCTGTCAGCACAGAACCTGACACAGGGCTTGAACTTGTGAACTGTGAGACCATTACCTGAGCCAAAGTCTGATGCTTAACCGACTGAGCCACTCAGGCACTCCAATTTTATGTATATTCTTAATTTCTGAATACCCTGTTTGTGCACTTTGCCTATTTTATCTATATGGTTGGTCTTTTCCTTATTGATTTATAAAAACTCTTTGTATATCAGGAGTATTAATTTTTTTCCCTAAGAGATTGTAGTGCAAATATTTTCCCCAGGCTGTGGGTTGTATTTTGTTTTTTTTTTTTTAATATGTATATATACAGTGGAGATGTTTTTCACGTTTATGCATTATCAGATTTTGGGTAAGAAATGAGGTTAGGATGACCTTACCTTTTTTTTCTCATATGGTTCATTAATTACCTAAAATCCTCATTTTCCACTGATTTACTGACACCTTTTTATTAGATTATATTTCAATAGATGCTCGGATCTAATGTTACATTCTCTACTCTGTTCTAATCATTGGTTTATTTTAGTTTCTCAGACTTGGGACTTTGACATTTTGGGGCCAGATTATTGTCATAAGTGGGAGTGAGAGAGTGTCCTGTACATTATAGGATATTTAACAGCATCCCTGAACTCTATCCACCAGACGCACATCATCCCTCCGTTGTGACAATCAAAAATGTCTCCACATATTGCCAGATATCTTTGAGAAGCGAAACTGCCCCAGGTAGAGATCCTTGGTCAATTTCTGTCCCGGTACCTCATTATCTTAATGACTAGAGTTTATAGTTATAGCACATTATAGAATCAGCTAGGGTATGTTCCCCTCTTTTTTTCAGAATTTCCACATTTAGACTCCAGAACTTAGCATCCCTTAGTGCATTAACAGAAAAATCCTGCTATGAATAATTAATTGTATATCAATAAATTTGTTGCATAAAAAAAAATTCTGTCAGGACTTTATTGGGTTTGATTTTAACTCAAATGTAATCTGATAAGAATGGACATCCTTCATGATACGCAGCCCTCCTCTGCAAAACTTACCTCCACTGAGTTGGGTGTTTTATGATCCCTTAGAACTGAGTTCCATGGTTTTCTCTGTAAAGGTAGAATCTTGCCTAATGGTGAATATCTTGATTCTGCTGTGTTCTGCCCATGACCTTGGGAAGGTACTGAACCTTTCTGAAGCTCGGGTTTTTCAATTACAAGACGCTGATAACAATAACAATGCCTACCCATATTTTGCTTTGAGGATTAAGTGATAATGCAAAAAGACCCTTCCCTCAGCTGGTATTTACTCTTATCATTGGGATGCCTAGATATTTTGTGTCTCATTGGTTTTGTGAATAGAATCTCTTTTTTCACGATATTAATTGTTCCTATAAAAGAGAATCTATTGATTTTGCATATAAATTGTATGGGTGGGTGATGGGTATTGAGGAGGGCACCTTTTGGGATGAGCACTGGGTGTTGTATGGAAACCAATTTGACAATAAATTTCATATATTAAAAATAATAATAAATAAATAAGTAAATAAATAAAATAAATTGTATACCTGACCACCTTACAGAATTCTCTTACTGTTTTCAATGATTTTTTCATAAATATAGTGATAGCATCTGGAAATAAGGGAATATTGCCCCCCTACTTCCCAGGTGGTATACTGCTTGTTATTGCATTTTTTTGCATTATTTAACACTTTCAGAACAATATAAATCATAATAAATAATGAACATACGTGTCCCATCTAGTGCAAATGAAAATGCTTGTAGCCTTCATCATTAAGCATTGGCTCCTAAGACGTATCACTGTTCTGTTGAGAAAGTAGCTTTCTTTTTTTTTTTAATTTTTAATTAATTTTTAAAATTTAAATCCAGGTTAGTTATCATATAGTGTAATAATGATTTCAGGAAAAGAATCTAGTGATTCATCACTTACATAGAACACCCAGTGCTCATACTAACAAGTGCCCTCCTTAATGCCCATCACCCCTTTATCCCTTACCCCCACCCAACACTCCATCAGCAACTCTCAGTGGGTTCTCTGTATTTAACAGTCTCTTATGGTTTGTCTCCCTCTCTGCTTTTACATTTTTGCTTCCCTTCCCTTATATTCATCTGTTCTGTATCTTAAATTTCACATAAGTGAAATCATATATTTGTCATTCTCTGACTGACTTATTTCGCTTAGCATAATACACTCTAGTTCCATCCACGTTGTTGCAAATGGCAAGACTTCATTCTTTTTGATCACTGAGTAATACCCCATTGTATATGTGTGTGTATATATATAATATATATATATGTGTATATATATATATTATATATATATATATACCACATCTTCTTTATCCATTCATCCATCGATAGACATTTGCACTCCTTCCATACTTCGGCTTTTGTCAATAGTGTTGCTATAAACATTAGGGTGCATGTTCCCCTTCAAGTCAGTACTCCTGTATCCTTTGGATAAATACCTAGTAGTGCAATTGTTGGGTTGTAGGGTAGTTCTATTTTTAATTTTTTGAGGAAACTCCATACTGTTTTCCAGAGTGGCTGCACCAGTTTGCTTTCTCACCAAGAGGGCAGAAGGGTCCCTTTTTCTCTCCATCCTCACCAACATCTGTAGTTGCCTGAGTTGTTAATTTTAGTCATTCTGATAGGTGTGAAGTGGTATCTCATTGTGATTCTGATTTGTATTTCCCTGATGATGAGTGATATTGAGCATTTTTTCATGTGTTGGTTGGCCATCTGGATATCTTCTTTGGAAAATTGTCTATTCATGTCTTTTGCCCATTTCTTCACTGGATTATTTGTTTTTTGGGTATTGAGTCTGATAAGTTCCTTATAGATTTTGGATATTAACCCTTTATCTGATATGTCACTTGCAAATATCTTCTCCCATTCTGTCCGTTGCCTTTTAGTTTTGCTGATTGTTTACTTTGCTGTGCAGAAGCTTTTTATCTTTAAGAGGTCCCAGTAGTTCATTTTTGCTTTTGTCTCCCTTGCCTCCGGAGACATGTCAAGTAAGAAGTTGCTGTGGCTGAGGTCAAAGAGGTTGTTGCCTGTTTTCTCTTCTAGGATATTGATGGTTTCCTGTCTTACGTCTTGAGTTTATTTTTTGTGTATGGTGTAGGAAAGTGATCCAGGTTCAATCTTCTGCATGTCACTGTCTGGTTTTCCCAACACCATTTGCTGAAAAGACTGTCTTTATTTCGTTGGATATTCTTTCTTCTTTGTCAAAGATTAGTTGGTCATACATTTGTGGGTACATTTCTGGGTTCTCTATTCTGTTCCATTGATCTATGCATCTGT
Source organism: Herpailurus yagouaroundi (assembly GCF_014898765.1). Classification (NCBI taxonomy): domain Eukaryota; kingdom Metazoa; phylum Chordata; class Mammalia; order Carnivora; family Felidae; genus Herpailurus; species Herpailurus yagouaroundi. The sequence continues at coordinate 53,649,240 of NW_024412404.1, forward strand.
TTTTGTGCCAATGCCATATTGTCTTGATGATGATAGCTTTGTAATACAGCTTGAAGTCCAGTACTGTGATACCTCCAGGTTTCATTTTTTTTTGTTGTTTTTTGTTTTTCCAGTATTGCTTTGGCTATTTGGGGTCTTTTCTGGTTCCATACAAATTTCAGGATTACTTTTCTAGCTATGCTGGGAAAATGCTAGGATATTTTGATGGGGATTAGATTGAATATGTAGATTGCTTTGCGTAGTTCCACATTTTAACAATATTTGTTCTTCTAATTCATGAGCATGTAATGGGTTTTTTTTTCCATTTTTTATGTCTTCTTCAATTTCTTTCATACACTTTCTATAGTTTTCATTGTATAGATATTCCATCTCTTTGGTTAGGTTTATGCGTAGGTATTTTATGGGTTTTGGTGCCATCGTAAAAGGGATTGAATCTTTTATTTCTTTCTGCTGCTTCATTATTGGTGTATAGAAATGTGACTAATTTCTGTACATTGATTTTATATCCTATGACTTTGCTGAATTCATGTATCAGTTCAAGAAGTTTTTTGGTGGAGTCTTTTGGTGTTTCCACATATAGTGTCATGTTGTCTCTGAAAAATGAAAGCTTGGCTTCCTCCTTGCTAATTTGTATGCCTTTCATTTCTTTTTGTTGTCTGATTTTAAGGCTAGGACTTCCAACACTATGGTGAAAAACTGTGATGAGAGTGGACATCCTTGTCATGTTCCTGACCCTAGGGGGAAAGCTCTCAGTTTTTCCCCATTGAAGATGTTAGTGGTGGGTCTTTAATATACGGTCCTTATGATCTTGAGGTATGACCCTTCTATCCCTAATTTCTTGAGGGTTTTTATCAACGAAGGATGCTGTATTTTGCCAAATCCTTTCCCAGCATCTATTGAGAGGATCATGTGGTTCTTATCCTTTCTTTCATTAATGTGATGTATCGCATTGATTGCTTTGTGGATATTGAACCAGCCCTGCGTCCCAGGAATAAATCCCACTTGATAGCGGCAGAGGTTCAGAGATTATGGCAAATCACAACACATAGCCAGCATCAGGTTTCACCATACTCTGGAGTCTTTGTCCCAATACCAGCAAACTTGGCTGCTCTCTGGGGTCCACTGGGACCTTTGCCTCTGAGGAGGCTGCATGGCCTCTACCAAATGCTCTCTAAGCAGGGGAACCACTTCTCCCTGTGTGGCACGTGGACCCCTCAGACGCCGATGCCTGCGCTTGGGGATTCGCCCTATTTCCTTACCAGAGCACCGCCAGGCACTGAGCTCCAGAACTGCAGACTCTGTGCTCCATTGTTTATAGAATCCTGGTGGTATAGAAACCCTCTCCTTTCTTCTGGTCGATGGTTTTGGGAAACAGATTTCCTGTTCAGTTCCCTGTGAGTCTTTTCACTCTTTCTCCCTCTTTCTCTGCAGCTACCTTCAGGGGAATGCTTTTCTTGCACTCCAGATGCACTACACTCTCCCCCTTTCTCCGTCCTCTCTCCGCAAAAACAGCTCCCTACCCTCCACGGCTTTTCTCTCTCCTCTAGTTCACCTCTCCGCACTGTGTACCTGCTGAGTTCTGTGGCTCACGTTATGCAGACTGTTGTGTTGATCCTCAGATCATTTTCCTAGGTGTTCAGAACAGTTTGGTGCTGATCTAGCTTCATTTCAGGGATGAGACAAGCTCAGGGTCTTCATGCTGCCCCCATCATCTTCCCAAATCCCCCAAGAAAGTAGCTTTCTATTCTTGCTTTCTAACATATTTTTAACCAGGTGTTGTGAATCAAAAGGTATAACGTTTCACTTACACAAAATGAGTAAGTTCTAGAGATCCGCTGTGTAATAGTATGCCTATAACCATCTGCGCTGTAAACTTAGATCTCACGTAAAGTGCTCTTACCACAATAAAATAAAAATAAAGGTAAACGTAAGTATTGAATAAAAGGATAGACAAACCAGTGGAACAACACAGACCCATACAAATATTAAAATGATACATTTTGGAACTGCAGATGCAGACCCATGGGAACAGGTTAGATTTTTCAACAAATAGGACACAAGTGACACACCCGAAGTTAGACCCCTTGCGTCATACTACACTTAGAAAAATCAATTCTAGGTAGGTGGAACATTTAAATGTAGAAGAAGAACTATAAAACAATTAAAAGACGGTATTGGATATCTTTATCACTTCTGAGTTTAAAAAGATTTCCTCGAGAAAATATAAAAATAGGTATGTGATAAAGGAAAAAATATATATATTCAATTACACTAACATAAAGAATTACCTGTTCATGAGAAGAAAACGTAAAGAAAATAAAAGTCCCACAATCCCACGACTGGGAGGGTATACTGCTACATAAATGACAACTGACAAGTGATTTATATCCAGAGTATGTAAGGGATGCTTACAAATAAGAAAGAGAGAAATAACCCAATAAAAAAACAGTCAAGAGGCACTTTGAGGAGGAAGAAGCCCAAATACTAAAAAGAAAAGAAGCTCAACGTCATTGATAATTGAGATAATGCTCACTGAAACCACTCGGCTGTTTTACTGCCAACAGATTGGCAAAATGCAACAGTCTGATGACATCAAATTATAGAAGAACAGTTATATAGCGCTGATGGAAACGGACATGGCAGCCATCTCTTTGGAAATGATTGACACCATCTAATAAAGACAAAGAAGAAAAGACCTTACAACCTGTCAAGTCCACTCCTAGATAGATAATCTAAAAAATAAATAAATGAAACTTAGATAATTAATTATATAGGATGCATATGCTCATAGCCACAATTTTCATCACACCAAAACTAGATACAATCCAGTTATCAGCAAAGAGCAAGATGGATAAATTAAGTGCGGTGAACTCCTATCATAGAATATCATACGGTGGCAAGACTGAGTCAAACATCCACACGACACGGACAAACTTCCGAAACACAGTGTCGACTGAAAATCCCAAATCGCAGAAGAATGCATATAGTCTGACTGCTTTTTATAGAAAGTCAAAACTATGCAACATGGAACAGTACATTTTTAGGGATACAAACACACAAAGTATAACTTTTTTAAAAAGCCGGGAAGGGATACATTTAGATGTGCGGCCACCTGTGATGGGGCAGGGAAGAGGCTGGGATGGGGGAGAGCCGTGCGGGGCATTTGTCCTATTCCTTCAATCGCATGGTAGATATAAGAGTGTTTGCTCATGCAGGCATTCAGCGAATATTTATTCGGGCCCCTCTGTGTATCGGGGAGATGGCAGTGAACAAAACAGACATTTTGTCCTTTGGAGCTGACTATCCGGTGCTTGGAGATAGACAACAAATATACTTAATAAACAATATGTGTTACATAGTGATAGGGACTAAAGGACTTTTTTAAATAAAGCACAGAAGGAGAGGAGGTATTGACTAGGGTGGGTGTTGGAATTTCACGGCCAGGGAAGGGCTCCCAGTGGAGGTGGGACTCCGGTGAAGCATGAAGGAAGTTGGGCCCGGCCCTGTGGGTATGTGGAGGCGAGCGGCAGGCAGAGGAGGGACAGTCAGCCTGGCTGGAGCAATCAGCAAGAAGTCGGGTGGCTGGAGCCCAGCCGGCAGGAAGTAGGAGGCATGGTCGAGTCGGACTGGGGGAGGGTCGTGGAGAACATTTTGGTTTCACCTCGAGGGACACAGGTAGTAAATATGCTTGGAACACGATTATAAATAGCAAAGCCCGCCGTTGGGATTCGATGTGCCATTTTCTCAGTAGCAGGCCAAGAGATGCTGTGCAGACTCACCTTCATGACAAGCCCACACTTAGTCTCCGGCTGTGACTGAAAGGCTGACTAGAGGCTCACATGACCAAACGCCCTGGAAGAATTAGGACTTCGATTCTTAGAAGTTTCTGTTCTCTGATGTTGTAACCCAGTTTTGAGATCACAAGAGCTCATTAAAATCCCAGTGCAAGATTTTACAGGCAGCTGGTGTGACTAATCCCATTGTGCAAGTCAACTGACTCCCTCTATCCATAACATCAGATTTTATCAGAACAAGTTCTTGCTTCCACTTTGTCATTATAAGCGGTCACTCCCCGAGCCTCTTGATTGCTCGTTACACACAAGGCTCTCTGCCTTCCTTTCCTCTTGCTTTCTTGTTCCCATACCCGATGTCCCATCTAGGCACCGAAGCATCTTTCCCGGGGACACATCTTCAGGACTCAATGGCACTGACTCTGTGACGTACAACAAGGCCCTCCCTGCTCCTGGCCTCAGGGAGCTTCCGAGCTGGTAGATGCTGTACCCATGACCTCCGAGTCTCCTCCAGAGATTCTTCCTGACTCTTTTTCCTCCGGATGGAATTTTCCAAATTAAATCTCAGCTTTCTCTCTCCTAAGTTCATCTGGTAACCTGTGACTTGCGTTTCCCTTAGACTTTAACCACAACGCCTTCGGTTAGCTCACTTTTTTTTCTTCTGCCTTATTGTTGAGCGGTCAGTTGGCCAGGCATGCTTTATTCTAACACCCATTTTTCTAGGATGACTGAATTATCTTGTTGGGGGCAGGAGTATCTTTAATTTTCTGTTTCTGAATTGGCTGTGGGTTCGACAAGCTGTTCACAGAAAAATATGTGGGCAGGTAACTTTTAGCGTTTGGCAGGCTCCCCTAACAGGCTCTATGGTAACAAAGCTTGTTCAACCACAAGCACGTATATACTCAGAATTGTGCAGTAAGAAAGAACCATATTGAAAGAGTGACTTCTTTAAGCATTGATTACCCACATTTAAAGATAAATTTTATGTGTACATTTATGACCTTCCCTCAGATGTTATTAATATAAGCTTTTAAATGGTGAAAATTGAAAACGTATCCTTAGAACCTTCTCTCTTTTCTTGTTCTTTTTCTATGGAACTATAGGAAAAAATAAACATTTACCTAATATATGGCATTTATACTCTAACATGATATGTAGAATTTCCTGGAACTTCCTAGTGAGTTTGGGAAATGTGCCCTGTTTAATGAAATATCACAAATGGGTTTTTAAACATATAAAATGTGGGGCTCCTGGGTGGCGCAGTCGGTTAAGCGTCCGACTTCAGCCAGGTCACGATCTCGCGGTCCGGGAGTTCGAGCCCCGCGTCAGGCTCTGGGCTGATGGCTCGGAGCCTGGAGCCTGTTTCCGATTCTGTGTCTCCCTCTCTCTCTGCCCCTCCCCCGTTCATGCTCTGTCTCTCCCTGTCCCAAAAATAAATAAACGTTGAAAAAAAAAAAACATATAAAATTTATTTCATAAATCAAATTTAAATCAAATTTAAATATATCATGGCTCTCAGTTTGCTGAGTCATATCTACTTAAAAATATCACTGTTAAGCGTCTTTGAGGGTTTTTAGGTATAATTTACACACAGTAAAATGCACATATATTAAATGTTTGGTTTATGCATTTTTATGTATACTATGTAACTTCTATCCAGATCAAGATATAAAATGTTCCCATCACCCTAGATTCTTTCCTCCTGGCCCTTTCACTCAGCCCTCCCCACTCAAAGATAATCACTTCTCCGACTTTATCACCATAACATAGTTTTCCCTGTTCTTGACCTTCCTATAATAAGAATCATACGGTAGTATTACAAATGTTTTTAAAGGTTTTAAAATTGAATTGTTAAATAGAATTGCCAGCAATTCCACTTCTGGGTATATACCTAAAGAAACTGAAAGGAGGGACTTGAATGGAGATGTGTACCCCTGTGCTCCGAGCAGCAATATCCATGACAAATAAGGGGTGGAAACACCGATGAATGAATGGATAAATCAAGTGTGGCATAGACACACAATGGAATATTACTCAGCCTTAAAAGAGAAGGAAATCCTAACACATGCTACAACACAGATAAAACTTGAAAACACTATGCTAAGTGAAATCGGCCAGTCACCAAAGAACAAGTATTGCGTGATTCCACTTTTATGAGATACCCAGAGTAGTCAAACTCACAGAGATGGGATTGGATGGTGGTTGCCACAGACTGTGGGAGGGGAAACCGTGGAGTTTTTGGTAAATGGACACAGTTTCAGTTTAGCAACATGAGAAAAGTTCTGTGGACGGATGGCAATAATGGCCGCACAACAGTATCAATGTTACTGAACTGTGCACTTAAGAATGGTTAAGATGGTAAATTTTAGGTGATGGGTGTTGTACAATTTTTAAATTGAATTATTTCAGTTATTTTTCCATTCTTTTAAAGCTAGATCTAACCCTTTTCGGGGGGAACTTGTTGTAGAAGCTGCTGTTGGGCGTAATGGCAGATAAACACCAATGAGGTGTTAAAAGAGATGCCCTACGAAAGCTTTTGTAGAGTGATAAAATCATATGCTTTGAAATTATTCACTGGGTAAAACTTTGGCTAGGCCAAATGTTTTTCCCTTGACATGTGTATTCATTAAATAGTTTTAGAATCTTGAAATTCACACGTTGTTTTGTTCAAGAGCGCACTCCCATCCCCCTTGAGCCCCCAGTACAAGCCATCAGGGGGAAAAAAAACTCAGCTCTGCATAAAATGAAAGATTGTTGGCCCTGACAGGAACCTTTAGGCCTCCGTGTAGCATTTAAACCAAGAGAAACTAAAACCGATATCACTCCTCCTTCTGCATTTACAGTCCCAGCCACCAGCCTTAGGAGGGGGAAAAAAGTTCTGAAAGTATGACTGACCTGGGAAATGGCAAGGCTAAGATACTTTTTTTACCTAGAAAAGAGCATTTTTGCCATTCATATTGAAGTTAATTGTTGACAATTTTGTTTGGCTGTTTGGATGTGAATTGCTGGGAGGGAAAATAAACGCCTGCCACTTAAAAAATGTTTCTTTTATTTCATTGTAGTAAGAACCCTTAACATGAGATCTATCCTCTTAACAAAATTTTAACCTCACACAACGGCTAACGCCTGGCGCGATGTTGTACAGCAGATCCCTGGAGCCTATTTATCTTGCTTAACTGAAACTTTATGCCTGCTGATTAATAACTCCCCACGTCCCCTCCCCTGAGTGCTGCTGGCAACCACCATTCTACTCTGTTTCTGTGAACTTGACTACCTTAGATACCTCATAATAAGTGGATTCATGCATTATTTGTCCTTCTGTGGCCGGCTTAATGTTCTCTAGCTTCATCCACGTTGTTGCATTTTATAGAATCTCCTTCTTTTTAAAGGCTGAATAACATTCCATTCTATGTATATGTCACATTTTCTTTATTCATTCATCTGACGATGGACATTCAACTCAACGGCATGAAACCCAATAACCAGATTTTAAAATGGGGTAAGGACTTGAATAGACATTTCTCCAAAGAAGACATACCAATGACCAACAGGTACATTAAAAACCTAAATAGCTTCGGATAGTGAAGTTTATATGTTTGGCGATATTCAGAATCAGTAAGCCCAAATATAATTTAATTTTAACTGGTATATTACATTGGTATTATTATTTAATAATGTAATAAATATATTCCATTATTAATTGCTCTTTTATATGAAATGGGCATTTTAGTAGCATTTGCCTCATAGGGCTATTTTAAAAACCAACTTTGGTATAAATTTTATTATTTAAAGTAAACTGCACCCATTTAAAGTGTACAGTTGATGAGTGCTGACAATTATATAAGCTGCTGAATCCACCACCATAATTAAGATCTACCCACAAAAGTTTCTTCTTGCCCCTTTGCAATCCATTTTTCCCTCCACCCTGGCTCCAGGCAACCCCTAATTTTCTTTTTGTGCAAAAAGATTCATTTCCATTTTCTAGAATTTTAGATAAATGAAATAAGATAGCATATATGCTTTTGTGTCTGGCTTCTTCCACTCAGCACGATGATTTTGAGATTCATGCATATTATTGCTTATATCAGTTGGCCACTCCTTTATATTGTTGCGTATTGTTCCATTGTATGGATATGCCCCATTTTGTTAATCTATTTACCTGTTGATGGATATTTGGGTTTTTCCAAGTTTGGTTACTGGGAAGAGAGAAGCCATGAACATTCATGTACAAGGTTTTATGTGGACGCACCTTTTCATTTTTCTTGGGTAAATGCCTATGAATAGAATGACTCGTCAGGCAGGTATATGTTGCAACTTAAGAAGCTGATAAATATTGGACCACCTGGGTGGCTCAGTTGGTGAAGCATCTGACCGGCTCAGGTCATAATCTCGCAGTTCATGGGTTCAAGCCCCACATCAGGCTCCGTGCTGACAGCTCAGAGCCTGGAGACTGCTTCAGATTCTGTGTTTCCCTCGCTCTGCTCCAACCCCACTCACACTCTGTTTCTCAAAAATAAATGAATGTTAAAAAATGTTTTCAAAAGGGAAACCACTTTTCCTAAGTGGTGATATCTTATTACATTCCTACCAGCAGTGTATTTTCCAGTTTCTCCATATTCTTACCAACACTTGGTATTGTCAGTCTTTTGAATTTTAGCCAGTCTAAAGGGTGCAGTGGTATCTTATTCTTATCTTAATTTGCATTATACTAACATGTCTAAGAATATGAAGACTATTATGTCATAATGAATGAACACAGAAGAAATCTTAACACAGAACTCATAACTATAAAAAGGAAACAGGTGGGAATTCCAGCATGAAAACATAAAATATGTGAAATTAAAATTCCACGGATGGGGGGCGCCTGGGTGGCGCAGTCGGTTAAGCGTCCGACTTCAACCAGGTCACGATCTCGCGGTCCGTGAGTTCGAGCCCCGCGTCAGGCTCTGGGCTGATGGCTCGGAGCCTGCAGCCTGTTTCCGATTCTGTGTCTCCCTCTCTCTCTGCCCCTCCCCCGTTCATGTTCTGTCTCTCTCTGTCCCAAAAATAAATAAAAAACGTTGAAAAAAATTAAAAAAAAAAAAATAAAATTCCACGGATGGGCATAATAGAAGATTGATGATGACGGACAGGTGTGAAGGCAGATCAATAGAAATGGTCCAATCTTGAGAACAGAGAAAAAGACTGAAAAAAATAATAAAGAACAGAGTTTCAGGGACCTGTGGAACAATATCAAAAGTCTAACATACTTATTAAAATTGGAGTTTTATTTTTTTTTCAACGTTTTTATTTATTTTGGGGACAGAGAGAGACAGAGCATGAACGGGGAAGGGGCAGAGAGAGAGGGAGACACAGAATCGGAAACAGGCTCCAGGCTCTGAGCCATCAGCCCAGAGCCTGACGCGGGGCTCGAACTCCCGGACCACGAGATCGTGACCTGGCTGAAGTCGGACGCTTAACCGACTGTGCCACCCAGGCGCCCCTAAAGTTGGAGTTTTGAAAGAAAAGGAGAGACAGATGGCACAGAACAAAAATTTGAAGACCTAATGACTGCAAAATTCCCACATTTGGTAAAAGATGTAAATGAACAGATTCAACACGCTCAGCAAAGTCCAGGAAGGATAAATATAAAAACAAAAACAAAAACAAGAAACCCACGCCCGGGCACCATATACTCAACCTGCTAAAAACCAAAGATAAAGAGAACTCTTGAAAGCAGCGAAAGGAAAACAACATATCACACAGGATTTAAATGGCTGCTCACTTCTTAGCAGAAACCATAAGAGCCAGAAAAAAATAAAAAAGTGTCTAAAGTGGTAAAGGAAAAAAGCCGTCAAACCAGATATCTATATCCAGCAAAACATCCTTCGAGAATGAAGTGAAATAGGGGCGCCTGGGTGGCTCAGTGGGTTAAGTGTCCAACTTCAGCTCAGGTCACAATCTCATGGTTCGTGGGTTCGTGCCCCGCGTCGGGCTCTGTGCTGACAGCTCAGAGCCTGGAGCCTGCTTGGGATTCTGTGTCTCCCTCTCTCTCTGCTCCTCCCCTGCTCTCTCTCTCTCTCTCTCTCTCTCTCGCTCAAAGATAAATATTTAAAAAGGTGAAATAAAGTCGTTTGCAGATCAAAAAGCAGACTCCCTGCTCTACAAGACATGCCAAAGGAAGTTCATCAGGCTGTGGAAAATGATCCCAAAGAGAAACTTGGAATGAAGCACTTCAGAAATCGTTAAATGTGCAGGCAAATGCAAAAGACGCCTTTTTACTCTTCACTTTTTCAAACTCTGTGACTGGAACAATAGAGAAATTATAATGAGTTAAGAAACAATAGAGAAATTTAAATGAGTGAAGAAACAATAGAAATTAAAAAACAGAGAAATTGAAATGGGATGGTAGCAATTACCATCAATGAATTTACACAATTAGAAATAGCCACAGCAAAACCCGAGGGAGAGCCTGAGACACCATTTAAGGCCAGAGGCATAGGGCAGTAGGAGCCCATTTCCACCTATAGTGACGAAAGCCACAGTATTTATTACCTGATGCTCAGCTCAAAAGTCATGGGATGTTGGGACCTTTCCCAGGACTTGAGAATCAGAAGGACAATTATTTATCTGGACAGATACAGATACATGTGAATGCAGATGGAATATGGGGCCGGAGTCTGGCGTCTCTCAGACTCTGCAGTTTGGACAAATTATTTCCCCTCTTTGAGCCTTGATTTCTCCAATTTCAGTAAAATGGAGAATGTTAAAGATTATTTATAAGATTGTTTCCTTTTTAAAAAAAAATATTTGTAATGATGTTAGAGTATTTCTAAAATAACTATTTTGTTAGGTTTTTAAAAGTTTCCATCCGGCACTAACATCATAAAGTTCTGTTATTAATTTTGCTTATGACAGTCTCCTCTGACCATAGACTCCCAACTTATAAAGCCCTAATTGAATATCTGTATGTTTTCATGTGAAATGACTTTCCACTGATATACAGTAATAGGAGAGATTCAAAAGCCTTTTGATTTTTTGTAATAGTCTTTTCGTCCTGAAAAAGAATCCTTTCTCACCTCCCTTCGATATATTTAGTTGAGGGGCCCTCTAGTGGAAGAATTTGCATACAGCACGACACCAGTTACTGCTTACAGATTTAACAGCCCAGGATACTGCATTTTGCATATTAAAAAATAAAATACCCGTGCCTATGTTACAACAAAATTCTCAAAACTCAAGTTACCACCCAAGTTAAACTTCTAGCTTGGACTTAAATTTATTTTTTATTCTTTTTAACGTGTATTCATTTTTGAGAGACAGAGAGACAGAGCGTGAGCAGTGGAGGGGCAGAGAGAGAGGGAGACACAGAATCCGAAGCAGGCTCCAGGCTCTGAGCTGTCAGCACAGAGCCCGACACAGGGATCGAACTCACAAACCGCGAGATCATGACCTGAACCAAAGTTGGACGCTTAACTGACTGAGTCATCCAGATGGTATATATATATATATATATATATATATGTAAAATATATAAGAGAGTACATACACATGATTATAATATTAAATTTTCTTCCATCCCAATTAGTATTTTTGCCATAAGATTAACAATATGCATGAGAATGTAGAACATACAGAAATCTTTATTTTGTGCCCCGAATGTATTAAAAGAAAAGGTACCTGGGTCCTGAATGATTTCCCTCTTTCCTAGAATTGCTGCATTTTTCAGGTGAAGTTGAACACATCTACATTGACCACATCTAGGGAAAGCACACTAAGGAAATAAGGTCAGGTCCCACACAGTAGCTGAAGCTGATACGAATCTTCTCCGGGTGTTGATCAGGTAATGGTCTTCAGATTCAAAGGCTACCACACGCCCTGCTCTCCAGAATTTTTTAAAAAACATTTTTAATGTTTTTAATTTACTTTTGAGAGAGAGAGAGAAAGAGCATCAGTGGGGGAGGGGCAGAAAGAGGGAGAGAGAGACTCCCAAGCACGTGATCATGCTCACGAACTGGGAGATCCTGATCTGAGCCGAAATCAACAGTCGGATACTTAATGGACTGAGCCACCAGTCGGATACTTAATGGACTGAGCCACCCAGGCACCCCTCTCCAGAACTTGTCTAAAGCAATTGCGTCAGCACGATAACGGATATAGATGCTTCTCCCCTTCACTAAACAGAAAAGTACTGTAAATGACAAATATTTTAAATTTCATTCAGAAGCCAGTTTGACTTCATTTACTAGTCAGTTCTGCTTTTAAAAACATAAATGTATGTGAAGCAATTTAATCAAGCAATTACTCCGGTCTTTAAACTGAACTCCATCAGTTATTGATTTCGATTTTAAGAAATTGATATAATTCATCCAAAACATCAGATTGGTTGTTCAACAGGCAGCCTCATGGAGCAAATGAACAGCTAAACTTACTTAGATACGAAAATCCTCTTGGGTTTAAATTTCATGGGGTTAAGTAATTACTTTCATTATTAATTTTTAATGTATTTTTTTCTAGTAGCAAGTTCCTAAAATGACTCATCGTTAAATTTAGTTCCTTTTCATAGAGGGGCAAGACAATGACTCATGATAATCACCTTAAGGGGTAGATGTGCTCTTATTTTCTTATGTAACTATGAAAAATTCGCAGCTAATGAGTATTTGGAATGCTTTCATATATTCCCTAAGTGAGGCCCAAATTGCACTGTTTCTCTTTAGCTGTTATTGTCAAGTTATCTTGGCAAATCAAGGTACCAGAGTCCCATTATAGACATATTTTATTGCTGACTCATTCCAGAACATTCTGAAGTTTACTCTCCCAAAGTGGGCACTCCTCTCCTGAGATTCATATAACCCTGGAAGGTCCTGGGCTCCTACTCTCCTGGGGAGGCTGTAAAGAGGGCAGATGGAGCCATAAGGCAAATCACAGCCTGTCTATCCTGCAGCCCTGGTAGGACAGGCAACACTTTTAAGAGAGAACATCAGATAGTTACAGATAAGCCCGGAAGAACAATTCCCAAGGCTTGTCAGTCCTGAACCACATGATTAGAAATTTTGTGTTGAGAGGTTAGTGGTAAGCATGATTTTCTTTTTTCTTTTAATTGTTTTTGTTTAACATTTATTTATTTTTGAGACACAGAGTGTGAGTGGGGAAGGGGCAGAGAGAGAGGGAGAGGGAGACACAGAATCCAAAACAGGCTCCAGGCTCTGAGCTGTCAGCACAGAGCCCAACGCGGGGCTCGAACCCACGAACCCCAAGATCATGACTTGAGCCAAAGTTGGATGCTTAACCGACTGAGCCACCCAGGTGCCCCTGATTTCCCTTTTTTATTGATATAATCTTGGAGTTGGAAGAGCATGTCCCACATATAAGTATTGGCCTGAGACTCAAAAGTCAGTCATCAGGTGGTTTTGTGACCTTATTCAGGAGGTTCAGTTCAAGATGGTGGCATAGGAGACTCCTGAACTCACCTCCCCTTATGGACACTCCAAATACACAGCTATGTATGGAGTGATTCCCTCTGAAAGAAATCCAGGAACTGGCTGAGCGACTTCTACACATTGGGTGAATAAGAAAAAAACCACGTCAAAACAAGTCTTGGCATACCCTCAAGATTGGGAACCACTAAGAACAAAGAAGCTGTTTGGATCATCACAAAGTGCGAGGGACAACCAAGAGCTAAGGCCCAGCTGAGTGAGAAAGCTCATCTCCATTCTGGTGAAGACCAGAGAGGTTCTTACAGAAACCAACACAGAGAGTCAAAGAAAATGAAACAAAACAACAACAACAAAAACAAACAAACAAAACAGAAGAATATGTTTCAAACAAAAGAACAAGATAAAATTCCAGAAATAGACCTTCATGAAACAGAGATAAGTGGTTTCCCTGATAGAGAGACCTCATTCACATACCCATGTTCATTCGGTTGGCCATTCCCAATCTCCCAGTTTCACGATGCAAAGTAAGTGGAATTAACTTTGTGTAGCTCAAAATTGTATAACTGAGGACAGCCAGGTTCAATTGCAGTCACTCACTGATGTCCAACCTGCCCCCAGATAGTGTCCATTTTTCGACAGTAGTCACGGAAGGAGGTCAGAGTCTCCAGGTCATGTTTGCTGAATAATCAGTTAAACCTCAGGTGGGCTACCTCTCAAGGCCTTGGATGGTCCTGTTACCTTGACGCGCAATGTCAAGTCTGTAGATTGAAATCACATGGGTGCTACTTCCACAATTCCCACAAGGATGAAGGGCACCTCAGGAAACACCTACCACCTCCCTGTATCTTCTTCTCTGTGTGGCTTTCATCAATATGAAGGAAATCTGGTTGCATTCAAATGTCCTAGAAGAGATATTTGGTATTTGGAATTTCCGGCAGGTTCATTTGCTGGAGAGAAGTCCTTCATCACAGCTGAGCTGTTTTATGGTGCCAGAATCTCCTACCATTTGGCAGAATCTTAGCAATTCCCTAGGAAGCAGATGGTCCTCAGAGCCAGGCTTCCTTGGGTATTTGCAGCCACTGGCATTTCGTAAGCTTACTCTGTGCCAGAGACTGTGCAAAGCCCTCACGTGCATTGTTTTGTATATTCCCCACAATAACTCTGCAATGGAGTTACCGTTACTGTTTCCATTGTACAGAGAGCAAAAGACAAGTTTAAAGAGGTTGAAGCATATTCTGTAGATTTCTTCTGAACACAAATGGCAACTAGGAAATTTCACTTCAGAAAATGAGAGGAGAGATGGGGTTTTTCTTCTCCCGTACATAGACCCATTATGAAGCTGGTGCTTACGTGCATTTTCATTTTCTGAAAGACAACGCACCTGCGCAATTACACCTTGGCGTTAAGATGATGTGTAAATATTTGTTTAAGGGTTGGATGTGCCTCGACTGAGAAAGTATGAAGATGCCATTGATGCTGTATCTGTAGATGCAGTTTCCATCATCTCCAAATGGTTGAAACTTGACCCCAGTTTCCCAAAGTGATCAGCTATTATTTGTTGGTTGGCAGTTTATTAACTTCACCTTCTCCCTTTTAAAATACATCAGGTTTGGGGATGAGCTAAATTAGAGTCATCCAGATGATCATTTCTCAAACTTGAACGTGCACACAAGCCTCCTGCAGATCCTGTTACACTGTAGATTCTGATTCAGCAGGTACAGGTGGCTTTTGCATTCCTAACTAGGTAGATTCCAGAAGATTCTGATGCTGCAGGTCCATGGACCGCACTTTGAATAGGAGGAATCTAGATTTCTTACAAATGGAGGAACAGAAATACCATGTGTAAAAAGAATTCTCTCCTACCCTCTGTAGACTGAGTATGGGACCATAAACCCATTATGTGTATAGAGAGATTTCCCCAGGAACATGTTATGTTTTGCCAAACCTGCCAAGGATTTTATATTATCTAGTTCTTTTTTGAATGCAATAGAGCTGCAAATAGAGATTTCCAGTGTTTGGTGAGGACGCTAAGGTGAGGGAAGGTAAGAAAACCATTGGAGAAATTATGTTTGTTATAAACATTGAGTTAATCCAGCTTACCCATTAATGAGTTAGATTCATCAAAAAGAATCTTTTTTCCTACATTCTTCACAACTTTTTCTATGATCTAACTATTCAAAACGGCTTTTGGGAATGGAAAAAATGAATCGTAAGGCACAGATTATCCTTCATGACTATAATACGCGTCTCAATGTGATTCAGATCCAACTGACAGTAATCTATCCTATTGTTATATCCTGATCAGGATACTAACCGGAAAAAAGATAACTGTCATTAATGTGTAATCAAGTCTGATTTCATAAGGGAAGTTATGGTGTGCAAACACTTAAGAAGTGGTTATTCTGGTAGTATTCTCAACCCAAATAGGTGTGTAGGATATTTTTGCCCTTCCTGTAATATTTGAGAAAAGTATTTGCCATGACACGGCAGTGACTAGGGAATGATATCACCCATAAAAAATTGGATAATATTTCCAGTAATTCTTATGACTCATACAATTTTCTCATACATTTAAGAACTACTTTACATAACTGCTTATCCCGGAAAGGATATTTTAGAGAAAATGTAATTTAATTTAACTTTAAACTATATTTAATTTAACTTCAATTATTCAAATGACTGCCTCACCTAAAATGGTTTCATCTATGTGTTTAGTACTCTCTAGACAAAGTTACAGTCATCATATAAACGAAAAAATGTAATTGCCTTAATTATCTGGTGTTGTATTAACTGTGATTTTCCTTATGTACTAGTAATTATTTGTCAATTATTTCTTATAATCAAGTTTTAAAATATATATTTATCAAACTCAGATTTGATGATACATATCATTCACAATTAAAATGTCAAATTGTGTGTTAAGCATATGGTATTAATCAGAGGTGAGATCTGACTTAGAGGAAGGAAAGATATTGAGTTCATGAGAAGAAATAAAATAGATAGTAAATTCTGCAAAGCCTTATAAGAAACACAAATAAAACGGGAACAGTTCATCAGGATAACAACAATAATATCTATTAAGTGCCTACTATGTGCCAAGCCCTGTTCTACCTGCTTTACCTGTCTCATCTCATTTATTCCTCACAGGAACCCATTGAGGTAGGTTCTAGAACATTCCTACTTCACAGATGAAGAAACTAAGATACAAAGAAATAGACACCAAGTCTAAGATTACAACAGCACACAGTGGTGTTGGGATCCACACCTAAGAAATCTGGTTTCTGAGCCCACATACTTCACCACAGAAGTGTAAGAGGTTTTGTGTTTGGACCAGAAGTCTGCAAACTGTGGCCCATGGGCCAAATCTGTCCTGCCACCTTCAGCTTGCAAACTGGGAATGGTTTTTACATTTAAAAAAATGTTTTTTGAAAGAAAACTAATATTTTGGTGACACATGAAAATTATATGAAATTAAAATTTTATCATTTATAAATAAAGTTTTATTAGAACACAAACACATTCATTTGTTTCCATATTGTCTATGGTGGTTTTCATGTTTTAATCGCCAAGTTAAGTAATAGCAGTGGGCACTATATGACCTACAAAGCCTAAGGTATTTACTACCTAGCCCTTTATATAAAAAATTCACCAACCCCTGCTGTGAACCACAAAAGTGAAGAAAACTAAGAGCAGAGAATTTGAGCAAATGCACAGAGGATCCCTCCAAATGGAGAGAGTATGAGTCACTCAAGTTTACCTGGCAATGGGGCCTCATCTTACGAACATGAGAGTTAATGAGAGAAACCACATGCATCAAGTAAATAGCAATCAGAGGCAGAGAAATAGGTGTCTAGCCTGCTCTTTCTGGAGCAGAGTTGTGGGAAGGAGTTTGGGAAAGGTCTGGGCAACGGGAAAGGATAAGATCAAGAAGGGCAGAACAGTGTCCCCAGTCTTCTAGATACAGAACAACATACCTGCTGTTTCTCCCACTGATTTGCTCAAAATCTGAGCCACTAGATCAAGGAAAGACAA
This sequence comes from Herpailurus yagouaroundi, assembly GCF_014898765.1. NCBI lineage: Eukaryota > Metazoa > Chordata > Mammalia > Carnivora > Felidae > Herpailurus > Herpailurus yagouaroundi. Next base: position 53,666,479 of record NW_024412404.1, read on the forward strand.
AAATCTCATCCATCTATCACCATCATTACCTGGAAGGAACTTTGGACTAGAGGCCTGCAGAGATCTTCCTGGGGGCTGGGTTAGGGGTGACAGAATTATAAATGGACTTGGTAGAACTGGAGTGCAGCATGCCCAGGCTCAGTGGGAAGAGGGCAGAGAGGCCCTCTTGTGTGTCAGAGGAGCTGTAAACCCATGTGCCCTTGCTATAAAGTGGCAGTGTTGCTGAAAAACTATGTGTCTTGACTGGGAAATGGTCTTTCAATAGGTTGTATTTTCCAACATCCTTAAGATCTCCCAAACAGAGATTACTTGAAAATATTCCAATGCCTGGAGAAGATCAGATACCACAAATTTATTTATTTTCATTGGCTCGGATGGGCTGCCATGCTGATATATTTGCACTAAGACCTGTGAAGTGGGTCAGGCTAATGATTACAACGCCGGAGATGCCAGTCATGTTGATCATGATTTCCAAAATACTTTCTCAAATGATTAGGTTCTCTGTAATGATCAATGATATCCTCTATGGTATCATGTACATACACAAAAGCACATCCGTCAAAAGTAGGAAAATGATCAGTGTGTGTATCATCAGTTTGGAGAACGTAGCGGGATTAGGAGTCTAAACCAATAGAATGATACACAAGTGAATGTCTTTCTATTAAAGTTAGGTTTGATCACTCTCTAGGCCTTTCTTTGCAGCACATATTGTGAAATACCCAGAAGTTTCACTGGGAAAATTCAGATGTCTGTGCCAGCAGTGTTGGTGTCAGCTAGGGAAATGCAGTTTAGCACAATGTGGGCATCCCTCTGGAAGCGAGTCAATGCCCCCCGTCCCAGGATATTACACCCGTGTTTCCCAAACTTGTGTGTATCAGAATCACCAGAAGAAGTTCTTAAAAGTACAGATCCCTTAGTACCATCCCTGAAAAGTCTAATCTGGTGGATTTAAGTTGCATCCCAGAAATCCAAACTATTGTAATGTTCCTGGGGACTTGGAGCCACTGGCTTATGCCTCTGTTGTTTTTCCAAGTACCTTACTGAATGATCTTCATATAACCATGTGTGGGTCAGATTTTTTCCTAACTTTTTGGAGAAATCTGTTATAATAGCCTCAAAAAAGTAATTATTGCCAATAAAGTCCCAATACCATCAAAGAGAAACTCCTTGACCGCTAGTCAGAGACGACTAAGATTCCAGCTTCAATGAGGCCTGTAATTGGCAGAATAATGCCTCCCCAACCCCCCAAAGATACCCACACCCTAATCCCCAGAATCTGTGAATATGTTATGTTATGGCAAAGGAGAATCAAGGTGACAGATGGAATGAAGGTTGCTAATCAGATGACTTCAAACTAGAGAGATTATTCTGGATTATGCAAGTGGACCCTGTGGAATCACAGGAGTCCTTGAAGTGGAAAAGGAAGGTAGGAGAGGGAGAACCAGAGAGATGACATCTTGGGAAGGACTTGGCTCCACATGGCTAACTTTGAAGATGGAAGGGGGCCACACACCAAGGAGTGCGGGCCCTAGAAGTTGGAAAAGATAAGGAAACAGATTCTTCCCTAGAATCTCCAGAAGGAACACAGCCCTGCCAACATCTTGATTTTAATCCTGTAAAGCACTTTTGAATTTCAGAACCGTAAGGTAATAAATTTGTGCTGTTTTAAGCAACAACAATTTGTGGCAACAGAAACTAATGCTTTAGCCTTTAGTGTTGCAGTTCTCAGCTTAATGTGGGATGGGCAAATACAAAACAGACCAATGTCTTTCTACCCACCCAACCCAGACCCCACATTGCTCATTTACTTCAATTCTTTTTCCATTGTACTCAAATGTGACTCTAGAATCTTCCTCACCCCAGGGCTCCAGATAGTCACTACCAGCTGATTATAGCAGACACACACATTAAAACCTATGGCTATCCTTGGCTTAATACCTGTTGTAACTATGATCTCTAAAGTAGTTTATGTTATCAGAGTAACGATGTAAGTTGTATGCATCTCTCTCAATTTGTGTAACAATCCAGCATAGATGCTACTGATGTTCATAAGCACACAAAGGCACAGTGTTCTTGGAGCTAATGTTAGGAAGTTGATCAATTCGCTAATTCAATAAGTACTTACAAAATGTTAACCACGTACCATGTCCTAGTGTAGGTATTGGGAAGCTGAAGTTGAAAATACAGCTTTGATCCCTACCCGTTAATGGAAAAGTGTAGCCCATCAGCTAGATGATGAATCAGTTAGCTAGTACTGTGTAACAAACCACCCCCAAACTCAGTGACTTAAAACAAAAGGCATTTATTATAGCCCCATGGGTCAGATGGACAGTTCTGGTGATCTGGACCAGTTTGCCTGTCCTTGCTTGGTCTCACACATGTGTCTGCAGTCACTGGCAGGTCAGCAGAGGGCTGTCAGGTTTGGGAAGCCTCATCTGCTTTGGTTGCCCTCCACATAATCTCTCATCCTTCTGTAGGCTAACCTGGCCTTACTGATCTGGGACTCCCAGGGGTTCAAGTAAATGAAAGCAAGAAGGGCCTCTTGAGGCCTAGACTCAGAGCTGGAAAACTGTCATTTTCACCATTTCTATTGGCCAAAGCAAGTCACAAGACAAGCCTAAATTCAAAGGTGGATAGACTCTATCTCTTGATGGAAGGAGCTAAAAAGTCATTTCAAGAGTCTTGGATAGAAAGAGGTACACAGGACACCAGAACCATTTTTGTAATCAATCTAAGTGGTGTGTCAGTTTCAGTAGAGAATGTGATTAAACAATTTATTTGCCTACATTTGACAAATTTGAAGTGCAAAACTTATTAAAATTCCACATAAAGTCCTTTCCATTGTAATAACTGTGACTAAATGTGGTGCAGGTGGCCCCTGCATTTTGCCTCAACACCATTTCCTTCCCAGAGAATAATCCTTCTAGATTAATGTATTTTCACATCATTTGTGTTAAATTTGCATTTTATGTCATTCCTATTCTGTTGAGTTATAGTCCTATTTTCACACACACACACCAAAAAAAAAAAAAAAAAAAAAAAAAAAAGGATCAACAGCTTTAAAGTGGCTCACTGAAGTAAAAAAGGCAGTGATGAAAACACTGACACAAATACCGTAGTTCAGAACAAACTCAAATGTAAATAGCGACAAGGCTCCAGTGAGAATCTGATATATGAATCTCGAGCTCTTGGAACAACTGTGAAAATGTGATGGTGCCATTAGGGTATACAATGATGATCAAAACTTGGATTTTACAGGGCAGCTGAGTGGCTCAGTCAGTTAAGCGTCCAACTCTTGATTTTGGCTCAGGTCATGATCTCAAGGCTCATGAGATCGAGCCCTGCATCGGGTTCTGCACTGACAGCGCGGATCCTGCTTGGGATTCTCTCTCTCTCCCTCTCCCCGTGCCCATCCCCCACTTACATATGTGTTTTCCTCTTTCCCTCTCTCTTTCTCAAAATAAATAAATTAATTTAAACAACAACAACTTGGATTTTACTAGATCAGCATTCATTTGTCCTGAACACCCTGACCTCCAGTCTGCAGTGGGATTAGCATGAATATTTTGTCCAAAGGGGAATTCATGGTGCTGCTTTTTTCATATTTTCAGATAACACATGGGTATGCACAATAAACTGTTCTTTCTCCCCCAGAACAAGTAAAAATTAATGTTTTCTGGGATGAAATCAATTAATTTTGCCACAAAAGGCAGAAATCAACTCAAGACTATTCAGGAATTATTTAAAATTGCATTTCTTAAGCAAAAACAGTTTCAAATCACACTGTCACCTGAGGAGACTGTAAAACCAGCCACAGGCCACAATAATAATGATACATATCATTTTTGGACAGAAAACAAAGAATGAGCTATCATTTTCTCTGTATAGGATGTGTCTTCCCCCCCCCCCCCCCCGCCTTTAAGAATTTCTTTTCTTAATCATTGGGTTTCAACAATTTTCCTACAGTGTGCCTTTGTACACATTGATTTATCCTGCTTGGGACTGTAACTACCATTTTTTAAGTCACTATTGGACATTTTCAGCCATTATTTCTTTAAATATTTTACTTGACACCTGCTCTAGGAATCCGATGATGCGTCCATTCAATTGCTTATTTTTCCACAGATCACCAAGGCTCTATGCAATTTTTCAGCCCTTTCTTCTCTCTTCACTTCAGCTGGGATAGTTTTGATTGCCATGTCTTCAATATACTGATCTTTTCTTCAACAGTGTATAATCTGCTATTAAATCCATGCTTCATAATTTCTATTCTTCAACTCATTGTGCCCATGTTTTCCTTTGAATCTTAAATATGTTTCTACTTGCTGTAATCGCTATTTTAACGTTCCTGTCGGCTAATTTTATCATCTCCATGAGTTCTGGATCTCTTTCTCTTAACTGATGAGTCGTATTTTTCTGCTTCTTTGCATGCTAATAATTTGAGTTTAGATGCTGGGCATTTATCATTTTACATTAGTGAGCCCATCACTGTCTTCTATTAAAGAGAATTGTAGGTATTTATTTGTTTATTTATTTACTTACTTATTTATTTATTTATTCATTTTTAGTCATATGGGGCAGGCAGTGAACTTACTTGCAGATCAGTTTGATCTTTTTCAAGTTTGTTCTTATGGTTTTTTAAACTAAGTTGGGATTAGCTTTTGATCTTGGGCTATGTTAACCCCCGCCCTCCCCTTCTGAGGCATGGCCTTTGGGGCTTATCTGCTGGTTTCCTTGATTGTTCAATGAAATCTCTTACTGCATTGGGCTGAGGAGTGTCTCCCCATTGTGTGTGAGCTCCAGGAGGTGTTCAGATTATAAATTCTCTCAACGGTTCGTTGTTCCCAAAGAGTTGTTATTTGATCAGCCTCGTGGAATTTTACTATTTACCTGCACAGCCTAGCATTCATCCAAAGACTCAGGTGGACCCCATACCAATTTCTTTTTTTTTTTTTTTTTTTAATTTTTTTTTTTTTCCAACGTTTATTTATTTTTGGGACAGAGAGAGACAGAGCATGAACGGGCGAGGGGCAGAGAGAGAGGGAGACACAGAATCGGAAACAGGCTCCAGGCTCTGAGCCATCAGCCCAGAGCCCGACGCGGGGCTCGAACTCACGGACCGCGAGATCGTGACCTGGCTGAAGTCGGACGCTTAACCGACTGCGCCACCCAGGCGCCCCCAATTTCTGAAACTCTTTATCTCTGTAGCCTCCTTTCATCACATCTGCCAGTATCCAAGTTAGGATCTCTGGGTCTGTGGAATTTTGCATTTCTATTTGTTCTCTTCCTGCTCAGCAACGTCGGGAAAATCATGCTGTTCTGTTCTAAGTAACATATAGTTAGATCCCATTCAAACTTCTTGAGAATTTATATCATCAAGGGAGTTTAGAGTGGCTGGAAAATTGGCCAAATATGTATGCAACACGGTTATAAACCTCAGAGAAGCTGACCAGATCTTTAAAGGCTTATTTGTGATATTACAAAGAATAAATATAATCTAGAATTGTATTATACAATACGATAGGTACTAACCACAGGTGGTCATTGAGCACTTGAAATGTGACTAGTGCCACATGTTGGAACGATCATATTTTGGGTATATTAGATTAAATAAATTATTAAAATATATTTCACCTATTTTTTTTTTTTTTTTTTTTACTTTTTAAAATGTGGCTTACAGTATATTCCTTATGGACAGTGCTGATCTAGAAGGCACAGAACAAGAAGGGAACTGGAGTTTTAAGGACAATAGTATAGGCAGTCTGCATTTTAAACCTGACTGTCGAGCAGTGTGTAGAAGACAAACAAAAGATGGGACATTCTGAGGGCAAAGGAAACAACTCAAAGACTACTGTGATGACCCAAGAAAGAAACGATTATCAGATTCAATGTCACAAAAGTTGTATCTCTATTTGATAAAGTTGCCATTTGTTGCATTAGTTGTAGGAAAACAAAGCGCAAATAAAATAAGTTATCCAGGGGCGCCTGGGTGGCTGTCAGTTGAGCGACCGACTTCGGCTCAGGTCATGAGCTCACGGTTCGTGGGTTCAAGCCCCGTGTCGGGCTCTGTGCTGACAGCTCAGAGCCTGGAGCCTGCTTCTGATTCTGTGTGTGTCTCTCTCTCTCTGCCCCTCCCCCACTCACGCTCTGTCTCTCTCTATCTCAGAAATAAATAAACATTAAAAAAAAATTAAATAAGTTATCCAAAATATGTGTGTGTGACTTCATTTTGGAAAGCAGATACTCAGTCTTACACGTGTATATACACACACATTAACACCTCCTGCTGTACCCATTCTTGACCATTTTCTAGATCAACTCTAGACAAACACAGCCTGGGAGAAACTGGCCTTCTGTGGATCCACACAAACAAGTATTCTGGAGTTGGTGGAAAGAATTTGTCCCTCAGATGTGGGGCTGCTCATTACCAACCATGTGACCCTGGGCAGTTTGCTTAAACTCTCTTGAGTCTCACTATTTGCATGAGAAAAACAGCTAAAACTTCCACAGGTTCTGTGGGAGATTAAAATCAAAAGCTTTAAAAGTATGCGAAACTAAATAATTAATGCTATAAAATTATAGGTATGCTTGCTATTCTATTCCACCAAGGAAACCACCTTCATGCATAATGGAGGAGGGTTGACTGTAATTTCACTCCCTTGGGTCTGTGTGAAATAAACCCCCTCGCATTTGGCAAGGTGGTTGGTTGCTCTGGACCATGCGAGGAAAAACAGCCCCCAGATCAGCATTCTTCTGCTCAGAGCAGCTTGACATGGTCAGGTGAGCAGGTTCTGCCTCCCGTTGGTGGCCCTGGCAGTATGCTGAACAAGGAAGGACAGGACTGGATCTCTGAAGGCTAAGTAAACCAGACCCCGTTTGGCCAACATGCTGGTTATCTGGCCACCCAGGTGTCCCAGGGCTTTTCTTTCCCTCACCTGAGTTTGATACCACAAGGCTTCCAGAATCAGAACCTGAGCATGTGTCAATATTTAACTCCTCTGCAAACAGTGCCACTGAATTAGAAACTTCCCAGTTTGACATTTTTATTTTTAAATGTCCAAGGTTTTAGAGTCGGAGTTGAGTCAATATTATGTAATGCTCTGCTGATTTCAGGAGACAGGAGATTATTTTTGTATGAGAGTCTGTTTTCAATGCCATGAGATGCCTGGGGGAGGAATGTCAAGTCTCTACGATCCTTTACAGGGCTCTCCTCTTAGCCCACAATCCTGAGATGTACAGAGTAACAAAGGCTAGTGGAGAGCAGAGTTTGGGTGATAGCTCCCCCCCACCCACCTGCAGTACTCGAGAATTTTCTATGTAACCAGCACACTGATCGGCTCCAACTACACTTAAGTTGCTCTGTGAGCCCAGGCAACATTGGGTGAATTTTCACTAACCTCTGAGGTATTATGTGGCTTCCAATTGCTTGTAAAACAGTGGTGACTGTCAGGGAATAAATTGAAAAATGCCCATTAGAATTAAAATTCTACAAAAACAGAGTAAAGAATTTAGCAATTACTTTTTATAATTCAGTAACTAGCAGGAAAGGGGATTTTTCAAACCAAAAATTAGACCAAAAAAACATGTGTCCAAGTGTTAACATTATGTATGAATATCATCCAGATCTCACAGTAAAATGTACAGCCAAAGATTCAATGTTTAGTTCCTGAACCATTCTTGAAAGTAGGAGAAATCATTGTACAACAAAATAATCTCTATTGGTTGAGGTAATGCTAGTTGTTATAACCCTGAAATATCAGTGGCTTAAATCAATAGGAATTTATTTCTTGTTCACATAAATTTCAGAATGGACGTTCATGATTCATGGGTGGCTATCTCCTAAGCAGGAAACCCAAGCTCCTTCCATTATGTGCCTCTGCCAGCTTCCACACATGGCCTTCAAGATCACTATGCTTGTCTACATCAAGCCATGGAAGGTAAGGCCCATGGAGAATCATGTGTGGGTTTATGTGAACAGGATTGGAACTGGTGCACATCTGTGCACTCACATCTCACTGGCCAGAAGTTGGTCATGTGACACATTGCCCTGCAAGAGAGATTGGGTAACAGAGTCTGGTTCCATTCCTTATAGGAAGAGGCCAACAATCTCTATCACATACTCTATCAACAGACATTCCTAGATCACATGTTAGCAATCTCAAGGAAACAATACGGTTCATAAAATTTTACAGCCCAGCTAAAGAGGTCAGCAAGATTGAATTTAAGGGAAATCATTCATCTGGAGCTGACATGGTGGACTGCTAAGATTATATACAATTCCCTTCTTAGCTTTTATAACAGTTTGGGAAATTGAATCTTCTCAGAACATTCTAAAATTTCAACCTATTTCAGTTTATAAAATAATTCCCCATGACCTCTAGTCTCACTTTCAGAATTGGGTGACTTTTAGTCCTCATTCTACAGCCTATACTGAATTTGGTACTATCTAAAATGCTAACCTAGAAATTTGGTGTGAATTATTCGGTAATTCACACAGAATGTATTTTACTTCATAGTAAAACCCAGAGTAAACATTGGCTCATTTTTTTTTAGTTTGTTTTCTTGCTTGTTTTGAGTAAAAAAAAAAAAAAAAAAAAAAAAAGCGTTCAGAAAATTATAGTTCTTTATCATAAACCTGTGTGGGAAGTTGTTCTGGAGCAATTAGGCAAACTAAATTGCTTTTCTTTTTATTTCATTTCATTTATTTATTTATTTTAGAGAGAGAGCGCACACAAGCAGGAGAGAGGGGGTGAGGGAGAGGGAGAGAGAATCTTAAGTGGGCTCCACTCTCAGCACAGAGCCCGATGGCAGGCTAATCGCACGACCCTGGGATCATGACCTGAGCCAAAATCAAAAGAGTCAGACATTCAACTGACTAAGCCACCCATGCACCCCTAAACTGCTTTTCGTATTCATTTCCTCATTTGTTCATCCATCCAACAGAGGTGTGTTTAGAGCCAGCTTTATACACAAAGTGGGCTAGATGCTGAGTGACGAGTAACAAGGTCCAGAGAATTCAATCCTTCTCAGACTTAATCATCCACAACTGATTGTGATGGGTTATCAAATGAGGGAGCTTCAAAAGAGAAGTGTTCTTAGAGGGAATAAGGAAACCAACCTAATCAGGGCTGGAGAAGGATCCCTAAGGAGGGGATTGAATGCTGAGACAAGAAGGATTCAGTGGGAATTTGGCTCAACTCCAGCCCATAGAATTCCTGGTGTCTTCTGTTCTAATTTTAACATCTCTTTGCCCAACTTTTTTGAATTTTCCCTCATACAAAAATAATTTCCTTGCTTTTTTCTGTACCTGTAAACTTTGCCAGTGAGCTGAATTATTATTTGACCATTTTTGACCTGCAAACATGGCAATTCCATATGATTCAGCTTATATCGGTGATGGTATCATGCTGAATGGCTCCAATCTCTCAAAATTACGATATCCCGTTACAGTGCCTTAAAATTTATTTTAGGCAATCTATCACCAACTGAAAACATTTAAGTTCTTTTCCATCAAATGCTTCTCTTTCAGATTATTGTTCCCAGACCATTTTTTTTTCCAAGTTGAATTTTATTTTTCTGTCTTACCCGTAATTTTTTTTGATGGTGAGATCACCAATTCCACCTCTTTGCTCTTGGAAAGCATCTCCTTTTGTCAGTTCATTTATTTTTTTCTCCATGTTATTGTTGAGAAATAAACTAGTTCTATAGACTGTCGTAATGAACACTCTTGAAGAATTGCTTCTAATTTCATGCTTTTGAAGGTAAAGCAAGGTTATACAAAAACTGCTCAAGCTGTCAAGCTTTCAATATTTGTTTTCAAGACTGCTGCTATCGAATCTGTGAAAACAATTTACTTTCACACATATCCACAGAGCAGCACAGAGAATTGGGCAGACTAGAACCTCCTCTACAATGAAATTATGGTGATGCTGAGCATTATATAATCTCATTGAGACAGAACAGTCTGTATGAACCCTTTTCTCATCTTCCCACAAGTACTGTGGAAAACTTGACCTGCACTATCATTCTTGGTTTATTTATGATTAGAACCAGAAATGTATACTTGGAACTTCCTCTCCTTTTCCATGGAACTTCTCAAAGAGATAAGGTTTGCTTATAAAAGGACCTTTAAGGCGCTATCTGCTTGTGTGTGGGACCTGACAGAATTGCCATGGTGAGTCAGGAAAACATATTTTCCGAGCCCTAATTTATTAGAACTTACCTATTTCCCCCAGAGGTCTAACTTAACTTGAATTACGCCAATCTTTTTTAAAAAACCTATTTAGTCAGACTTAATCATATTTTTAACTTTATTTAGATGCTGCTAATCTGGACACTATCGCTGCTGCTGGGAGCAGTAGTAGGTAAGAAAAGATATTTATGCAGTGCTGGAAGAGATTTCTTGCTTGGCACTTTCAAAAAAGTCTGTGATGGCTGAATTCAAGCCACTAGGGGATAAGGTGTGAGTGAGAAAGGTGCATGTTGAGAGCACAGACACCTGGAGTAAGGTTGCCAGATGTAATCTAAGATATGCAGTTAAATTTGAATTTCAGATAAACAACAAGTGTTTCCGATAAATGAATATGTGGCAAAGTTATACTGAAAAGTATTCATTGTCTACCTGAAACTCAAATTTAACTTTTGCTTTTATTTGCTAATCTAGCAACCCTGACTTGGGAGTCCAGTGTGGGGTTTGAAACCTTGCTCCGCTAGCCACAAGTGTATTACCCTGAGCAAAATTCTTAACCTCTGCGTGCTTCACTATCTTCATCTGTAGAATGGGAATATAATACCGCCCCTAACGCAGGATACCTGTGAGACTTACGTAGTCCTGTAAATCATCTTGCCTAGTACCTGGCACATAGTAACATTTTGCAAATGCAGCCCTCACAACGGCTACGACTCCTACCACTACTATAATCCAGACTTAATCCTCCTGGACATCCCTCCCTTTGTGCTGTTCTCTTATGGCTTAGCATTCAAGCATACAGTTGTGCCAAACCATGGATTTTCTGTTTGATTGTTCACGAGCAGCTTCTTCATCGTAGGAATCCAAAATTCTCCTCAAACATAGGGGGCCAAAATACTTATAATATATTGTTATATATATAATGTTCTGGCACTTGCATGAAGCTTAAGTTCTCTACCCAAAACCCAACACGAGATGATGGCTGTGAGGAATTGAAAACCTCACCCCTCTCTACCAAGGCCTGGAAATACAAGGCTGCTCTTTTCTTGGGCACCAGTGGCCCAAGGAAGACATCTGCATTGAGAAGCTAGACCGAGTCCCAGCAAGGGCTGGACAGAGACACGAGGGGAGTGAGGTGGTCATACATTGTAGAAATGAAGACCAGAAGCCTGGGATGTTGAAGCTGTTTTGTGAGTGCCTAGATAGGAATATGTCTGGGAATATGGAGGAGGTAAATATGCCACAAAATGTAATTTAACTCATATTTTGGCAGAGAGACCATTAAAAAGAGCATTCTGATTAAACTGACGTCCTTGAAACGCTTCTGGGTTATTACAGGAAAAGAAATCTGCTTCCCAAGACTTGGCTGCTTTAGCGATGATGCCCCATGGGCAGGAATTGCGCAAAGACCCCTCAAAATATTGCCCTGGGCTCCAAAAGATGTCAATACCCGCTTCCTCCTGTACACTAACGAGAACCCGAATAACTTTGAAGTAAGAGAACTCATTGTTTTCAGAACTAAGTTCTATCTATTTTATTTATAAAAAGTCCACTAACTTGATATTATTCTCTCTTTTGTTTTAATTTAGATTCACTTTATTTTCTATTGAAGAATAATTGACATACAATATTGTATTCATTTCAGGTGTATCACATAGTGATACATATATCATATATATATGTATATTATATATAATATATATGTTACAAAAGGGTCACCACAATAAGTCTAGCTACCATCTGTCACCGTACAAAGGTGTTACAATATTATTGACTATATTCCCTATGCTGTACGTTACATCCTTCTGTCTTATTTGTTACTAGAAAATTGTACCTCTTAATCCCCTTCACCTATTTAATCCATCTCCCTCCCTCCCTCCCTCCCCTCTGGCTACCATTTTAGTTTTCTCTATGTATTTATGAGTCTTGTTTTGTTTTATTTAATCATTTGTTTTGTATTTTAGATTCACATATAAGTTTAATCATGTGGTACTTATCCTTCTCTATCTAACTTATTTCACTTAGCATAATACTCTCCAGGTTTATCCATATTGTCATGAATGGCAAGCTTTCATTATTTTTTTTACAACTGAGCAATATTCCATTATATATATATATCTCACAAACCATTTTTGTCCATTCATCCATCAATGGACATATAAGTTGATTCCATATCTTGGCTATTATTAATAATACTGCAATGAACATAGGGATGCATATGTATACCCAAATTGGTGTTTTCATTTTTTTTCAGATAAAAACCTAGAAAATCCAGAATTGCTGGATTATATGGTAGTTCTATTTTTAATTTATTGAGGAACCTCCATACCATTCGTTATTGGCGACTGCACCAATTTACATTACTGCCAACAGAGCATGAGGGCTCCTTTTTTTCCACATGCTCACCAACAGCTGTTAATTCTTGTCTTTTTGATAATAGCCATTCTTACAGATGTAAGGTGGTATCTCTTTATGGTCTTTATTTGCATTTACCTGATAATAAGTTATGTTGAGCATCTTTTCATATGCCTATTGGCATCTATATGTCTTGTTTTGGAAAAAAAATGCCTATTCAGGCCTCTGCCCATTATTTAATCTGACTGTTTTTTTTGATATTCAGTTGTATGTGTTCTTTATATATTTTGGATGTCAACCCCTTATTAGATATATCATTGGCAAATATCTTCTCCCATTCAGTAGATTGCTTTTTCATTTTGTCAATGGTTTCCTTTGTTGTACACAGTCTTTTTAATCTGATGTAGTCCCATTTTTTTATTTTTGCTTTCACTGTTCTTGTCTGAGGAGACAGATTCAAAAAATATTGCTAAGATTGATGTCAAAGAACTTACAGCCTATGTTTTCTTCTAGGAGTGCTATTGTTTCAGGTCATACATTTTGTCTTGAGTTTATTATTGTATATGGTGTAATAAAGTGTTCCAGTTTCATTCTTTTGCATGTGGCTGTCCCACACCATTTATTGAAGAGACTGTCTTTGTCTCACTATATATTCTTGCCTTCTTTGTTGTAGATTAATTAACCATAGAAGTGTGAGTTTATTCCTGGGCTCTCTGTTCTGTGCCATTATCTACTTTTCTGTATTTGTGCCAGAACCATAATGTTTTGATTACTCTAGCTTTGTAGTGTAGTTTGAAATCAAGAGTGTGACACGACTTTGTTCTTTCTCAAGATTGCTTTGGCTATGCAGGGTCTTTTGAGGTTCCATACAAATTTTAGGATTATTTGTTCCAGTTATATGAAAAATGCCATTGATTTTTTTTTGTAGAGATTGCATTGAATATGTATATTGCTTTGGGTAGCATGAACATTTTAACAATATCACTTCTTCCAATCAATGAGCAAGGTAATCTTTCCATTTATTTATGTTGCCTTCAATTTCTTTAATCAGTATCATTGTTCAGAGGACAGATCTTTCACTTCCTTGGTTAAATTTATTCCTAGGTATTTTACTCTTTTTGATGCAATCACAAATGAGATTGCTTTCTTAATGTCTCTTTCTGATAGTTTGTTATTAATGTGTAGAAATGTAATAGATTGGGGTATGTGGGGGGCTCAGTTGGTCGAGGAACCAACTCATGACTTTGGCTCAGGTCATGACCCCAGGGTTGTGGATTGAGCTCTGCATCAGGCTCTGCATTGACAGTGGAGTCTGCTTAAGATTCTCTCTCTTTCCCTCTATCTGTCTCCTCCACTTGCATTCTCCCTCTCTCTCTGTCTCTCAAAATAAATTATAAAAATAAATAATAAGAAGAAATGCAACAGACTTCTGTAAATTGACTTTGTACCCTGCAACTTCACTTAATTCATTTTTTAGTTCTGATAGTTTTTTGGTGGAGGCTTTAGGGTTTTCTATATATAGTATCCTGTCATCTACAAATTGTGACAATTTTACTTCTTCCTTTCTAATCTGAATGACTTTTATTTATTTACTTATTTATTTATTTATTTATTTATTTACTTTTGCCAAAATGCTGTGGGTAGAACTTCCAATATTATGTTGAATAAAAATGGCAAAAGTGGGCACCTTTGTTTTGTTCTTATTCTTGGGGCGGGGGGAAGGCTTCAGCTTTTCATTGTTCAGTATGACGTTAGCTGTGGGTTTGTCATATACGTCTTTTATTCTGTTGAGACACATCTCTCTGTGTCCAATTTATTGAGGTTTTATCATAAATGGAAGTTGAATTTTGTGAAATGCCTTTTCTGCATCCATTGAGATGACCATTTGATTTTTATTCTTCGTTTTGTTAATGTGGTGTATCGCATTGATTGATGTGTGGATATTGAACCATCCTTGCATCCCTGGAATAAATCCCACTTGATCATGTTACGTGATCCTTTTAATGTATTGTTGATTTCAGTTTGCTAATATTTTGTCGAGGATTTTTACATCTATGTTTATCAGGAATATTGGCTTGTAATCTTTCTGTAGTATCTGTCTGGTTTTTGTACTAGAATAATGCTGATCTCATAGAAGGAGTTCAGAGCCTCCTTTCCTCTTCAATTGTTTGGAATAGTTTGAGAAAGATGGGTATTAAGTCTTCTTTTTAAACGTTTGGTAGAAGTCACCTGTGAAACTGTCTGGTCCTGGACTTTTGTTTGTTGAGAGTTTAATTACTAATTCAATCTCCTTATTACTAATCAGTCTGTTCAGATTTTATATTTCTTTCTGATTTAGTCTTGAAAGACTGTATGCTTCCAAGAATTTATTCATTTCTTCCAGGTTGTCCAATCTGTTGTTTATAACTGTTACTAGTAGTTTCCTATGATCCTTTATATTTCTATGGTATCAGTTGTAACTTCTTTTTCATTTCTCATTTTATTTATTGGCCCTCTGTTTTTTTCTGGAAGAGAAGAGTCCAGCTAAAAGTTCATAGATTTTATTTGTTTTTCAAGGAAACAGCTTTTAGTTTTATTATTTTTCTATTGTATTTTTAAGTCTCTATTGCATTTATTTCCACTCTGATCTTTATTATCTCCTTCATTCTACTAACTTTGGGCTTTGTTTGTTCTTCTTTTTCTAGGTTTTCAGTTATCTAGTGTGTGGTTAGGTTGTTTATTGAGCTTTTTTTTAATTTCTTAATGTGGGCCTGTGTCACTGTAAACTTCCCTCTTAGAATTTCTTTTCTGTATCCCATAGATATTTGAACATTGCATTTACATTTTTATTTGTCTCAAGATATGTTTTTAACTACATCTTTGATTTCTTCCTTGACTGTTCCTTGACCCCTTGGTGCCACATAGTTTAGTCTCCACATGTCTGTGGTTTTTTTCACTTTTCTTCTTGTAATTGATTTCTAGTTTCATACCAATGTGGTCAGAAAATATGCTTGATATGATTTCAATCTTCTTAAATTTATCAAGGCTTGTTTTGTGGCCTAACATGTGCCTTATTCTGGAGAATGTCCATGTGCACTTGAGAAGAATGTGTATTCTGCCATTTTTGGATAGAATGTCCTATAAATATATGTTAAGTCCATCTGTTCTAATGTGTTGTTTAAGACCACTCTTTCCTTATTGATTTTCTGTTAGATGATCTCTCCATTTATATAAATAAGATGTTAAAATTCCCAGCTATTTTTGTGTTACTTTAAATTTCTTCCTTTGCATCTATTAATATTTGCTTTATATAATTAGGTGTTGCTATGTTGAGTGATTAAATATTTTCAAGTGCTATATCTTCTTATTTAATAGATCTTTTATCTTTATGTAAAGCCCTTCTTTGTTTCTTCTTACAGACTTTGTTTTAAAGTCTATTTTGTCTCATTTAAGTATTGCTACTCCAGCTTTCTTTTTGTTTCCATTTACTTAAAATATCTTTTTCCATCCCTACATTTTTAGTCTACAAGTGTCTTTAGATCTGAAATGACCTAAAATGATCTAGTAGGCAGCATATAGACTGGTCTTATTTTTTAATCCATTCAGCTACTCTTTGTCTTGATTGGAACTTAATGTCATTCTTATCCTACCTCTATGTTGCCATTTAGTAAATATTCTAAATATTGTTATATACATGTGTATACACACACACACATATATATGTATATATAAACTCTCCTAATATCATATATAATCTTCCAACATTACACACCCACCCACACACACAGGCACACACACAGACATACACACACATGCAAACACACACACACACACACACACACACACACACACACACACACAGCAAAGCCATCCATTGCATGAAGACAAGATCCCTACATCAATGTTATAGTGCATGTTTATCCCGACTAAAGCAACTGCAGAAATGTTATGATGTCTGGAAAGTAGTGGCTTGATGATGGTTGCAAATAGCTTGCCTGTAATAGGAGAATCCATATTCACAAGGATCTCAAGTCTTGGCGGTCTTTTCCTACTCATCATCTCTCTCCGTGTACAAATGATTCTATTGGACATTATAAGAAACTTGGAATTAAACACTTTTCTTCTCAAAATAGGAAATTATTGCAGATGAATCAACTATCATGAGCTCTAATTTCAAAGCAGATAGAAAAACCCGCTTCATCATTCATGGATTCATAGACAAGGGAGAAGAAAACTGGCTGTCCAAAATATGCAAGGTAAGATATGGTAATCAATGAAGGGAAGGCTGCTTCCAGACTGATGATTAACAATGAGTAATGCACAGGCCCCAACCAATCAGGACAAATGCTAGCCACTATGACACCAGAGGATCACCTGACTCTTCTGGGCCTAGGGATTCTGGGTAAGGTCCAGGAGGTGGTAGAGGGGTAGAAGGGACCTGGAACAGTCAGGGCAGCAAGGTTGGCAAGCATTTGTTGGCTCTGTGTAGTAGCTATTTAATAACTAATACAGAGATATTTCAAAATTTTAGCAAGGAATGTTGCCATACTGATGCAATATTAGTTGTATTTTCAATAACTTTTAATTTTTGTCAAGAGGCTTTAATTTCCATTTGAAGAACTAAGATAACTTATTTTGCCCAAACTAATTGTTTTCCTTTGATTTTCACTTGCTACTCTTTGATCTCCTATGGTAGCAGTATCTAGGAAAACTCTGTATGTTTTCATTGACAGCTTCTGTTGTTTCAACAGTAGTGATCCAATTTTCTTTAATTTGTCTTTGGCTATGTGCCTCGTTATAATGAAGAATTAAAAGACAGAAAATCAAAGAGAACAATTTTTCCTAGCAACTGCTAGTGCTTGAGGAACATTATCATTGATTCATTTATTCAACAAGCTTCTGTGGCCAGCGTGGTGCACAGGTGCAGTTATTTCTTCATAGGTCTAAAAAAAAAGACACAAAGGTTTTCCTGAACACTCTTAATTTCAGACTTATCTATGACTCAAGCCAAAGGCTGGATTGAGTCAACTCTAGAGACTATCTGCTGATCCTGACAATAGCCAAAATTAATGAGCTTCATGTCACAAGTTCAAAAATAGTAAAACCTTAATTTGTCTTCTAAAATAATTTAAAGCTGATGATTACTGGGGAGAGGGTAGTAATAGATTTTTATACAACAGGGAAGGAAAAATACTATGATTCTTAGCTCAAAGAGGATGTAAATTTTTAGATAGGGGTATACAATTTATTTCCAAAATCCTAAAAGCAGATTTATTTTTCTTGCATGCTTTGGCTCTGACAAAATGGTTACTTTAGGATGGAGAAATAAGTGGATTAAACTAGAAAGTTGGGGAGCCTGGGTGGCTGAGTCGGTTGAGCATACAACTCTTGGTTTCAGCTCAGGTCATGATCTTGCAGCTCGTGAGTTCGAGCCCCATATTGGGCTCTGCGCCAACAGTGCAGAGCCTACTTGTAATTCTCTCTCCCTCTCTCTCTGCCCCTCCCCTGCTCTCTCTCTCTCTCTCTCAAAATAAATAAATTTAAAATAAAACCTAGAAGATTAAAGGTCCTAGACTCTAGTTCTAACTCTTTACTTAGCTGACCGTGACATTAGCAAACTATTTTCCCTCTTTGGATATTTCCATCTGTAAAATAAAATAATTGGAGATGATTTATAAAATTGCTTTATTCTTCCGAAAGTCTTCTTGGAAAAAAGGTGCAGATATGTATAAACATACATACACCCAAACAGACAAAATTCCTGCCAGATCTAACATTCATGAAACTATCATTGACCCCCATCAGACAAGGCTTCCAGTAGATATCTGGTGGGTTATGCTTTTATGTAAAATAACTCTTCAGTGATGTGTAATAAAATACGTTCATCCAGAAACTTTGATTAGTCTTTCCATCAGGGAAAAGCTTACTCATTTACTGTCAGCATATTTATTTAAGAGGGTCCTAACATAGGCTTTCATTTATTCATTAGTCCAATAAATATTTATTGAACACCCACTATGTGCCAGGAACTATTTGAGGCCCTGAGGATATAGCAGTGAACAAAACAGGCAATGTCGTGGGGTACATTTTAATAAGGGACAATGTAGGCTTATGACATTTATGATGATCTAATGAGACAATCCACTGTACCACATTTTATACATTTCTTCTCTCAGCAAATGTTTATTTATGTGTTACAGTAGATATCCCAAGAATCCAGTTCCCATTATGGCCAAACCTTCAATTTGGAGCACATGTTAAACTTTTTTTTATATATTATTTATTTTTGAGAGAGAGAGAACATGAGTGGGGGAGGGACAGAGAGAGAGAGAGAGAGAGAGAGAGAGAGAGAATCCAAAGCAGGCTCCAGGCTCTGAGCTGTCAGCACAGAGCCTGACCCTGGACTTGAACCCATAAACCACAAGATCACGACCTGAGCCGAAGTTGGACGCTTAACCAACTAAATCACCCAGGCACCCCAGAGCACATGTTAAGCTTTAAATTTCAACTTGTTGGGATGAGCACTGGGTGTTGTATGGAAACCAATTTGTCAGTAAATTATATTAATGAAAATGAAATAAAATAAAATAATTGAAAAATAAATAAGCAGAAAAAAATAAAAGGAATTTCATAACCATAACAGACTAGAAGTTGTGTTTGTTGTTTTGGGGTTTGGGTTTGTTGTTTCGGTTTGTTGTTTGGGGTTGTTTGTAGAGGTCGAGAAGGGAATTTACCCTCATTCTCAAATGTTATTAATTAATAAACATCCCCAATTATTCACCCATTTATTGTGTCTGTTCCATCAGAACTTGTTTACAGTGGAAAGTGTGAACTGCATCTGCGTGGACTGGAAAAGTGGCTCCAAAACCGGTTACACTCAGGCCTCACAGAACATCCGGATTGTGGGGGCAGAAGTGGCATATTTTGTTGAAGTTCTTCAGGTAACTACCTCCAAGTTATATAAAAGCCCATCCACATTGCTCCCTGGGATTCTCCTTCAAAAAAAAGAAAAAAAAAATGCTGTAGGTATGATAATTATGAAAGACATTTCTCTACTGAGATTTGGCTTTCCCCATGGTTGAAAAGAAATGCACAGTATCGATCAATCAATCAGTCAATCTAGATTTGGGCTTCTATTCCTATTAAAGTCAATAAAGTAGTTCTTTCAGCAACCAGGTAGGCTGTTTCTATTGAATCCCACCAGCATTTCTTTGAACTTTATCAGTTATAAATTACAAACAAGTTGGCATGATATAAAAACAAGTTGGCATGATAACGTCAACCTTAAGGTTAAACTATCTTGTTTTTGTTTTTGTTTTTTTTTTT
>NW_024412404.1:53686337-53687224 GCF_014898765.1 Herpailurus yagouaroundi
CCCCCCCGGCCCGGGCAACCAGGGGACGAGCCCCCGCCGCTTCGCCCCTCCACAGCCCGCAGACTCCCTGGGGATGGGCGGGGCGGGCTGTGCGCTGCAGTTCAGCCTGGAGCTGCAGCCCCCACTCCGGGCTTGTTAAGTCCGACCTCCGAGGGGCGAGGGGACAGCTCCAAATCCTCGATTTGCCCCAGGCTCCCACCCCCGCCTCGCTGAGTCACGGAAATGAGCCGCTGGGGATTCGGGGCCACCCGGCGGCCGGCCCTCTACTCCGCAAGCGCGGGCGTCCCCGCACAGCGCGCAAGGAATGGACATGGTGGGGAGGTTCTCACCCGCACTCGCAAAGGGCCCCGCAGGAGGCGCCCCCCCCCACCCACCGCCCGCCACGACGAGGATGGTCAGAGAGCCCGGGCGGGGGCTGCGGTCCCCGCCGCAGTGTCCGCACCCCGGCCGGGAGCGCAGCACGTGACCGGCGGGCCGGAGGCGGCCCCCAGGACCCCCTGCCCCGCCGCGGCGCTGACCCCGGCCCTCCCCCCTGGGGCAAGATGTTGCGGGGTGCGCGCCCACTTTCCCGCGGCCCGAGAGAGAGCTTCGGGGCCCCGGGCCGAGCGCGCCTCATCCCTCCCCCGCCCGGCCCGCCCGCCGCAGCCGCAGGACCCGCGCCCTGCGCTCACCTCGGGGCCCCGAGTCGCCGCCGCCGGCCTCCTTGTCCGCCATGGTCGCGCCGCCCCGGCCCGCGGAGAGGAACCTCCGGCGCAGCCCCTGTTTCCGTGCGGGTCCCGGTCCGCGTCCTCGGCGGCACTCCGGCCGGGTCTGAGCCGCGGGGCAGCGGGAGCACTGCTGTGACGCGGCCGCCGCCGCAGCCCGGACTCCTCCCCGCGCTCCTCCCG
>NW_024412404.1:53687624-53761722 GCF_014898765.1 Herpailurus yagouaroundi
CCCCCCGCCCCGCCGAGCCCGGCAGGCTGGGGAAGGCTGGCGAAAGCAGGCGCGGGGCCCGGCTCGGCGTCTGCCCGCCCCCGGGACCCGTCGCTCCAGGCCCGGCCCCTCCTCTCCGGGACTCGCCCCCTGAGTCGGCCGCCGCCTAGGAGGTGGCGCGGCAGGGGCTGGGCGGCTCGTCTGCCGGCCGAACGCCGGCGCGCACGGAAGGCGCACAGCTCGGCGAGCGGCGGGGACTGGATTTCACGTCCCCTCCGCCCGGCTGCGCGTCCTCTCTCTGGAATGGCAGGGGGCTCAAGCCCTGCAGCAGGCACCGCACAGAAACCCCACTCTCCCGAGGAAGCCGGCTCCAGCTTCCACCAATTTATCTCTCTCCCGCGGCCCCCCCCCCAGGGTCCCAGGGGAGCGGGCAAGCGCCCTTGCAAAGGAGGAAGCCGGCGCAGCCAGGACTCAGGCCGCAGACCGAGGACCTGCTGCGCTGGGGGCCTCCTTCTGCGCACTGCCGCGGGCATCCTCCTCCGGGTCGCCCGCTGGACTCCATGGCAACTCGGGACCCCGGGAGGCGCTAGCCTCGGTGGCTGCGTCGCGCCTTCCATATAAGGGCTTCCAACCCGGCCCTCGTTAAAAGTCTGAGAATAACGGCATTAATAATGCAGAGCTTCGGCGGTCAATGATTCATCCTCCCTGTACTCAGGCTCCGCCCCACACACGCGCCCGGGCACCTGTTCGCGACTGGCCAAGTGGCTGCTGGGTCCTCTGTGCAAGAAGGCAACGAGGGTTGTTATAAGACTCTAATGACCACCGTTACTTGGCCTTTCCCTTATGCCTGGCCTATGCTAAGTGCTTCAGAGCCTTATCTCATCTTCCCTGCATAACTCTAAGAGGTGGGAACCATTGGTCCCCATTTCGCAGGGAAGGAAACTGAGGTTTAAGGGATTTCGGTGATGATCCCTAGAATACACACAAGTGAGTGACCAAACGGGGATAACGATCAGCAATCCGTCATGCCCTGAGATGGGCCACCTCTCTCAAGGGCACCTAAGGGAGGCATCATCCTGCAGCCAAGTTATGGTGGAGGGGGTAGGCGGGGTGCTGCCACCAGAGCCCAGAGTCCACCCTCTGCTCAGAAAGTGATGTTAGGGTGATGAGTTAAAAGGATGAACTTGGGGGGTGCCTGGGTGGCTCAGTCAGTTGAGCATCCAACTTTGGCTCAGGTTGATTTCACGGCTGGAGAGTTTAAGCCCCGCGTTGGGCTCTCGGCTGTCAGAGCCCACTTGGATCCTCTGTCCCCCCCTCTCTCTCTGCGCGTCCCCCATTCGCGTGTGCTCTCTCTCAAAAATATAAATAAACATTTAAAAAGAAGTAGAAGGAGAAGGATGAACTTGCCCCCTGCCTGCCTTAAAAATCCCGAGTGTGAAGTCTCTGGCTGTGTATGAGACCATGAGCTGGTTATTTAACCTCTTTGAGCCTCAATATCCTCATCTGTGAAATGGGTACAAGAGAACCCCCTTTGTGAGAATGAAGAGGACTAGATGAGCTGATGCATGAACATGACTTGCTTGGGGTCTGACACATGGTAAGCAGTCCAAAAAGTATTAGATATTCCGAAGTCACAGGCAGCTTTTTACAATGGCCACTTGTGCAGGGTAGTGGGCGGTGGGGGGGGGCGGGGGCACATGGCTGGGGACACTCGCAGAGTGGAGAATACTGTTTTCCTACAGAGTGCCCCCTCCCTACTAAGACTACTGGCCTGCTGAGACAATACCCCAGCATCTCAGAGGCAGATCCAAGACATGGCCCTGCAGGCCAAGAGCATGTGGCACCCGAATGCAGGCCGGAGAAAGGGTTAAGGCACTTGTGCAGGTGACAAGGTTAACTCTGCTTCAGCCCTTCCAGCTGACTTCCTCAGACATGGTTACAGTCTACATTTGTCTCCATGTTTGACGCCCCCTTCCCTTCCCTCCCCTAACTACCCACATCCGGGCATCCTTCAGAACCCCAGTCCAAGGCCGCCAGCCCAGGGAAACCCAGGATGGATGCCACCCCAGTCCCCAGGCTCCTACCGTAAGCTATATACTCACACATCTCGCTTTATTTTTCTCCTCCTTCTATACCGCTGCTCAGGCAGCTCAGCACTCAGAAGCCTCCTCTGTCTATCCGCAGGGCGGTCCACCTCACCCAGGACTTGCCCTCCCACCAGGGCTCCAGACCTCCTGAGAGTCTCCCCAGGGCACCTCCCGGGCCCTTCCCATTCTACCAAAGCCCAGCTCATCCTCCGTTACCCCCCTCCTGGCCCGCAGGGTCTCCGTAAAGGCAGCATCACCCACAAGCCGCCAAGCCCCACGCCTGGGCATCAGCTCTCATTCGTGTCTCTGTGTCTGTCCGAGTTCGGCCCATCTCCAGGTCAAGTGCTACCCAGGGGACCTTAGGCATTTCCCCTCCACCTTCACTGCCACCAACCCATCATCTCTCACCGCCTACATGTCTGCAGGGCCACCACACGGGTCTCCGGTTCCTGTCTTAAGCCTCAGTCCATCGTTCTGGGAGTCTGGTCTGCCCTGCCCACCCACCTCTAGGCTCCTTCTCTCCCACCCACCCCATCCCTCCTGACTTCTTTCAATCCCCCACACCCACCCCTGCCTCTCGGAGATGCTGGAATTTCAAACGCCTCAAAATGCGTTTGGTGTTTGGAACACTTCACCCCTCACCCCGCCACCACCGGCTGCCTGGAGAGCTCAGCACGGACCTCCCGACCCCAGGAAGCCTTCCCTGCACCCCCATCCTGGCCTGGGTGCTCCTCCTCAGTGTCCTTATGGCACCTGTCTCTTTCCATCAGGCTCCTGACCCCTGGCATCCAGACCTTGGCCTTGGCAGGCTGTCAGAGCCAGCGGGAACCCCGTAGTCCCCACCCTCCTGCCACCTATGGCGGAAAGGCCTGAGGGCCATCTGCCCTCTCTGCTGACACCGAGCCACAGTGACAGGAGGGCGCATGAGGACGATGGGGAACGACGTGCTGGGCAGAGAGCAGAAGACGGTTTTGATTTTCAGGGAATATGAAAGGCAGGGTACAGTCGGCCTAGGGGTTGCCCTCGGGGCTTTAATAATCACCACACTCATTAGGAGTCGCCCTGGCGAGCACACGCTGGGCCGGCCGGGTGCCCAGGTGGCCATCCACATGCATGGCCTCACCTAGTGCTTGGGGGCGCTGCCCTCTCAGAGCAGACAGAAGGCGCCCATGCAGGCAGGGCCTGTCTCCTGTCACTCGACAGAGGGAAGGGCTCCCGCCCTCCTCCCTTGATGCCCGTAGTCCCCTCACCAACAGGACAGAGTGAGGTCTCTTCACTCCTCCGCTACCAGGTCCTACATGAATCAGCCTCCTGATGCGTCCCCACCTCATCTCCTTCCATGCTCCCACCCCTCACGCCAAATCGCACACGCCATCCGACTCCCGGGGGCTCTTGCAGCCATTTCAGACCACATCCACACTTGTGGGGTCACTCTGCAGCAAATCCCCTCCGCCTCCCCTCCAAACTCCCCCTCACAGTGCTCCCTGTGGGCTCCCTTCAGCACCCCCCAAATGATCTCTTCTCCACCTTCTGGGCCATAGGGCCCCAGGCTGTGGTCTGTGGTGGTGGGCAGTGAGAACGTCCCCACCTCTGCTTATATCAATTACAGGTTGCAGTTGGCCACTAGAGTCCCAAAAAGAGGCCCAGCCCAGAGCCATGTCACCACCGCCCCCTCATGCCGGTCACTTCAGCCACGTGGGCCTGTCCTCAGGTCCCCAAAGAACGAACACCTGCCCCGGGAGCCCATTCTCCACTCCTTTTGCTGTAAACCTCCCTCATTCTCCAGGTCACTTAGATGTCACTTCTTCCAGGAAACCACCTGGCCCTCCCAGACAGCATGAGGCCCCCACTCTCTCCTCTGTGCCTGACTCCCCAAGCACTCCTATCATTGCACTTATCACAACTCTGGGGTCACTATTACTATTAACCCATTGTATAGACGGCAAAATCGAGGCCCAGAAAGCTGCAGCTGAGAAGCCACAGGGCTGAGACTAGAACTCAGGTCTTTCCGATGTCATGTGGCCCATCTCCCCCTCCGGCTGCAAGCTTCCCAAGGTCAGCTATGTCCACCACTGTCGCCCCTAGACTTTGCATAGCGCCTGGAACAGACAGTTAAATAGTAAAAAGGAAAACAGTGCCTCGGCCTCAGGCCCTCAATTACTCATCTTCTCTGAGATTCTCTTCACCCCCCCCTCCCCCAGCCCACAGACACCACCCTGGATCAGCCTCCCTCCCTTGTTCTTCAGCCCCCAGACAGACACACCCTCCTGCCTTCCTCGTGGATGTACCACTGAAGGTGCGAGTCCAGAGGGTGCAGTGAGACAGGGACAGGGCAAGTACAACACGAGAAAGCAGAGTGGAGAAGAATGTGGGGCCACGTAGAGTCAGCCAGACCCGAGGTTCGAATCTGGGCTGAGTCATTCCCTGTCCCCATCAAGTGACCCGAGGACACACCTCTCTGGGTCTGTTTCTTCATCGGTAAAAGGGGTTCATAATCACAGGCAGGATAATTATGGGAGATAATATATGTAAAACACTCAGCACAGGGCCAGGCTACATGTGCTACAGTAAATAGGACTTATTATTTAATTGGCAAATTTGGACCACAAAAATGCCTGTCCCTTGTGTCTTATAAAGTACAGAATGGATCTAGGCAAAAAAAAATTTTGGCTGGTGAAAGACACACAGAAGATATGGGGGTGAGTAGCTTTTTTAAAATGTTTATCCAGAATTTTTTTTTTTTTTTTGATTTTGAGAATCACTGAGACTAATCCAAATCTGAGCTTTTATGTAGGAAGCTTCCAGTAAAAGCTGCTTTGGACTTTGTGAGATGCCACCAGAATTTGGTCTGTACACTGAATATCATAGAAGTGACTCCTTTATAACAGGGCCGAGATTCAGATGAGCTAAGGACACA
Source organism: Herpailurus yagouaroundi (assembly GCF_014898765.1). NCBI lineage: Eukaryota > Metazoa > Chordata > Mammalia > Carnivora > Felidae > Herpailurus > Herpailurus yagouaroundi. Next base: position 53,692,608 of record NW_024412404.1, read on the forward strand.
GAAAATCTTAAGGGATAGCCCGGGCAATAGGTCAAGTTCTCCTTGACCTCTGACCTTTAGTACCTCTTAAAAATCCAAACTCAGAGCTGAATCACAGTGTCCAGTTTATACATCCTTTTCCCTTGGATTTCTACCCCATCTGGTGTGAATCAGCTTCTCCATTAACATTCCAAAACACATTTCACATATACAACATGGGTTGCCACGTGATTCTTCCAGGAGCAACATTCAAGGGCCAGAGGAAATTATTTCTCAGAATATCACAGTCACTCAGGCCTGCAGTGTAAACTTGAGAAATGCCTACTCAGGTAATGAAGGGTCATCCAAATATTGTTTGTAAGTATTTCAGACAGCAGAGCAAACATCTGTGGCCACTCTCTTAGCAGTATTCTCAGGAAGGCCCAAACCCTGGCTCTGCAAGCTACTGGTTCATAGTAAGATGGAACATTCTGGAAGCCACATACGAAGGAGAACAGGGCAAAGTGAGACAAGGCTCAGAGAAGGAAAACTGGAATGATCCAGTGGCCAGGAAAGCTCTCACAAAGGCTGCAACAAACTGTAGACTATTAGAGCCAAAAGGGTTTGTGTTACAGGGAAAAATTACTGCTTGCACCTTCTTCAGCTGGTAGCCCGATGCCTGGCTTACAGTAGGTGCTCAATATATGTTTGTGGAAGCAATGAATGAGTGGTCAAGTAAATAAATAGTGGGGTGGAAACCGGGGCTCAGAGAAGCTAAATCTCTCCTTCAAAATCGTACAGATAGAGACAGCGCCCTGCTTCCCGGCTTCTTGGGCCCTCAGTGGCCCCCCTCCAAAAGGCCCAGCAGGAAGCTAACTGCAATTGATTGCTAATGCCTGGCAGGGACACCAGAGGAGGCACTAAGGCCCTTTCTATCTCAGTGGGAGGGAATGCGGTGATGATTAGCAATATCTGTCCCCTGCAGAGAGTGTGAACTGAGGCATCCACGTCATGATGCTGACCTCCAGAATCCCTTCTCTCCAGCTTTCTAGAATTCTATACCCGGCAAAGAAAGAGAGCATTCTGCACCGTGCAAGGATAAGCCTGGGCAGATTCAGCCAGCTGCAGCCTCAAATGCCAGGAAAAGTCCTTGAAAAATCAACTCTCCCCTAGGCTGGTGCTACCTTCTCTCCCACCATCCTAGAGCTGCCTTTCTGGATGGTTCTGCCCCATCACAGGAACATTTGCACATCCCTCATGGAGGCGGGCTTCTCTGCCCGCGCAGTTTGCACTATTGTGCGTCTTCTTTGAGGTGGCAGGTCCATGGTCACGTCTTTGCATGGAGAAGAGAGGAAGGTGGCACTGGGTTGAGGAGGGGAGATCCGTCTTGAGGTCAGCAGGTTCCTGAGCTCAGCCTTGTGAGAGCTTGTCTCTGGGCCTCACCCATAAAGTAGAGAGGGACCATTAAGTCTTCACTAATAGCCCATGAAAAGATGTCCTTCAGTTCTGGAAGCCATGGGCTGAGGAAGAACCATTGGATAAGGACCTTAATCCTGAGATAATCCTTCCCTCCTTCCACAGACACTTATTGAGGTTTTACTATGTACCAGTTACCATTCCAAGCTTCAAGGAAGCAAAACAGCCAAAATTTATACTCTTGGCCAATAAGACTCTGCCCTTATTCTGGGAAAAGGGTGCCCTCCACCATACACTTCCAGGCTTTCGGCTCCCTGAAGCCCAGCTGAGGCCCTTTAGACCCCAGACTAAGAATCAAACTCAAAAGTCTCCATTAGTTAGCAACTGAACAAAATGGTGGCTTTCCTATGGGCAGACTGGGCAGAGGAGACCAGGCCATGTCAGGAAGCAGCTGTGAATGGCAGGGGAAGGGAGGGCCCTGGCATCAGGCAGGGTGCCCTGGGCACGTTAACCAACCTCCTCTGAACCCCTGCCTCCCCCAGTGAAGGGGACAGGGGTGTCGCCCTCCTGGTACCATCAATGGAGGCAGTGCCACGGAGTGCTCAGACAGTCCCGCTCAGAGCCAGAGCTACCCAGGTGGCATCTGGGGCTGACACCAGCCGAGCCACTGCACCTGCCCCTGGCAGGCCCACCTGCCCCTCCCCCTAGTTCCAGCCTCAGGGGTCCGCCTATCCTCACCCCCTTTACCACAAAGTCCCAGATCCATTTGCTTGCAATGGATTTCCAATCTGGACATTGCTCCGGGCCATGTGGGAACAAAACACAGGCATCTTGGCCAAAGTGAGAAGATGGAGAAGTGGGAGGTCTTCAAGGACTTTGAGATTCAGGAAAAAGAACTAATCTGTGGCTATAAAATATCTTCAGAATCCTGTCTTCTCCCCACCTCCCTCTGGCTTTTACTTTGCATTGGCCTTTTCCTCATTAACAAATGGGCAACGAACATCACTACTTTCCAGGGCCACCACCATCAGGCAACAACAGACCATCCCCTTCACCTCTCATCAGCCTTCCGGGGGGGGGGGGGGGGGGCCTCCAGCTGCTACTCTTTGCGCCCCCTTCAGGTCAGCCTGATGGATGGCGGGGCAGTGGGTGGAGATCCACTTGTCCTCTGTTCATAACCCTCCCCCAAATTTCCCACTGGAATTAGGATCAACCCAAACTTGTTTCCCAGCCTTACGAGGCCCTGCAGGATGTGGCCCCATCCACCCCGCTAGCTTCATTCCAGTCACACCCCTGTCTTATCCCCCCACTCCTGAGCCTCCACTAACCCATATAACACATTCACAATTACTACCATTAGAACAAGGAGTCCCTTCCCAAGACACTTAACTTCCAACTGCTGGAAAACCAGCGTAATATCCTGATCAAAATAACACACTCATTTTATCTTCCAGACAATTGATGTAAAAAAAAAAAAAAATGCAGGTCCACAATGTCTAAGTGTTGAACAGTTCACAACCTGACCAACTATACCCAGTAACTCGACGCTACTCTGTCAAGAGCAGTTCTTCCTGCCTCACCTTCTGCTGCCCTCTGCCCTCACCCCTGCCCCTGCTTAATATCATCCAATTGATTTACCTTAAAGGTCAGTGCCCTGGAGGGGCCCTGGAGGGGCCCATGTGCTGTTTCCTGTTAGGTCATGCCACCCCGGTTCTTCTTTAAAGCGATTTTGCTTGTTTATTCTGAGCCTTTACAACTAGGCTATAGCCTCCCTGTGGGAGGTAGTAATAACGAACATATATTAAGTACTTGCTGTGTGCTAGGCATTGCTCTAGGCACTTTACTTCTATTGTCCTTTTTGATCTTCACAGCAATGCAGAGGAAGGATCACTGCCCCCATTTTGCAGACAAGGAAACTGAGGCCCACCACGATTCCCCGAGGAGTAAGTGGCAGGGTCAGAATTTGCACCTGGGCAGCGTGATCTCAGGAGAATGCCCCCAGTCTACCCTGCATGCCATGGAGAGCTGTGCAGGACTGTGCCCCAGCACCTAGTCTGGCACCTGGCACGTAGCAGGGCCTCAAGAAACGTATTAAAAGGATGAACAAATCATCGAACTGGAAGGCAGAATTACAGTTTCCAAAGCACCCTCACAGCTCTTCTCTCGCTTGACTCGTAAAGTACTTGGAGGGAAGTGTCATTATTCCTGACATTTTTAAAGGTGAGAACATTGAAGGCCCGGTGAGATCATAAGCAGCCTCGGCCTGAGGTCGTAATCCTAAACAGCTGCTTTAAGCCATTCATTTCTTTAGAATCTACCGCTTAATTTAAAATTTTCATGTACATTCTGCATTCTATCCCACGATATATCTGCGATTGTATTTCGGTTTTGTATTTTTTTACTATATTCCCTGTGCCATACCTCCTTCGTTCCATAAGCTGAAGCCTGGACCTCCCCCGCCTTCACCCACTTTGCCCACTCCCCATCTCCCTATCTGTGTTTGTTTTCTAAGCAAAACTAACAGACATCTACTACTTGTGTTCAAAACAGCTTATTGTGGCGAGTTTCGAGCATCCATAGAAGTAGAAAGAATGATATCGTGAAACCCCAGGTACCCAACATCCAAATCACCGAGTGTTTAAAATCCAACTTTTCACAGGACGTGGACTCTCCCAGGAAGCTATCACAGCAGTGGTCCTTTCCAGACATGCCCATTTAGTGTTCACAGCCTTCCCTCGGAGGCACAAACCAATATTGGCCTACATTTCAGATGTGGACATTGAGCGCAGTAAGGTCAAGTCACTTGCCGGAAGACTTGGAGCTAGAAGGAGCAGAGTCAGGAGCCCCCCAGAGCTGGCCAGCTTCACCATCTGGAGGTAAAGTCCTGCCCTAAAAGAAGTCAAGGAAACGGGTCTACTCCCTCTCTCTTCTACAACCAAAGTTTGCCCTAAAATCACACCATTTCCAAAAGCACCCCACTCCAAATCAGCCAAGACAGCTGGTCACCCACCTGTCCGCCCCATCGTGCCTTGTCATTCACTCTCCTGTTGCAACAGACACATACCAGCGCCTCACTGTGCTGCTGTGCTGGGACACAGTCTAGCCAGACATGGACCCAGCCTTCAGGAGCTCCCAACTCCAGTGGAAAGGAGAGAAGCAGACAGGTGTCACCAAAATTCAAGGGAGACCTTGACCAACACCCAGGCATGCAAAATGTATAAGGAAAATGCTCCGGGCTTCACCTACCCTCTATCTCCTCCATCGGAAGGCAGGGGGCAGGGAGCGGAAGAGTTAAGGGGTATGAGTTTGGGAGTTGGGTTACACTTGGGTTTGAATCCAAGCTCCACCCTTTCCAAGGTCGATCGTCTTGGGTAGGTTACCTACCTTCTCGGATTCACTTGTAAAAGAGGGTTGATAAAATCCTATCTACTGGAGCCACTGGAGCGTTACATTAGATAATGCTTAACCCAGTTTCTTCAACAAAGGAAGCTTGCCGTCAACGTTGGTCATTACGCACGGTGATTCCTCGTAACCAGTTCTCAGTAATGAGTCCCAGCCTGCCTGAGCGAGGAAGAAGCTGTGTGGAAAAGTGGACACATTTCCCGGGAGACTATTTTTATTAACCAGCCTGTCCCCAGAAACTCTGTAAATTTGGAAAGTAGACAGATTAAAGGTAAAACTGATCAGCCTTCTCTTTTCAGCCAGACGAGGGATGTGGGCCACGTGTCAGGAGGACAATCTGGTGGTCAGGGGAGCAGGGACAAAGGCGCCCTGTTGTTCCCCAGCCCCGCGCTGGCACACAGGCTCACATCCCACGGTCCTGCAGGGCAAACCCGCGTGCGGCAGGGCCGGGGTGGCTAAAACACAAGCTTCAGGCGCGGGTGATCCTGGGTCTCATCCAGCCTCTCCCCGGGACCTCCTCCTAGGCTGATAAGAACCAAGAAGGCCCCACCCAGCACACCTGGCGCATGGTGTGCACTTGGCTGACAGCAGTCATCACCACGTCCGTAGTGGGACAGGCACCAGACCCAGTCTCAAGACCCGTGTCTCCAAGACCAGGCTCTGCCGTGCGTTTGCTGTGTGGCCTCAGGCAGATCGCCAAGCCTATCTGATGCCCAGTCTCCCACAGTGCAGATAAAAGTCACACCTAGTCCCCCTGCCTCACCCTGCCTGTCACCCACCCGGAGCAGAATGCCAGCTTTGCCACGTCTGGGTTTTTGGTGTTAATCACTCGAAGCCAGGTTTTTCTCATCTGCCAAATGGGACTAATCATCGTACCCTCCTCTCGGGGCTGCTGTGAAGACAAAAATGCTCGGTGACCGGGGATGGGTGCTCCCCCCCGCCCCCGCCCGGGAAAGGAGGACTGTGACAACGACCTTAGTCACCAGCAGCAACAGCTCCCATCTGTGTTTGCTTATCTGGTGCCAGACAGTAAACCAAGGACTCAACTGCGGAACATTTCACCTTGCCCAGAGAGAAGGCCCGGCGCACAGGCCAGGGGCAGGGTTCTCAGGCACCACGGTGGGTCCACAAGCCAGCCTCCCCCTGCCCCAGGGGTCTGCTCGGTGCAGTGCAGTCCCCAGCACTACACATAACGTCCCCAGATGCCCCAGCAAAGGCCTTCCCTGGCTCGCAGGGAGGCAGGAGGGGAGAGAAGGAAGACAGTTCCTCCTCAAACAGGCCCATACCTGGACAGTTTTCACTGGTCAAACGGGAAGAAAACGCATTGTCCTACGACCTCTGGTTCACCCTGAGGATGGAGGATGGTCGGGGTAAAGGTAGGAGAGTGTTATTTACTTTACCCCCGCCCCCAAACATTGTCATTGTCTTTTTTTAAATTTTTTTAACATTCGTTCATTTTTGAGAGACAGAGCTTGACTGGGGGAGGGGCAGAGAGAGAGGGAGACAGAATCCGGAGCAGGCCCCAGGCTGCAAGCTGCAGCACAGAGCCCGACACAGGGCTCGAACCCACCAGCCGTGAGACCATGACCTGAGCCGAAGTCAGACACCCAACCAACTGAGCCACCCAGGTGCCCTGGTTGTCATCGTCTTGATTTCCTTCCCACCCCACCCCCTGTTTTTTTTCCCTGGTGTCCTGATAAAGTTCTAAGTTTGGAGCAAGAGGAGAAATTTTTTTAAGAAATCAAAATATTGGGGCACCTGGGTGGCTCAGTCGGTTGAGCGTCCGACTTCGGCTCAGGTCATGATCTCACAGTTCATGAGTTCAAGCCCCACATCGGGCTCTGTGCTGACAGCTCAGAGCCTGGAGCCTGCTTTGGATTCTGTGTCTCCTTCTCTCTCTGCCCCTCTCCCGCTCATGCTCTGTCTCTGTCTCTCAAAAATAAATAAACATTAAAAAAACTTTTTTTAAATCAAAATATTGAACTTAAAAAAGTTAAGTTTCTGTTGTTTCAGAAGCAAAGCAAACTGAGGATAAAAAGAAAAATACATGAGGTCGTAGGTTGCATCACATGTGATCTAACAGGTGTGCATATGTGCACATGTGTGTTTCTCAAAGTACAGAGCTAAACACAAAAGTCACCAAGAAATGGGGCGTCTGGGTGGCTCAGTCCGTTAAGCATCCGACTTCAGCTCAGGTCATGATCTCACGGTTCATGGGTTTGAGCCCTGCGTCGGGCTCTGTGCTGATGGCTCAGAGCCTGGAGCCTGCTCCAGATTCTGTGTCCCCCTCTCTCTCTGTTCCCCACCCCCCACTCATGCTCTGTCTCTCTCCCTGTCTCTCAAAAATATATCAATGTTAAAAAAAATTTTTTTAAAAATCACAAAGAAATATACCTATGAAGGAAAATGTTAAACAAGCACATGAAAAATTATCATTCTTAGCAGTGATTTATATGTGTGTGTCTACAATTAAACACTTACAAAACATTGGGTAAGTTGTAAAACAATGAAACAATAATATCTAATGATGATGAGATTGTGTTAAAACTATCCTTTCACGCATATATAGATAACGCTGATACAAACTAAGTTTCACACTTTGGAAAAGCATCTGTGACGTTAAAAACACTTTGATCAATCATTCCTTCTCTTAGAAATCTATTCTATGTCAAAAGAAAACAACTATATTTAGGCATGTATTTTTCAGTGTTATTTCGTGCAAAGAGTACAACTGACTCGAATCACAAATATAAATAGGAAGGTGGTGTAGCAACATGGGAAAATGTCATAATATCATATTAAGTTAAAAAAAAAAGCAGAAAAAGTCTGTATACTGATTATAACCACTAAAATCATGCCCGTATGTGATAGATAACTGGCATGTAGAAAAATCAAACTGTTGTGCTAAGGCAGAGGGATAATGAGGGGGCCCTTGGTCCTTTCCAGATCCCCTTTAATGATTTGTCACATTTTTCTATCTTCCTCTTTCTCTAAACTCTGCCAGGAGACTGCCCCTCGCTTCCCAGGAAGGGCGGGGAGCTGGATCCTGCCTCGACCACTACCCTCACTCTGGCCATGCGATTTGGTTTCTAAATTATGTTGCCGTTTCTCCAAACTGCAGCTCTCAAAACAAACCAGGGGTGTGCGTGTGAGATCAGAAGGCAAATTGGCTGCAGCCAACACATTCAATTCTGTGCGGGGGCCAAGGAATTTCACATTTGGACACGAAATGTCAGATCCCACAAAAGTCCTTCTCAGGTCCCACGAATGAGCTCAGAATGTCTGCCCTTCCCCAAGCTTATTTGCCAGGGCACCCGGGCGCCCCCTGGGCTCCTGCCAAACCAGGGTGGGGCTTACCCTACCCTGTCCCAAGGCCTGTGGCCACCCTTCGACACCTCCCAGGTCACATGCCTCTTTGGGAATCTGATACTGTGCACACCACTTTCAGGGGTTCACAGATCTACAGGGTGGGAATTCATTCATTCACTTACTTATCTGCACACTAAAACAAGCAGGTATTAAGGGTCTATTATGTACCAGGCCCAGCTGGTAAATAGAAGGGTGGGAAAACCTGGTTCCTACCCTGGGAGAGAGAGAGCTCCAGGCCCTCTCCAAAGAGCACACAGTTCATTATGGATTAGTGTGGGTTATGTTCTTTTCCCTTACTCTCCTAACAACCCTAGAAGAAGGTGTTAGCATTATCCTGCTTACAGATGAGGAAACCGAGGCACGGGAAAATTTCAATCACTTTTTCAAGGCTGGTCAGCAAAGCAATTTGAGACCTGTGACCCCCACCAGAGTCAGGCTGGTAACCAAGCAGCCTCTGTCAAGGTGTGGCTTGCTTACCCTGGGACAGAAGGGGCTTAACAGCAAAGGGGAGGGAGGCCCACCCAACTCAGGCTCTCCATGTGAACTTGGCAGTGTGGTGTGCTGATATGCCTGCCTTCCCTGAGCCGAGCTAACTGCAGGGGTCTCCCTGGGAAAAGCAGACCTCGTGTGGCTGTCGCTTCCGGTTCTGAGTGACAGGGTGGGGGATAGGGCCCCGGACGCAGAAATGCTCACTTAGGGCCTGCTGAGTGCACCTGCGTGGACAACCAGGCTGCTCTCCCCAGGTCACCTGACCTCTCTCTAAACACCCTCCCCCTGGGGCACCTGGGTGGTTCCGTTGGTTAAGCGTCCAACTCCTGGTTTCTGCTCAGGTCACCATCTCACGGTTCGTGCGTTCAAGCCCTGTGTCGGGCTCTGGGCTGACATCACAGAGCCTGTTTGGGATTCTCTCTCTCTCTCTCTCTCTCTCTCTCTTTCTCTTTCTCTACCCCCCCCACACTCTCTAAATACATACATATACACATACATTTTAAAAAATAAACGCTCCTGGGGCGCCTGGGTGGCGCAGTCGGTTAAGCGTCCGACTTCAGCCAGGTCACGATCTCGCGGTCCGTGAGTTCGAGCCCCGCGTCGGGCTCTGGGCTGATGGCTTGGAGCCTGGAGCCTGTTTCCGATTCTGTGTCTCCCTCTCTCTCTGCCCCTCCCCCGTTCATGCTCTGTCTCTCTCTGTCCCAATAAAAAAAAATAAAAAAAAATAAACGTTGAAAAAAAAAAAAATAAACGCCCCTTCCCTTAAACAGCCAAGGGTAACAGGAAGGCTCTCAGAGAGAAGCTCGCCAAGCCCTCCACACGTAGGATGTCTTTTAGGCTGAAGCCAGGAACAAAAAAAGGCAGTATCTAGAGATCACAGTTTAAAGCACAGGCCTGGGTTCAATTTCTTACTGTGTGACAGTGGGCACTTCTGGTTGCCTCGGTGCACTCATCGGTAAACTGGGGATAATAACAGTAGCTACTTTCTAGCTAAATGAGTTGATACTTGTGCGTAGAACAAGTGGCTGGCACATAGTAAGTGCCAGTAAATGTCAGGCACTATTGATTATAGACTCAGAGCCACATATCTAGGTAAATACATCACATCAACCCACTTCTCTATTTCTCTAGAGTAGGTATATGTGCATTTAAAAGACTAGAAGGAAAGACGTTAACACAGTAATCATGGTAATAAGATATAACAAGAGTATGAGTGATCTTTATTTTTTATATGTTACTCCCCACATTTTCAACAGGTAACATGTTTTTCTTTTATAATCAGAAGAAAGTCAATATGTGAATCTTTAACACTGAATCAACAGAAGCGGGTGGGAGAAGTGGTTTAAACAGAAGGGACGGGTCGGAAAGGTCTGTCTTAATGTCAGGTGCCTGGCACCATTCGAGAAAGGGGGTGCTTTGGGGCACCTGCATAACTCAGTCAGTTAAGCCTCTGACTTTGGCTCAGGTCATGATCTCGTGGTTTGTGGGTTAAGGCCCCGCGTTGGGCTCTGTGCTGATAGCTCAGAGCCTGAAACCTGCTTCAGATTCTATGTCTTCCTCTCTCTCTCTCTCTCTCAATCTCTCTCTCTCTGCCCTTCCCCCACTTGCTCTCTCTCTCTCTCTCTCTCAAATATTAACAAACATTAAATTTTGTTTTGAAAAAGAAAGGGGGTACCTTGAGGAGTGCCTGGGTGGCTCAGCTGGTTAAGCACTTTACTTTTGATCTCTGCTCAGGTCATGATTTGACAGTTTGTGAGTTTGAGCCCCACATTGGGCTCTGTGTTGATAGCACAAAACCTGTTTGGGATTCTCTCTCTCTCTCTCTCTCTCTCTGCTCCTCCTCAATTCATTCTCTCTTTGTCTCTCTCTTTCTCTCTCTCTCTCTCTCAAAATAAATAAATAAACTTAAAAAACATATTTTTATATATATTAAAAAAAAAGGGGGGGGGGACTTCGTAGACTTTGGTCTCCTTGGATTTGTAGACTTTGGTCTCCTTGATTTGTAGACTTTGGTCTCCTTGGAAACCTCTGGGTCACCCTTCAAATCAGCATCCGTGTCCCATCTTCTGCGAATGTTGCTAACTCTGCCCACCCTCACCCCACACTTGGACCCCTTCTCTGAACACATCCAGGCCTCCTTGAGGCGATGCCTCATGACTTCAGTTGCTGAGATCCACATATGTGTCAGCCCCAGGATAGCTACTTTGCTGAATGACTTCTTAGGTCAGGTCGAAAGAGAGCACCCGGGACAACCCAGCCAGGAGGCGGCCTGGCTGGAAATCAAACCCGCATCTTCTTACTTCAAGTTCACGGCTTATCTTACTAGACAGCTCATGACACAGAGAAGTCAGGGGTTACCGGAATATGGTCAGGGGCTAGGGGAAGGGGTTTCTGTTTTCTGGTTATAATTATTGCCTGTGGATAATTTGGGTGTTTGTGTGTAATTGTGTTTGTGTGTACATGTGTGCACATGTGATTGTGTGTGTGTGTGTGTTAGAGAGAGAAAGAATATATTTATAAAATGTTTTTCAAAGACTCTAAGGATAGCAACACATCAAGCTCGCTCAGGTTTTTCAAAGTATCAGAAAAACTGAATTTAAAGAAAAAAAATTAAGACAATGGACTCAGATGAATAGAAAATAGAAAAGTCTGACCCCCTGGAATGCTTTAGAAGGGAGGTCCAGTTTGATTCTAGGTCCTTGTTCCTGAGCACAGAATCCTGGAAGTTTAAGGTCAGAGGAACTTTAGAGGTGATCTCATTGCTCTGTGCAGAAAACCCGTCTGCTGCACCCCGGACAGACATCTTGTTTGAATGCCTCCCCTGATGGGAACTCAGTACCTGAAGCTACCACACCCCCTATCTCAGACTGATGTCAGCAAGCCCTTCCTCTCCTGGTTGAAATGTTTCCCCCATTATATCACCTTTTGGTCTTAGTACTAACCTCTGGAGTAACAGGTAATAAATCTGTCCTTCTATCCAAGAGAGTTTCTGTATTAGGACACTTCTGCCTGTAAACAATAAAAATCTTGACTCGGTAACAAGCAATTTGAAGGTGGCACCATCCCCATCTCTCTGGTCTGGCCCAACTATGCTGCGGCTTGACCTTAGGGGACAGGAGCAAGATGGCCGCTGCAGTTCCTTGTGTCCTATTTAGCCGCTGCGTATCCAGAGGGAAAAGATTGTATGTCTTCCTGTGGGTCTTTCTTTTCCCCATCCAGCCTCTCTGGTCACTTCTCACTGGACAGAACCGGACCACATGACCACTCTGAAGTCTGAACCAATCATGGGCAAGGACAATAGGATTCTCTCCCCTGGCTTAAATGGAGCTGGGTTTACTCCTGAGCTGGAGACAGAGTCTCCTTCCATGAGCATGAGCAAAATCGGGGCTCTTTCCAAAAGAAATAAGGCGGAAATAGATGTTGAGTCCACAGCAGTGGCTTTAACAGCACCCAAGATTCATTTGCAAAGTGGTAGACGTTTCCCGAGGTAGACACTGGTGATTTGTGCCTGCACAGGATACGTTCCCCTTCTGCTGTGGCAGCACCTAATTTTGTTCCAAGGAATTACCTCCCTCTGAGACCCTCAGTCCAAGATCCTATCCTTTCCAAGGCCTGGTTGGTCAGCTCCTTTGATTCTATGAGTTGCCCTGTGTCTTTCTATTACATTTTTTTGAATAAAACTTGAATAGCCAGACCCATCTCTGTTGCTTGCAGCCAAAGAATTCTAACCAGCCCCTAAGATTCAAGGGTTCTAAAAGCTCCAGAGTCCACTCTCCTGGGCTGGCAGCAGCCTAGGACAGTTGCAGCGTGAAATTCAGAACCTGAAATTTGGAGAATCTGGATTAGAATCTGAGAATCTAAGCAATCCTCCCCTCCAACCAGCTGTGTGATCTTGTGAAAGTTACCCAACATCTCTGATCAGTCAGACCCTGACAGCCCTTTGATCCTAGCAAGAATTGGCAAAACAGAAACAAAAACAGAAAAACAGAACAACAACAACACAAAAATACACAACCCACACACGAATGTGCCCATCCAACTCAAGAAATACTGCGGTCAGAAGTCCCAATCATATGCCCCAAGTCACCATCGATTTGCTTAATTAATTACCAAATTTTAAATCACATGACCTCTCTACACCTCATTTTTGTCATCTGTGAAGTGAAGATATGAATAGCATCACATAAGAGCTTTGGGATGATAGCGTAGAATAATATCTGTAAAAATACTTTCTATTCTGTTTAATGCTACCAAATGCAAGGAATCAATATTTCCAATATCTGCCGAAAACATTTGCTTGTTTTAAGTAACAACTTGAAAAAATAGATCAGGGGGCGCCTGGGTGGCGCAGTCGGTTAAGTGTCCGACTTCAGCCAGGTCACGATCTCGCGGTCCGTGAGTTCGAGCCCCGCGTCAGGCTCTGGGCTGATGGCTCAGAGCCTGGAGCCTGTTTCTGATTCTGTGTCTCCCTCTCTCTCTGCCCCTCCCCCGTTCATGCTCTGTCTCTCTCTGTCCCAAAAATAAATAAAAAACGTTGAAAAAAAAAAAAAAGAAAAAATAGATCAGGAAAGTATACGAGTGTGTGGTCTCCCCTTCTCCCCGCTTCTAAAAGGATGCTTCTCTGTGTATCGTTGGTGCTTGGGTTTCTACGATATTAATGGAGAGAAAGGATAAAACATATGAGCACACGCTCAACTGGAGAAGCCAGAGGCTAGCGGATGTACGTGGAAAGAGAATTAGAATTCTCACCAGAGTTTAAAAAAGAAGAAGAAGAGAAGAACAAAAAGGCAGCTTTGCTCTCAGAGGTGCAGATGGAAGGGAAAAAAAAAAAAGAACAGATGCAAAGAAGAACGTTTGCGTGTCTGGAAAGAGAGGAGCGATGTTGGAGGCGGCCGCCATGAATATGAGAAAACGAGAGTGTGGGGAGGCAGGCAATGACAAGAAAAAAAGGATTTTTTTGAAGTTTTGCTGGATGTCATGAATGTCCCCCCTTTGCATTTTTCTAGGAGACAGCAGGAAAGTTGGAAGTCGCTTTCAGTGATTCGGGGATGTTGCAGCGATGTTCCTCTGACTACCCTGGCAGCCCGGTTTCTTATGGTACATGGTGGGTACAAATATTCACTGAGCTCCTCGCAGGTGCCAGGCTGTGCTAGGCTCCGAACACACGTGGGCCTTGCCCTCATAGACCGCGTGGTGCAGCAAAAAGCACTTGGCTTACCCCTGCTTCATTCGCCCGCCCCGGCGGTCACTAGAACCCACAGTCACTCCTCCTCGGCCCCTCAGCACCACCTCAGATGGGCCCCTGGCCAGCTCTCACTAGGTTACTCTGTCACTTGGTCTCCTTGCCTCTAGTCCCAACCACCCACACCCAATCCAGTTTGGACAAAACTGCCAAAATGCTTTTTTCCAAAACGCAGATCATGATCACGGCTCGCTCCCATCTGAAATCTTCCAACCTTGACTTCCTCCTCATCCCTTATAGGCTGAAGTCGTAAAGACGCTCAGGATCAGGGTCTGGCCTAACGCCTGACCCTCCTGCCCGGCAGCCTCAGCATCTCACGGCCCCACATTTTCACACCACTGGGAAACCCACCACGGCCCTCTTTTCCACTTTTTTCCTCTCACACTCAGCCGGACCGCCCTCCTCTTCCCTGGGAATCATTCACCTCGCCGCCATCTTGCACAAAGCTAGCCCTTCACTCTCTAGGACGCTTCTCTCTCTACACTCAGCAGAGATTATGTTCACCTGCCCCTGATACCCAAATGCCAGCACGTGGGGGACAGCATTACGTCACCGCCAGCCCTAGATCAGCTCCAGGCACAGGGTAGATGCACAAAGAAGGTTTGTTGCTCATGGTGACAGAGATGACAAGGGACAGAAAAACACATCCTGCTGTTGACAGGGCGTGGCGTTACCAACTTGGTAATTCAACTGGAACTTACGCATGGTGGAAACTTGCTGCTTTTGAATGAAGCTGTGTTTTCTCTCTCATGGCACGTGTGGGCCAGGGGGAGTCAGTGACCTTTTAGCGAATACATTAAAATTAAAATTTTTCAAATGACACCCATGAAATAGGATTGTTTTCAAACAGCAACAACAAAATAAAATAAACATACAGGAGAATATGAATATGGGGAGAATACACTGCCCAGAGATCACCGCTGCGGCCGTTCTGACGGCGGTCTCTGCGGACCTCTTTTCTATGCATAGATTACGTCCGTCCATATCGTGGCATATGGACCAGTCTCTCCATGCTCAGGCCACCCCAGCTTCCTAGAATCTGGGTGAAACTGGCCCCAGCTGGGTGGGGCCAGGAGACCCTCTATTTGAGGCTTTGGTTTGGGCAAAAATACAACTGGCCCCAGTTCCAATTTGGGACCATCTCCAGGCAGATACAAAGGGGTCATTTTTCTTTCCCTCATGGACAAAGTGCGCTCCAGACTGGGAGTTTCTCTGGGTTAAGACATTCAATTCAATTGAAAAAGATCATCTGAGGTTACCCAAGAAAGTCATATTTAAAGATGGCATAGACTGAAGCTTTATTTTTGTCCAAAATAGTCATGAATTATGAAAGCCATTGGCTGGAAGCTGCGAGAACAGCAGGCTTTTGTGGACAAAGAAAAGGCGTGGGTAAGATCTAGAAGCTCATAGGACTGCGGAAGAGTCTGAAAGGACCATTGAGTTATGGGAGGGGCCCAGCAGTGAACCTCTCTTGCTTCCCCGTATCATCCAGTGGGCTGTTTGCACAAGGAAATCTGTGATGGAGGATATGAGTGAATTAATGTTTGGATTTGCCCAGTGCCAGGACTGAGTCTCACAGGACCAACCAGAGGCCCTGTGTTATGGCTGCCAAAAAAGGGATGAACTCCTTTATAACCCACTTTGGGAAAAGTCCATCCACTGGTACTACCCTGTGGCAGTCATAACTATAAATGGCTTTACAATTTGACCCAACAATTTTATACCTAAGAATCTATCTACAAATGTGAAAAAACAACAATGCAAAAGCTGGGATTATTTGTGATTGCAAAATATTGGAAACGACACGAATGGTCATTCATAAACTAGTTGGGTATAAACTACAGTACACCTACTCAAGGAAATTCTATGGAGTCATAGAAATGAATGCAGAAACTCTCTATGAGTTAACATGGAATACCTTCCAGGATATATATTACTAAGTAAAACAAGCAAAATATAAAAGACCATGAAATGTATTCTACATTTTGTGTAAGGGGAAATATTTTTTTGTTTTATATTTTATAAGAAGAAACACAGGAGCAATAAAACTATAAGCTAATAAAAATGGGCAGGCATAAAAAAAATGGGTAGGCATGGGGAAGGGGATGTGACAGCAGTGAGACATCTATGAACTTACTTTTGTACATAGTTTCAGTTTCAGTTTGGAGGGTTTCGTATATCCAAAAATAAAATTAAGTCCAAAAGATTTTTTTTTAATATTTACTCATTTTTGAGAAAGAGAGTATGAGTGGGGGGTGGGGTGCAGAGAGAGAGAGGGAGACAGAAGATCCGAAGCGGGCTCTGCACCGACAGCAGCGAGCCTGATGCAGGGCTCAAACACAAACTGTGAGATCGTGACCTGAGCCAAAGCTGGGTGCTCAACCGCCTGAGCCACTCACGTGCCCTAAGTCGGCAGGGTTTTCTAAAAGCAAACCCTAAACTTGACATAAGAGAAGCACATCAGCCTTACTCTGCATTATATGAGTGGTAGGCACGATGTAACTTCACAGAGAAAATCTTTAATTCAAGTAATGTTAGGGAGAGTATTATGACCATGTATCTTTAATATGACACTTTGTGTTGGTAAAAGGAACTGCAAAGACATCTTGAACTTAATTTAGTAGGGTTGTTGCTGGCAGTGGTATTGACAGCATAATTCTGAAGCTGTGTGTTTTGTGTATTAAAGGATAGAACAAATGAGCAAATGTCTGATGTTGCAGACCAGGGTTTTGCTGTGGAGAGGAAGATACAACCATAGAATGGGAGGAAAGTGAAGAAAAACCTAGGTTACTGGGTTTAAGTTAGATATATCAGTGTGTGCTTATGGTTTTAAATAATATATACTTCCTAGTTTCTTTTACAGAGAAGACTTAGGAGCAATGGCACTCCAGCAGCAATGAGCCACCTAGAGCCCAGATCTTGGTTTCTAAGTACCATTCCCCACTCAAAGGAAGCTGGGCTCCCAGTTTGCTGGGGACCATCCTGGTTTAAAATCTGAAAGTCTTGCACTCCAGGGACTCCTCCTCTCCTAGGCAAGCCAGGATGGTTGGTTGCTCACCTGGGAGCAAAGGGGTTGCTGGCCTGGAGAGGAGCCAGAATGTGCTCCCAGGTAGACATCACTCCCTTCCAGAAAGCTCCACCAGACACCTCTGCCAGGCTGCAGCATCTGATAGCATGTGAGAAATGTACTTTGTGCCTGAACAGCCCTTCAGACAAGGATGCCCTCACCCCCAGGGCCCCTCACCATGACTGTCTGGTCCTCTCTCTCAGAGGCATTCACAAGGAAGTACAAAGTCCCCCCCCCCCCCCCGCCCAGTGATCTTAAATGCCTAAAAATGGCATAACAAATTAACCCAGATTGTAATTTCCTCCCCATGATTCAATCAGCCTGGCCTGGCTCAGGGGAATTCCCTTGTTTTAATCATGTTTCTCTTCAAAATAACTCATGCTAGGAGCAAGGGAAGCCATTCATGAATCTGTGGTTCCAATTATCTCTCACCTCCTCCGTCCTTATAATTTAAAAAACTAACAATTTCGTTGAGAGACTTCCTTTAAAGAATATGCCAGAGACTTAAGAGAAAAGCTAACATTGGCACATGTGGGCCCCCGGGGAAATACTGGGTTTGCAACCACCAGTTATCCCCAGAAAGCTCCACCTGGCCTTCAGCCAACCCCGTCCCAGTGGGGAGTGGGGAGCTGCAGGCTGGAGGCTAAAGGGGGTACCTGCTGAGGTCTGCACCCAACTCATGCCCCTGAGGTGCGCTAGAGTGAGGATAGAAGGGCTAAGGCTCCAGCCCTGGTCTAGCAGGTCCCCATCTGTCTGCTCTTTACTGTTTCCTTCTCTCCTGATCAGCCTGGAGGCAAAAGTGGCCCCGGGGACACAGGCCCTGGAAGGAGGCAGCAGAGAGACCAGCAGGGCACAGGGGCCTGGCACTGAGCAGGTCACACAGTCTGGAAGGGGCTGCATGGGAGAAGGCAGACACATTGGCTCCTCTCCCGTGGTCCAGACTCTGTGTCTGGCCTCTACCCCCATTTGTCCTTCTCTCCCATCGGTCATGGCAGAATGACGGCGGGCCCCCGAGGCAGAGCAGATGGGAGCAGGTGCTGCCCCCCACCCTTCCCTGCACCCTTTACCCCCTAGAGCTCTATCTGAGCCTCAGGCTCAAGTCTGGTAACGAAGGAGCCCTTGTCCCTCTCGGGCTCTTCCCCACGGCTCCCCCTCCCCTGCCCTGTGCAGCCTCTCTTGGCTATTTCCTAACTGCACCTGCATTCAATAGGGAGTGACTGTACCTCTTCTAATCTCTTGCACCCCCAGTATGTCACATGCAGGGCTACAAAAGCAGCACATGGAAACAGTTTGGCAGTTCCTGCAGAAGGTGAACCTAGAATTACCAATTGAACCAGCAATCCCACTCTTCCGTATAGATTCAAGAAAACCGAAAACCTAGGGGCGCCTGGGTGGCGCAGTCGGTTAAGCGTCCGGCTTCAGCCAGGTCACGATCTCGCGGTCCGTGAGTTCGAGCCCCGCGTCGGGCTCTGGGCTGATGGCTCAGAGCCTGGAGCCTGTTTCCGAATCTGTGTCTCCCTCTCTCTCTGCCCCTCCCCCGTTCATGCTCTGTCTCTCTCTGTCCCAAAGATAAATAAACGTTGAAAAAAAAAAAAAAAAAAGAAAACCGAAAACCTATCTTCACACGCTAAGCAGCTCATGAATGTTCCTAGAAGCACCATTCACAACGGGCAAAAGGCAGAAATGCCCAGAAACCCCTCAAAGATGAATGGATAAATATGATATAGTTTATCCAGGGGCATCTGGGTGACTCAGTCGGTTAAGTCTCCGACTTCAGCTCAGGTCATAATCTCACGATTTGTGAGTTCGAGCCCCAAATCAGGCTGTATGCTGACAGCTCAGAGCCTGGAGCCTCCTTCAGATTCTGCTCCTGTCTCTCTCTGCGCCCCTCTCCCCTCCCTGCTCATGTCTGTCTCTCTCTGTCTCTCAAAAATAAATAAAACATTAAAAAAAGATATAGTTTATCCATACAATGGAAAATAATTCAGCAATAAAAAGGAAGGAATTATGGCACCTGCCACAACATGGATGAACCTTGAAAACATTTTGCTAAGTGAAATAAGCCAGACGCCAAAGGGCAATACCATACGGTTCCGTTTGTATGAAATGTCCAGAGTAGGTGAATGCACAGAGACCAGAGGCAGATTCGAGGTTGCCAGGGCTGGGGGAGGGGATAGGAGTGACTGCTGATTGGCACAGGTTTCTCTGCGGGGCGATGGACTTAGTGTGATGGTCACACAACGTAGTGAATATACTGAAACCCCACTGAATTGTACATTGCACATTGGTGAATTTTATGTTACGTTAATTATCTCTCACCTCTACCCAGGCCGCACTCAGTATAGTCCGCTAAGGTCACCTCGACTTTGACCCTAACATAGCTCCATATTCCTGGCAAGCTTGTTCTTCGATCCACCACAAATGTCCCTGCTGTTGGGGAAGATTTTCAGGACAGATTTGGGACAATGAGGCGGTAACATCCAGCACGGCACATCGAGACATATAAACCAGACATCCAACATTGCTATCCTTGGAAGCTCCCCAGCCCAGCCACCAACGCTCCTGCTGGACCTTAAGGGTCTCCTCTTCAAAATCACAGAAGCCTAAGGTGTGACTTCAGTGGTCACTTCTTAAGGCAAGTCTTTTCTTCCCTCCCTGCTATAGTGCTATCAGAAAGGAGGAGCATTAGAGACAGTCGAATCACCCAGCTAACAAGGGGGGCCAGTAGGGGCTCCAACATAGACCCTTGTGGTCTCCCACGGCGGGAGCTGGGCCCTGGCATGAAGGGTCCTCATCACCCAGGGTGGGGCCTGGGGAGGCCAAAGCACCAGCCACAGGCCCTTGGGATCCCTGTCTCCCTGGCTGTCACTTTTAGCCGGAATGTTGCTGTCGGTAAGATCTGTCCGTCCCAATGTGCTGGGCTCAGGGTGGCTGCACGATCAGTCCCTGCATTGAAGTCCAGGACTGAGAAGCTCTTCATGGCTTTGAAACATGCTAATTAGGTTTAGGCAATCGAGGTCAATAAATCAGATTCAGTTACCAACTCTCCTGGAGGTACACGAAGCTCCAGAGACAATAGGGAGAAAAATGCACAAGATACCTCAGAAGAGCATTAACCCTTCACAGGTTTGGTTTACGGGACTTCTGGGTGGCTCAGTTAAGCGTCCGACTTCGGCTCAGGTCATGATCTTACAGTTCATGGGTTCGAGCCCCACGTCAGGCTCTGTGCTGACAGCTCAGGGCCTGGATCCTTCTTCAGATTCTGTTTCTTCCTCTCTCTCTGCCCCTCCCCTGCTTGCATTCTCTCTGTCTCTCTCTTTCAAAAATAAATATACATTAAAAAAAAAAAAAACCAAAAAACAAAGGTTTGGTTTTCTTAGTAAATGTTAATTTTTTTTTTTTTTTTAAGGAACATGATGTGTAGGGGAAGACATCCTAACAAGTGCTCCTGTGCTCAGAATTCATTCTACCTAGGGGAGCCTGGGTGGCTCATTCCGTTGAGCATCTGAATTCGACTCAGGTCATGATCTTGCAGTTCGTGAGTTCAAGCCCCACATCAGGCTCTGTGCTGACAGCTCAGAGCCTGGAGCCTGCTTTGGATTCTCTGCCTCCCTCTCTCTCTGCCCCTCCCCCACTCATGCTCTGTCTCTCTCTGCCTCAAAAATAAATAAACATTTAAAAAAAATTTTTTTTAACTTATTCTATCTCAAGAACCCTCCCGGCAGCACCTCTGTCCCGGAGAAAGCTACAGAGGCCAGTGGCTGCACACCCCTGAGGTCATTCAGGCCAGTCCCCTGCCCCGGAGAAGTGCAGAGCTCCAGCCTCCCTCCGGGTGCATTCAGAGAGAGGCAAACAAGCAGAGAGGGGCCGCTGCTTTACTAAGTGTGGCCTCTGCCAGGCACCCAATATACTGTATCTCAGTCTATCCTCAAAAGAGCCCGAGAAACAAGGTGTGGTGTGAGTCAATTTGGGGAGGAGACAAGTCCCAGAGAGGTTGGTGATGTCGTGGTCACACAGCTGCCAAAAAAAAAAACAGAAACAAAAACAGAGCAAAGACTCCTGACTCCCCCATAACTATCAAGAGCTTGACTTATGCAGACCCCTGGGAGACCTCCTGGAGAATCTCAAAGCAAGTCCACAGATGAGAGGCTCTCTGCAGAATTGTCACCAGAGGCAGAAGGTGCGACCATAGGGAGCTCCCTGTCCTGACGGCACCCTCGTGTGTCTGTAACAGCCAAGTCCCACGGGGACAGCGCTTGGCTGGACCAATCGGGTGCCTTCCTTAGGTCTGCAAATTTGTAAAGAATGGCCCCAAGTGTGATGGCTCAAAGCCAACAGGCACATGTGTGGGGGGTGGGGGGGGGGCGCAGGGGGGAGGCTGAGAGGGTGACTGAAGCCACCTTTGAGAAAGCAGGTGGCAGAGAGAGCTACCTCTCTTTGCCATTGACTCTGTGTGCTGGGACAGGGGCAGCAGAGAGCAGGCTCGGGGCTTCTCAAGGGTGTTCAAGGGGCCTCGATTTGCAAACACAGGGGGTGCAGCACGGCGATGGGCGTGCAGCTCCCGGCAGAAGAAGCACCCACTGTGTGTATGTAGGTGCAGACAGAGGGTGTCCAGGTTGTCCCTAACATGTCCCATTTCTACAGTTCACGGCCACTGATTTTGCCCCCACAGAGCACCTGGCTGCCCCACAGACAGACTCTCAGCAGAATCACATTCATAGAGAGAATAAAACCAGAAAGTTCCCCCAGAGCTCGCTCTCAGCTCCCATCGGCGGGAGGGAGGCCAGGCAGCGTGGAAGGGAGGACGAAAGCCCTGAAAGCCCCTTGGGACATAGGCCAAAACGGAAACGTAGGGGTGAGCCCCCCAGTGACATCAATGCCAAGCCTGGTGGGAGCAAGCCTCCTCCAGGAGCTGAAATGGGAACTGAGAGGGAAAAAAAAGGGCTTTAAGCTGTGCAAGAGCTCAGGGCAGAGCCCTGACTCACTTCCTGGGCCTGAACAGAGGGGCCTCGGGAGGATGTTTCCGGGATGAATAAAATCCAAAGGGATGAGAGGGTAATTGCAAAATCCCATCATGGGGAACCCCGGGCTGCCTGCGTGTTTTGCAGGGAAACAGGAAAGCGCAGGAGAGGCAGGCTGGCAGTTTCTCCCTGCAGTTGTTGGAGGTTTCTCTCCAGGTCAAGGGAACTTGCCACAAGGGGTCCAGGTCACTGGTTGGGAGGGCTGCCTCTGGGAGGGGACAATGGTGAAGGGATGTGGCCCCTGAGGAGGCTTGGGGACCAAAGCTGAGGTGGGAGGTCTGGAGGGGGCGATTGTCCCCTGGAGCCGCACTGACACCAACTCTAGTCCGGACACCTGCTCCCGGGGCGGCGCCCTCCCAGCCACAGCCACACCTCACCATCCCCCATATCTCCCATCTTCCACATTTGCCAGGTTAGCGACACTCCACGAACTTGGTGACGGATAATGTGGGAGAGGGTAGTTCCAGGATGGAACAGGGGGGGGCAGTGAGGACGATGGTGGCTCCACCTGGGACAAGCTGGCTCAGGCTGTCTCCGAGATGTCCAAGTGGAGGTGTCCAGACAAGTGTCTCTGGGGACTATCCGCATGAGGGGAGGGGAGGGGGCTCTGCGGAGTCAGTGGGTGGCCGAGCCCATCCTGAAGCTAGTATACAGCAGGAGAGGGGAGGGTCCGGGACAGTCCCAGGCCCCGACATTAAAGCGGTGGCCGGATAAGAAGCCCTCAGAAGTCTACCCCCACTTTCCCCAGGGGCCAAGTGATGGGACCACGGGGCCCACAGGTCCAGCTCTGCTGGTGGAGTCTGCAGATCAGCAATTATAGAGGACAGACCGCTTGTTAGGCCCAGACCTGGTGCTTCGTCTACATGCAGGCCCGCTCAGGGGACATTTGTTTCTGCTCTTTTGCAGATGTGGGAACTGAAACACCGAGAAGTTACGTGGAGGCTAGAAGGCAGGAGGGCGGAAATGGGCCTGCTATGGACTGAATGCTTGTGTCTCCCCACAATCCACCTGGAAGCCTTAATCCCTGCGAGGATGGTGTCAGCAGGTGGGGCCTTTGGGAAGTAGCAGATCATGAGGGTCGAGCCCTCCTGTGGGATCTGGGCCCTCGCACAGAGACAGGAGAGAGTTTGCTTCCTCTCCCTGCTCCCTGTCCCCCCATGGCCTCCCAATAAGGTGACCCTCTGCAAGCCAGTAGGGCTTCTCACCGGAACCCAACTATGCTGGGGACCTGAACTTGGACTTCCAGCCTCCAGAATAGTGAAAAAAGATGTCTGTTGCTTAAGCCCCAGGCTCTGGTATCTTTGTTTCAGCAGCCCGGGCTGACTGAGAGGGGGCCAGAGGCTGTCGGGACCCCCAGATGGATTAGGAGAATGGGTGGGCCAAAGCCCACAAACACTTGCAGCCCCAGAAGCTTCCGTCAACTCCATGAGCGATGAGCCAGTCCCCGCTGTGCCCTGCCTCCTTCACCTCTTTTTCCTCCTTGAGCAGCCAGAGGCCCCAGCAAGGCAACAGCAGGCCCGCCCGGACCCAAGACGTTCCCATAGCTCCCCTCGTGAGGCCCCTGACTGAGGTCATTCAGGTGGCAGCTCCCCCCGCGCTACAAAAGCACGCCCCGCACACAACCAGGGAGCAGTGTTTGACCTCCCAGAATCCTCAGCCCTGGTTGGGACGGCCAGGCAGCACCAGCCCAGCAGACAGGCAGCACACAGGAGACCAAGCATGGCACCAGGGTCAGAGCCAGCCTGGTGAGCGAGGGATCCTTTCCCTGATCCCACCGGGTCTCGAGAGAGAGCAAAGGGCAGCACAGGCAGGGTGCTGATTCGCTTTCCTCCATCACCTCTTGACCTCGCCTTCACCTGTGACCTCCCTGCCCCTCCTTGTAATAAACAAGTAAACAAACCAACCGATTGCTTCCCCGCCGTCTTACACCCTGGCCGACCTGAGACAGCCTCAGGGGGTGTCCCAGCTGACCACTGCCAATTGCAGTCTGAGAAAGTCTTTCTCACTGACTGGCTCCAGGAAGGGATTTCAGTGGGCTAATAATTAAGCTCCAGCTGGCCCCAGGCCCTGGACAAGGGCAAAGCTGCAACACAGGCCACTTGGAGAGTTCAAAGTATGTGCGATGATGATGATGATGATGATGGTGATGATGGTGATGATGGTGATGATGATGGTGATGATGGTGATGATGGTGATGATGATGGTGATGATGGTGATGATGGTGATGATGGTGATGATGATGGTGGTGATGATGGTGATGATGATGGCGGTGATGATGGTAGTGATGATGGTGATGATGATGGTGATGATGGTGATGGTGGTGACAATGGTGATGGTGGTGATGATGATGGTGATGATGATGGTGATGGTGATGATGGTGATGATGGTGGTGCTGACAATGGTGATGGTGATGATGGTGATGGTGATGGTGGTGATGATGATGGTGATGATGGTGACAATGATGGTGGTGATGATGGTGATGATGGTGGTGATGGTCATTATCATGGTGAAGGAGCAGAGCACTAGGTGCTCGCAGACCTTATGCAAATTGTGCCTCTCCCACTGAATGACATCACTTACCCTCTCTGAACTTGAGCATCATTAGCTATGTGCTGAGGGGGGTAATATTCACCACAGAGCATGCTATGAGGATCCCAGGGGATACTGGCCCAAGACTTAGGTCAGTGGCTCTCAAAATGTGATCCCCAGACCAGCAGCATAAACACCACTTGGGAACTTACTAGAAATGCAAATTCTCAGGCCCCACCACAGAGCTACTGAACCAGAAACCCTGGGTGAGGCTCAGCGATTGTGCTTTAAGGGGCTCTTGCCACAGTCTTAATTCCTGGGAGACAGAAACACTAACGGTCTTCAGTCTCTCCAAAGACATGGCCCTGCCAGGATTTGCCTTTGAAGCAGGAGCTTGTGGCCCAGCTATACTTCTTAGCAGGAGAGTAGACATGGAGAGGAAGTCTTCTGTGTGCCCTCAGCCCATGCCACCAGATAACCTGGGGTCTGCCATCTACCAGGTCTCTAGCCTCATCCATGTGGCCGCTGGGCTGATTCCATCCTGCAGGCCATTCGGGCCTTGAACAACCTGGCCTCCGCGCCCCTGAGGGCCCCACTTCCCCTACCTCCTGCTTGCGCCTGAGCTGGAGCTTTGTGTTGGGGTGCCCAAGGTGCAGGTCCCACTGCTGCCCTGTCATTCCCACCTCCTTCTGTCAGTGTACCAGGTCACCACAGCCCCTCAGCCAGCTTCCTAGCACTGACGCCTCTAGGGTCCTCCACTCGACACAACCTCCCAAGCACCCCACTGTTTGGGGGTACCCAGCATTCTCTGCTCCCTCCTTCCCATCTTGTGGCCTGACTCCAATAGTGTCCTCTAGAGAGCCTGGCACAGGGCACCCCAGGGGGCTGAGCCAGAAGACTATAACAGCAATTATTCCCATCTGTAGTGCAATCATGACCGTGAGCGTGTGAGTCCTTCCCACAGTTTCTCCATAATCCTCAAACCCCATTCTACAGATGAGTGACTGAGCTCAGGAAGGGAGGTGATGTGTGCAAGTCACACAGGGGCACAAAACCAGCAAGGGCAGGGCATCTGGGAGTTGAACTCCTCCTTGTCTGACTCTGAGAGGGAGTCTTTACAGCTGGAATCAGCCAATGTATCTTCCAGAAATGGGAAATCTAATATTGGCTATGAAGTTGTTTCCTGCCTGTTCTGTATTAGCCCATCCCTTCCCCAGACCTTCAGGACAAGCATGCCCCTCCCAATGGCCTGGTGACACACTTTCAGAGTGCCTGATGTGAGGTGACAGAAGGATGTCTCTTCCCTGCCACCACCATCGTACCCAGGATCCTCAGGGCCTCTGGGGTGAGCCCTGCCATCCCTCGGGGCCTGAGCCAGTGCTCAACCATTTAATTTGCATGCGAAGGGAACAGCTAAGCCCAGAAGCTGGTGCACTTGGAGACACCAGGGATCCGAAGTAATGGGGAGATTTCAAGATTCAGTGACAGAACGGCCTGGCCCGACCCTGCAGCCCGTGTCCTCTCTGTCTGTGGTATCACGTGGCATTAGCTCCTCACAGTGGCTGAGCCCTCCCCTAGTCTGTGAGGGCTCCTGGGCGTGCAGCTATACCCTGTGCCGTGGGCCCTTCACCGGGCCCAGAACAAAGCCAGGCGCTGCGACATGGCCTCTTGTGCGCTGACTCCACCCGGGACTGGACTGGGGCAGCTGATGCCATAAAGAAAGGAACGTGGCCCTGGGGTGGTGGGGGGAAGGGCTTCAGGGGCACCTGCTGTCCTTGGGCCCCTCTCTGGCCTCCACCTAAGTGTCCCATCCCACTCACCTCTGCTTTGCTAAACTGACTGTCCCATCTGGCCTTGGCATGCTCCCCTGCACCCTCTGTGGCTAAGCCAGGCCTTTGCTCCGGGTGACCAGGTGCCCGTCCACAGTCCATTTCACCCCGCAGTCTTTGCCCGTCGCCCCCCTCCCCCCGTCATCTGTCAGCAACTCTGTGCCCCTCAGGAGACACCATGAACCCCTGCGGCTTCTGTAGGCGCACGTCCACACCTGGGAGCACCACCTCAGGCTCATCTACTGGGACTCCTCCCTCCCCGGGGGGCCCCACCCCTCTCCCCAGCGTCTGGGCTCCCCTGACAGCTTTCCCAGCTCTTGGCCACATCCTCGTGCTGCCGTCTGGTCACCTTCAACTCTGTCCCAGGCAGGGCGGAGTGCTTCCCGCCCCACCCCCGCCTTCCCGGCTGCAGGCAGCTTCGCTTCCATGCATGCTAAATTCTTTCCACTTAGGCTTATAGCAAAGCTCTGTGATCAAAGCCGGTGGCACTGACGTTTCCTACTCAGAGCGAAGGTTTGGAATTTAGAAAACCTTTTTATCTTTTAACAAAGCCCGACTTTCAAGACCACCGTTTTGCCAAGGAGGCAACACAAAATAAAAACTCAACTTCGACTGTCATAGCTGAGCCATGAATTTATTATTCTAGCAGAAATGCATCCGTTCTCTGAAGCACTTAAAGCCATTGATCAATGGATGCCACCAAGCATCAGGGTTTAAAGGCAATTAAAAATACATCGGTTTTACTTTTTTTAGACTGTTATTTCCATAGGATGCTTAAAACTACAAACTGGTACAACATGGAACTTAATGTAATCTTATTAGTTAGAATTATAAACGTTTTATATATATATATATATATATATATACACATATATATATATATATATATATTTTTTTAACAGAGACCTTTAAAAGCGTGATGTGAGCAGGACAAATGGGAGGCCGCAGTGTCTCATACAAATTGCCTAATGACTGCAATAGGTACCTGGACCGGGTTCAAAAATGGGAGATATGGGCAACTTGGACTCAGTTCAAGTTTGCTTTTAATTTGATTTACTCCCGAAGCACCAAAGAGACAATGCAAAGGGTAAACAGGAGTCCAGAAAGCCTCCGGGGGGACCGTGGCTGCGTGCGTCCCTGTGAACTATACTCTGACACCCAAGTGGTAGGAGGCGCCAGCCAGTCTCCCGGACGCACTCCCTGGACGTCTCCTTCATCACCACCTGCGGGTTAAACATTTGCTATGTGGCAACGGGCGCTCTCTGCTCTCCCCATAACTGGGCCTGCATGCGGTCCCTGCCCCGGAATATTCCACGGGCAGCTCAGGGATGGTCTGCCATCCTGGTAAGTGACCCGAGAGTAATAAAGGCAATAATTTAAAACTGTGGGTTTTAGAATAATTCTTGTCTTTCTTTTCCAACCCCTCCATTTCGAGGACATGAGTGGGGACCCCTCAGGTGGACAGAGACACAGTGCGGCCACCTGCACCTTCCTGCTTCTCCCTTCCCCCTCGAATCCCTCCACCCTCACACCCATTGTACTTGCAGTGGGAGGATGCACGCTCAGAAGCCTGCTGGCACGTGTTTAACAACCCGTGAAGATTCCCGCGGTGTAAACACGCCCACGTGGCTGATTTTTAGCCCTACCCGCGTGATGTCACCCAATGGGGAGTGGGGAAGAGATGTTCACTGTTGTGTCCCATTTCCACTGTATAGATACAGTAAACGTAAATAACCTCCAGCACGGTGATCACAGTAAAACGATTAGAAAGGACGGTTTTTGTCACTACTTTTAGCTTTCATATAATTTATTCCATTGTTATATTCTATCTTAATTTTCAACAATGCCTGTGTCTGACAACTGACTCACAGAATTCCTGAAAATTTAACGTTCGGCTCTCGGGATCTGCCACCGGCCGGCTCTACCATATCCCCCGGGCGTGTCCCAATGGGCCACAGGTTGGAAAGGGGAAGGACATGCTTCAGCACTCGACACGAGATGGTTACCTGACGCTTCCAAACAAGATAGCCTTTAAATATGCACCTGAGTTTGCTGATTCACTGTTGGGATTTTTTTTTCCCCTCCCATAAGCCCCCTAACCGTGTGCAATGCACTTAATTCCCAAAAGGGCAACTGGGCATCGACTAGTCACAGTGAAACCTCAAGGTGGCGCCCTAACAGCAGAGCTTAGACGGTGCAGAGAATTCTTCCGAGGAGACCCGAAGCCCTTGAGAGACCAGTCAAAAGGAGCTGCCTTCTGACTGAAGCCTTTGGTTGTCCTGTCGACCCAGGGACAAGAGATCCTCCTGCCTGGCCCATAATCCCTGTAACCCAAGCCTGGCTTCATCCCTCCAGGGTGGAAGTGTCCCTCTGCCCTCCGGTCACAAAGTCGTTGAATGCTAACATAGGTCAGTTCACTCCTTACAAGACAAGCAACAAAATATCCTTCTTAAAATTCTCAAGCGGATAACCATCACTCCTGGCACACGGTTTCAAAGCCATCCCAAGGCCTGGAGCAACTGTGGCTTCTCTTTGCAACGTGGCAAATCCCCAAGTCGTGGATGAATGTCTGGGGAGTTTACGCACAGCGGCAGTAGTGACCTCCCAGCGCCAAGGTCCAGAGCAGTTTAGATCAGAAGCACGTCTGGGTGCCCAAGACAAACAAGAATATGAGGGGCGCCTGGGTGGCTCAGTCAGTTAAGCATCTGACTCTTGATTTCAGCTCAGGTCATGATCTCTTGGTTCGTGAGTTCAGGCCCGGCATTGGGCTCTGCGCTGACAGCACGGAGCCTGCTGAGGATTCTCTCTCTCTGTCTCTCTCTCTGCACCCTCCCTCGCTTGTGCGTGCGCTCTCTCTCTCTTTCTCAAAACTAAATAATAAATAAACTTAAAACAATTTTTTTAACTTTTAAAAAAGAACATGAAAGCGGGAGAGACCAACTCCCTCAGAGGAGCCCAGGCAAGAAGAGCCCCATTAAGAGAGAGGGACAGAACATCCCTGACATGGAAGGGACGGGGGGTGGGTGGCCTCAGGGCCACGGCCCCCTCCCTCAGACACTGAACTCAGCTGTGGGCATGTGACCGTCTGCCCGATGAGTTGTGAGGGGGAAGTGACACCCAGTGCCAAGATGCCATGTTCTTGCCTGCCTTGCCAGGGGACCGGGAAGGTTCTAGGTGGCAGCTGCTCTGTCAGCCTCTGTCTCCAAACAAAGACAACGTGGAGCAGAGTCGCATCTAGCCCACGATGGAACCGGAGACATGTCTGCTCCCCAAGCTTTACTTAATCTATCCTGACGGACACGTGGGCAGCTAGGAGTGCGAGCCACATTCCGGAAGCTGGACAGTGCAGGGTATGTGTGGGGAAGGGCACAGAGCCCAATGTGGATGGCGAGTAGGGTGGTGTGTGCGTGAAGAGGAGACAGCAAGGAGAGAGGGGGCCGGGGAGGGATGCACAAGGGCTTCGAGCCTTGTGTTCTCACAGCTCCCCTCCCCCATCCGCACGCACCCACTTAGGAGACTGCAACGGCCAGAGGACATGGACGGTGCCAGCCGGCCCTGGAGGAGCTTCGAGTTACTGAGAGGAGCCACGTGTTCGTGGGAGAAGGCCGGTGACCGGCACAAGCCGCGTCAGCGCCCGCTCAATCTCACACAAAGGGTAGGGACCCGGGTATCTGCCCAGGGCCTGCCCAGTACGGGCAGCTGAGAACAGGCCTTCCGGGCCCACCTGCAAAGCACCATCACCTCCTCCACCTCCTCCACCTCCTCCAGCCTCCGCTCACTGCGCCTGACTGAGAACACAGGGCCTAGCGGCTTCCCCTGGGAAGAAGGGTCCTCACTCCAGGGTCCCATTCTCAACCTCCCATGTCTCAGGGACCCTTTGGTCACCTGGGGAGACCTACGGATCCCTCCTCAGAATCGTGTTTTTAAACTCATGAAACAAATCACACCGGGTTACAAAGGAACCTCGTTATTTACCAACATAATGATCAAAATACTTTTTTATTTAATATTTCTCGATTTGGGGAAAGAGCGCAAGCGGGGGAGGGGCAGAGAGACGGGGACGCAGGATCAGAAGCGGGCTTTGCGCTGACAGGCCGACAGCAGAGAGCCCCGACGCGGGGCCCAAACTCACAAATCGTGAGATCCTGACCCGAGCCGAAGCCAGGCACTCAAGCTGACCCAAAAGATTCTAAAAAATGTGAGATACTGATATACGTGTTTTCTTCGAGCGCGTTCAGTATAATGACCTAGTAGAAGCTGACAACACCTGTAATCTTGAAGGAGAGATTTCAAGATATCTCCAGAAAAGGGAGGTAATGTAAGACTCTTCTGGGGTATCTATGAGGGACAAGCCACAGCTTCACCGTCAGGGGCGCGGCCTACATTCATGATGGAGGAAATGCTAAATTTCATCTAGAGGCAGCGAAAATAAAGGCCATGAATTTTTTCTGACCCCGTGACTCCGAGCCCCATTAAGAACTCCTGCTCTGGGCCACCCTGTGGCTCACTCTCTCGCCACCCAATCAGTGCCGCGGTGGCCCCATCAATTATTATTATCGTAAACGCCGCCAAGTCAGCCCTGAGCGATTTGACTCGCACGTGCCCGGATGTTCTCCTTCCCAGCGAGAAGGTGCTCGTCGCTGTGACACGTCTCCAGAAAGACGGACGGAGGTGGCAGCAGGAACCAGGGGACTGTGAGGCCAAGGTGAGGCCAGGCAGACAGGCTTTCCCGGGCCCTGCTCCCAGAAAGTCCCTTCCTCTGCCCACCGCGGCGATTGCTTAATTGGTGCTAAAAGGTCACATTCAAAGCACTCGGCCTCCTTTCCATCTTTGTTTCACGTCCTCATTCTAAATCAACCTCTCAGCTGTCAGCCAGCCCCGGGGGCCCCAGGGGCTGCACCGGGCTCTGCCTCTCCAGGAGCCCCTTGGCCACCTGAGCTGCGCCTGCCCGTGGACCTGGGGTCCTTGAGTCCAGTCATCAAATCCAACTCAATACAGTAAGGATTTCTTAAAACAAGGCTCAAAACGTGCAAAGCGTAAAAGAGTGTTAATACCCTACTATGTTAAAATCAGAACATAGCAGTCATCAAAAGACACATCACAAATTGGAGAAAGGAAAGCCTCAGATCAGGAGATGATGATCATTACATCTGTAACTGGCAAAGGACTGGTATCCACGATGAAAAAAATGCCCACATATCAATTTTAAAGAGACAGTTTATTAAAAACAAAAAAAATAGAGGGGCACCTGGGCGGCTCAGTGGGTTAAGCTTTCAGCTCTTGGTTTCAGCTCAGGTCATGATCTCACAATTTGTGAGTTCGACCCCCGCATGGGGTTCTGCGCTGGCAGCGTGGAGCCTGCTTGGGATTCTGTTTTCCTCTCTCTCTCCGCCCCTCCCCTGCTTGCCCTCCATCTCTCTCTCTCTCTCTCTCAAAAATAAATAAAATAAACATTTTTTTTTAACGGAGAAAAACAGTGACCAGGCACTTCACAGAGGAGGCCACACAAAGGGCAAACAGGCGTTTATAGAGATGCTCGGGCTCTGTGCTGGGACCAGGAAAAGGCACGCCGAGGCCATGAAAAGATGTAACTGCCGATTGGCAAACAATTTAGAAATGTGACGATCCCAAGGGTTGGTGACGATAATGGTGAGCGCTAGGCGCCTTTGTGCACGACTCGCAAAGAGGGTAGTAACTGGTTCAACCACTTTGGAGCGAGCGGTCTCTAAAAAGCTGGAGATATGGGAAGGTTGATAGCAGCACTGTTCATGACAGCTCAAATTCAGAAAGAAAACCAAGATGCCCTTTCCCTGGACGATGATAAATGAATTGTGGTATAGTCACCCAATGGAAGATCACATAGCAACGCAAAGGAACAAACTACAGGAAAGCAAAATCAAGCCAAGAAGAAACAAGCAAGACAACATATTCCAGTAAGGCTCACGCACATCCCATCAACTGTTAATCAAACAAACAAGGGACGAAATCATGTAGCGTTCAGGCTGGTGGCTGCACGGTGGCAGGAAGGGGTAGTGTCCCTGAGGCCTGCACCAGAAGCACCGTGGGCCTCAGTGATGTTGCACGGTCAGCCGTGCCTCCTGGGACAGCCTCCTGACCAGCTTCCAGCTCCCACTCCCCCCTCCCCAATCCGTGTTCTCCCACTGGCCAGGGTGCACTTCGCACAATAGAAACTGGAGCACATCGTCCCCCAGATTGAAACCTCCAGCGTCCACAATATAACCTCAAGTGAAAATAAAGCAAGGTGTGATGTGCTTGGCATACCAGCATTTGTGGGCTTTAAAGTGACAGTACATGTAGATGTGTCTTTGCTCATGCGTCCACAAGATCTCCCTGGGAGGACACAGAAGGACTTGGCTACAGTGGTGGCCTCTTGGGGAACCAGGTGGCTGAATGGGGCGGAGACTGGCCACGTGCTCACCAATCCATTTCCTCTCCCCGGGCCCACAGGGAAGGCCCACTTCCCAGCTTCCCTTGGGGTAACTCGGGAGCCACGGGACTACGAGTGATGCCCGTCTCCGTTAAGCCAGGCCCCGCTGTTCCCAGCCCTCCCATAAGGCTGGAAATGCCCTCTGGGAATGGTGGAGCCGTATAGTGGAAGGATACGGATCTCTGATCACTGCTGAGAATGGGGCCCTGGGGAGGCAGGGTGCCAGCCGGGGAGCCCCTGGCTACGTCATGAGGAAAGCCTGTCGAATGCCACGTCACTGAGAGTTGGGAGCGCTTATTACGGTAGCTAATAGGGGCTGCCCTGAGCAGTGCAAGGGGTAGGACTCAGTGCCTTCAGTGTCTACCCTTTTATGTGTTTTAAGTTTTAAGTAATACTTGTACGCATTCTATATTCAAAAACTTTGGTTGAAAGGACATAACCTTCCAGTGGCTCCATACCAGGTCCCCGGCGACCTTCCTGCTGGTCTTAAACACTCCTGACTTTTCCCCAGACTCATTCGGGTCCCTGTCCCCTGTTCCCACTGCCTCTGGTGCTTGTCACCGGGTCTTTACCCAGTTGATCCCTTGTCATCCAGAGGCAGTGGAGAGTCTCCGGTTTCTATGGTACATCACCCAACGTCCTTGTTCTGCAGAACATCATACCCTGATATCTTTCTTGTTGAGTTGTTGATTTATGGCCTTCTTCTTTCTACTAGAGTATGGGCTTCATTGCAGCAATAACTTTGTCTGTGTTGTTCACTTCCGTGCGCACAGAACTTACAGAGGGGCCTAGACCCCGTAGCTGCTCAAGAAAGGTTCGTAAGATGAATGAGTGAGTGAGTGAGTGAATGAATGAACATCTAACGGTTATGTTTGGGAAGTCAGGTTTGACACCTGGGGGACTGTCTGCCCAGCATAGTTGCCCTGGGCGTTACCATGTCCTGAAAGTGAGGCCTGGTGCCTAATGTCCCAGCTGATTGGCTGAGGAGTGAGTCCCTGACGGGGCTGGGCCCAGGAGCTCCTTCCCAGAGATCTCTGAGTTGAGATGAGATAAGCAGACATCAATACAGGTAGACTGTCTCTGGGTGGGACCGAAGCCATCACACTAACGTGGGCCAGTCAGTAGGGCCCCACGATGCTGAGCACAAGCCTGCAAAGGGTGAGGGGAGGCCAGAGAGGGGAGCCCCGGGAGCCCCCAGTCCTGCCGGCCCTGGGCTCTGCTGCAGTGACCCTGTGGGCGTCATGGAGCCCCTGGGCCCTAAGTACAAGGCCTCCTTTGCTTGTGTGGACTGGGGACGACTTTCTGTAACTCATACTCAGGAGCACTGGCGACTAGAAGAGTTCCAGAGGAACTGAACTGAAAACCCTCACGGTGTGGTCTCTGAGCTGGCTCTGGGGCTGCATTTCCCTGGGTGAGCTAGCCGACTCCTTCCCCCCCCCCCCCCCCCTGACCAATGCAATGTTCAAATCCTGGGGAAGGCGTGTGAATGACTCCTGGAACAAGGGCAGTGACTGACGCCCTGTCAGGGTGTCCTGCGTGGGAGGAACCAGGGCGGCCCCGGCCCAGATCTGCCTGCAGAGGAGGCGGACACGGGCACACGGAGCAGTTGTGGGAACTGGGGCAGTCCTGGTGGCCAAAGAAGTAGCCCTGCCTCACTCTGCCCTCTGCTCCAGGACTACTGCCCCTCCGCCTGAGCGCTGCCCGCCTCCCTGAGCCTCTCTCCAAGACTGCCCCTCAGTGCACCTGTCAGCAGGCGCCCACCCCCAACACTGCTCACCCCCCAGCCTGGGGATGCATGGCGCTCTGCTGTCCACCCACATCCTGCTCTCCCGCCCTCTCCTCGCCCCTGCGCGCACACACACACACCTGCCCACTGAGCACTGTCGTCCCTCCCTGGCCGTGGTCCTCACCACCCTCCAGCCTAAGCCAGGTACCTGTGACCCACCCGCCCCCCACTCCCCTGCTGAGCCCTGCTGCCCTAACACCCCAGAATCAGCCCTTTCCTTGCCATCCGCCCGCCTGGACTCCCACAGAGCGAATGGGCTAACGGCACATCCCTGCCCTGAAATCCGTCTGCCCTGCCACGCGCCCTTTCCTATCTCCCCTGACTCGCTTCTCCCCTACATCCCACCCCCAAACGACTGGCAACTCCCTGTGTGTCCACACCTTCCTGGCGCCTAGCTCCTCGGCAGGTGACGAGCTCCCTCACACCCGTGGCACCTTCCCATCCTGTTCCTGCCAGCTCCGGCCCAGGACCTGCCCCCAGGGAGGCCCCGGCCACCCTTCTCCTCAGTCTGTGCTCCCACCTGAGTCGACTGTGCTCCACAGCACCACGTCGGCCCCATCCCCACAGCCCCTGCCACACAGCAGAATCCTCTGCCAACTGTGAGCTCTCTGAGCACAGGCGCCTCATGCTGTGGGTCCCTGTGAGCTCCCTGCAGCTCCTCTCAGAGGCGGGCATCAGGGAAGCCCCACCAGGAGGACCTGGGCTGTTCTGCGGGTACACAGACACGGTTTTGGAGCAGAGGCTCCTGGCAGATCTCAGCAGGAGGGGCACAGGGGTTAGGTTCGGGTGGGGCTTCAGGGAGAGCACACAAGGCCTGGAGCGCAGTGAAAGAGTCTGGGAGGAACAATTTTCTGGGCCTGTCCGTAACCTGAGGCTGAGGGTCCCAGGAGGCCTGAGGAGGAGCTCCAAAGGGTCTAGGATCACTTAAATTGAGACCAACACGCATGCACTTTTTTTTCTGGATAGAAGATCCATTGATTTTGTTCGGAACCTCCAAAGGGTCTGCGATTCAAGAAAAGTCTAAATCACTGTTCTCAAAGAAAAATGTTCGTCTTCCTTTCATAATTAACGGAATATACGCTTAAATCCACGAGGTGTTTTCCATGTATCATAGCGTCTTTCACCCCTGCCTGCCCAGTAGAATCTTGGGGGGGAAAGGTTGTAAGTGCCAACGCCAGTTCCCTTCCTCTTAACCAGCAGCCCCCAACACACACACACACACACACACACACACACACACACACAAAACTGTCACATTCTGATTTAATCAGGCTGAGATATGGGATACGGCCTAGGAACTGGCATTTTTAGAAAGCTTCCCCAGGTAATTCTGACCTCGGTCAAGACTGAGAACCAGTAACCAGAACCAGTACTAGTAACAGTAACCAGAACCAGTAACTGACAAAGGGCACTCACGCTGGGATTAGATCCACGTAGAGGGGTTCAAAACGTCTTTGAAGGGCGATACGGCAACGACTATGAAAGCTCAGCCCATCTGCACCCTCCGCCCGGCCACTCCACTTCTGAGAAGTCAGTGCATGTGGATTTTACACCTGTGTTTAAAGCTGGGCCTGCGACATAGTCCCTGCCCTCCGCTCCCGAGAGCAAGAGACTGGAAAGGGCCCACGCGTCCCCCCAGGAGGGATGGTTAAAGCAAGCATGGTGCATCCACACAATAGAATGCCCCGAAGCCAGTGAAGAAAGTACCAGGGCAGCTGCTCCTGAACCGACGCGGAAGGGTTTCCCGAGCCTAGTAAAAGCGAACCAGGAGCCAAGGCGGTTTTGAACACCTGCTTGCTCATCTGTATCTGCATAGGCACCCGGAACCTCTGGGAGGAGGCTGTGGCTAAAACCTCTTAGCCTTTATGGCCTGAGGGGAGAAAACTGGGAAGCTCGGAAGGGAGGGGAGACCTGCTTTTCATCAGCTCCTCCTTTTGGGTTATTTGAATTTTTGTCATGAATATGCATTGCTTTTCCAAAAAAAAAAAAAAAATTTTTTTTTTAAGAAGGTGAAAGAGAGGAGGAGGGAAGAGAAGACCAGGCAGCTACCTCCCTCGTATGGGGAATTAAGGCCCGAGGGACCTGGTCAGAATGTGGCTGGGCGGGTGGGGCGCTGCCGGAGCTCCAAATCAGCATCGCAGGGGGCGGCTGTTGAGGGGGGTGCGGGGATATCCCTCTGGCTCAGGTCAGCCCTGGGGGCAGAAGCCGGCTGGGCCCAGACTGGGTGGGTGGGTTCCGTGACCCGACCCGAGGCCAGGTCCGCTAGGAAGGCTGTGGGGGCGGCTTGGAGAGGGCGGGGCCGCAGACAGATGCCTCCCTAGTGCCACCCGCACGCACGCACCCCCGTTGACGGAAGAACATGTGTCACGGCTCAAACTGGAAGCCACAGGACATGCATCTCGGCTCTGCTCTGGCCGCGCGGAGAGGACATCCTGCAAAATTCTA
Source organism: Herpailurus yagouaroundi (assembly GCF_014898765.1). Taxonomy (NCBI): domain Eukaryota; kingdom Metazoa; phylum Chordata; class Mammalia; order Carnivora; family Felidae; genus Herpailurus; species Herpailurus yagouaroundi. The sequence goes on from NW_024412404.1 coordinate 53,729,609, forward strand.
GTCCCTGGCGAGCCGCGGGAGGCGGCCAGGCGCAAAATGTCCTGCAAACACTGCCCTCTTGTGGTGCGGCCCGTGAACTGCGCTCAGGTCCACAATTCGCGCTGCTTGGGTGTTGGCAACTGGAGAAGGAAAAAAGGGACAGTTTAACTCTCGAGTGAACCCAATAAGAAAAGTACAGATCCAAACGCAAGTATTTTAAGCTCCCAATGAATTTTTCTCCAAATATAAAGTAGCTTGCTTTCCCCCCAAAATCCATATTCCAATTCTAAATAATAACAATAAGCATGAAAAGCACTAAAGAGAAAAAACACCTACAATCACTAGGCTGTGATCAATAACTCCTATTAGCATTTTAGCAAGCATCCCTCCAGATTCTATAAATATATACACACAGAGATATACACAAATTTACATCAATAGGACCATGCAACGCGTACTATTTTGCAGCCTGTTTTTCTCTGCATAATACATTGTGGGTATCTGCACAAGAAATACATGCCACATCCTCATTCTTAATGTTTTAAATTGTAAAAAGTATACTTGTGAAAATATACCCTTGAGTAGCACAAATGTGACATATATGTAAGAAAATATCCATTAATAGCAGACTGACTAAGTCAAGTTTGGTATATCGACACTAGGCAGCTATTAATCTAATGTACTGATGTGGCTAAATGTCAAAGATATATCATAGAGCGAGATGAAATCACATTGCAAAATAATGTTTATAGAACTGTCCTATTTTTACCTAAAAAGAATCTTTACACATTTATGTATGTAAAGAATATAAATGGATATGCCTGTATCTGAGGAAATGTTTCTTTTTTTTAATTTTTTTAATGTTTATTTATTTTCAAGAGACAGACAGAGCCTGAGCGGGGAAGGGCCAGAGAGAGAGAGAGGGAGACATGGAATCTGATGCAGGCTCCAGGCTCCGAGCTGTCAGCACGGAGCCCGATGTGGGGCTCGAACTCACGGAGTGCAAGATCATGACCTGAGTTGAAGTCAGACGCTTAACCGACTGAGCCACCCAGGCACCCGGAAGAAAGTGTTCCTTGAAGGATTCTCAACAAACCCTCTTGGGAAATAGGACTGGGAAAGCAAAAGATGAATGAGATTTTACCTTTCATTTTTTCTCTTCTGTAGGGTATGATTTGTAAAACAAAAAAACAAAAACAAAAACTATCAGCTTGGAGACACTATTTGAAAGCCTGAATGTACCACAGCTTAAATACTCCTCTACTGATGAACGTTAGGGTTGGCCACAGTGTTTCTACTAGGAAGCACCTTGCACATGAATTATGTACTGTGCTACTGTGCATTTGTCTCTCTGGGTAAAGTCCTGGGTGTGGAATTGCCTGGTCCCTTTTTAAATGTGTGCTATCCATGATATTGACTATTAACACATCACAGAGTGAATTTGATGTGACTGCTCTCCACCCGACTGGATTTTTCAAATGCCTAATGTTTGTTTCTAGGTGGGCAGGGCATGGCCTCTGTCCATGCTTTGTATCTTGGGAGGCTCTATTTCACCAGACTATGGGTCACGGTCACTGGATCTTTTATGCCCACATGTCCATCTTGATTCCGTTTGTCACTACACCTCCATGCCTGTGGCCCTTGTTCCTCTCAGCCTCTTCTCCCCACAGCAGCCGGGTGAGCCTTTCTCCTCAGACTCTGATCACACCCTGCCAGTGGCTTCACAGGACTCTGGAAATCAACACAAGGTCCTTACCATGGCCCTCGAGGCCCTGCATAATGTGGCCCTCATGAGCTTTCCAACCTAATGTCTTCCTCCTCTCCCTGTTCTCACTCTGCCCAGGCCACATTGGCCAGCTTGCTGGTTCTCACACTCTAAGTACATGCCAGCCCCAGGGCCTTTGCACTTGCTATTACCTCTGCCTAGAATACTGCTCCTCCAAATAGCTACAAGGCTCTTTACCTCCCTTCCATCCTGTCTCAGCTCAAATCCTGCCTCCTCAGAGAAGCCCTCCCAACCACCCTGCCTTAAAAGGCACTTCCTCCCTTCCTGACATTCTCTTTCGCCAATTTTCTTTTACTTCCTAGCTCCAAGACTGTATCAGACATCCACGTGGTCATTTGCCTTTGGGGTTCCTCCCTCACTGAGTCACGAGCTCCATGAGCGTAGGAGGCTGTCTGGCTTGTGCTGTGTCCCCAGCACCCAGGACAGGGCTTCACGTGTGCAGTCTTCCAGAAGGTCGTGTTGCTTGAGCAAGAAGCTGGTAACACACGGATATGTGTTCAAACCACCTTTTCCATCTCTGGGGAGCCTTATCAGGAAAACCTGACAGAACCTTTGTAACGCAACAATTTGGGAGAAAAATTGCAAACGGGTTATTATTCAGGGAAAAAATACCTCTCCTCCAAACCGGAGCAGCACATCTACCCCACGTACCTGCTCCTTTAGAGAAAAATAGAAAGGTTAATATCGCCCCGTCAGAGGAAAGGAGCCAATTAGCACAACCGCGATTCAGGGGAAGAATAGAGGTTAATTGCTTGGCGTCCACATGTCTCAAATGCCTAATGCTGTATCATTATTTTTTAGCTACATATTATTCATTTCATACACTTAAGTATTCCACCTTATTACTAATTAGTAATTCCCTATCCTTAAATTTTACCCAATTCAGGCTGTCATCATAGGGCCCTCCTCAGCCCCTGTTTTCCCCAAGATGTAACAAAATCGTGGAGAAAATGTTGGCACCTCCTATTCACCACCCTCCTCCTACCCGCCTCCACCCCCACGGACATTCCCTTGGCTCACCTTCCCTTCCCTGGGCGTGCACCTCCCCTCTCCCCTGCCTGCCCATCTCCCGTCTCGGCAAACAGGCTCCACTCCTACCCCGGCGCCCCTCCACATCTCCCACATCCCAGGCACCGCTCTAAGCTTACTACTTGGGCAGAAAATGCAAGTTCCGCCTGCTCAGGTGACCTGGTCCTTTTGAAAAGACCCACGACTTGGTGACATTGGACGTGTTGACTCAACAGACCAGTATTTCCTGGGAACGTAATGATAATGGCAACCACCATAATCATGAGGGCTGTGAACGCTTTTTGAACATTTTTATGTCTCGGGCACCAGGCTGATGAATTTTACATGCGTGATGTGAAGCCATGTACATCCACGGACATCAGTCATCTAAGCAAATGAACGGAGCAACCCAACCCAGGTCCGCAACTACTCGGCATGAAAAGCCCACGGGGATGTTTTTTCTTCTGTCACATGGATTGTTTGAAGCCACTACTCTCCTCACTGTCCTATCTCCAGAGGCTCCTGGGTACCTGGAAAATCTTCAGAGCACCCCTCTCCCTTGGACTCTCTACTTGGGACTAAAACCATGTCCCTCCTGTCTCCATGTCAGAAAGACATGGGGGAGAACAGGGCAGATACAAGATACAAAACAAGCCAGAATCCCAGCCCTAACTTGGACTTGCCCGATGGCCGAAAGTCTGCCCTAGGTAATGATACCGTTTTCAGGGTTGCTCCCAGAAGGAGATCAGCGTGATGAAGCATGTGATGTAGATGCCTGTTCAATCTTCCTCTATGGGGTAAAGATGCTTCTGATCAAATGAGCGGAGGAGTGGTCCCTCATATTCTGGAATTAACAGTCATAGACTATAAACCAATTAGGTTTACTAAAAGACAAGCTTGGGAATCTGTGAAAGAAACAAACAATTATATATATATATATATATATATATATATATATATATATATATATATTTGAAAAAGAACCAAAGAGAATTTCTAGAACTGAAAATTTTCATAATTAAAGCTGATACCTCCTGGATAAGAGAATCAGTAATTAGATCAGAAAAAGCTATCCATCCAGAATACAGGTCCTAGAAAATTATCCTTTGAGGGACAACAACTGGGAAATATGAAAGGAAGTTTCATATAGAGTTTTCATATAGAGCATAGAGTGAGAAGCTCTATAAGGAAAAGAAAGGCAATATAAGAAGAGACAAGGGCTGAGAACCTTCCAGAACTGATGAAAGCTACAAGCCCCTGGATTCAAAAAGCCCAAAAAACCCAAAGCAAGAAAAGTGAAAAGAAATACGTGCCTTGACACATCATGGTAAAATTGCTGTGTGCCAAAGACAAAGGGAAGATTTTTAAATGCAGTCAGAAAGAAGAGGAGGCTTTCAATACAATAGACTGACAATGGACTCTTTTTTTTTAATGTTTATTTTTGAGGCAGAGAGAGACAGAGCATGAGCAGGGGAGGGGCAGAGAGAGAGGGAGACACAGAATCAGAAGCAAGCTCCAGGCTCTGAGCCATCAGCACAGAACCCACCGCGGGGCTCAAACTCACAGACCGCGAGATCATGACCTGAGCCGAAGTCCGACGCTCAACCGGCTGAGCCACCCAGGCGCCCCAACAATTGAGTCATAATAGCAAGAATGGGAGCTGGAAGAATGGACTGAAAACACGGGCACTGGGGTGTTCAGTCGGGTGAGCGACGGATGCTTACATTTTGGCTCAGGTCATGACCCTGGGGTCCTGAGATTAAGCCCCGCATTGGACTCCGCACTGAGCATGGAGGCTGCTCGGGATACTCTCTCCCTCCCCCACGCACACTCACTTGCTTTCTCTCTCTCGCACACACAATAAATAAATAAACCTAAAAAATAGTTAAGAATGGAATGGTGCCTTCAATGTGCTAAGAGAAAAATAACTGTCTACCTAGAATTCTGTGCCCACTGACAATATATTTCAAGAGCAAGGTGAAATATAGACATTTTCAAACCAACAAAAAAAACTAGAAGGGTGCCTGGGTGGCTCAGTTGGTTAAGCATCCGACTTTGGCTCAGGTCATGATTTCACGGTTAGTGAGTTCGAGCCCCATGTCAGGCTCTGTGCTGACAGCTCACAGCCCAGAGCCTGCTTCAGATTCTGTGTCTCTCTTGCTCTCTGCCCCTCCCCCACTCACATTCTGTCTCTCAAAAATAAACATTAAAACAATATTAAAAAAAAAAAAAACTAGAATTTGCCACCAGCAAAACTCAGTAAAGGGAACTCTACAGGATGAATCTCAGACAGTAGGAAAGTGATTCCAGTTTGAAGATCTAAGATGTAAGGAGGAATGAAATGCACAGAAATTTAAACAAGCATTGCCTGTATAAAACAACAATGGTTGGGGCATTGTTGGCTTTGTCTGACTCTTGATTTCAGCTAGGGTCATGATCTCACAGTTCTTGGGATTGGGCCCCCCATCAGGTTCTGTGCTGACAGCATAGAGCCTGCTTGGGACTCTCTCTCTCTCTCTCTCTCTCTCTCTCTCTCTCTCTCTCTCAACAAATAAAATAAACTTAAAAAAAACCAACAATGATAATGTCTTGTGCACATAAAAACAAATAAAACTAAAAGACATCACAGGAATAGCATGCAAACCAGGAAAGGGAGAATAAAATTAAAGTGTTCTGAGACCCCTATGTTATGTGGAGGGAAGGTAGAGGTATTCATTATCTTTTAGATTCTGATAAAATTGAGTGGGCATATTGTAATTTCTAGAGTAACCACTAAACTGATGGAAACAAAGTATGTGAGTCCCAGACTAATAGAAGGTAAAGATGCAGTAAGAAAAAAAAAAATTCAAGAGGCAGCAAGAGGGGTGTATGGGCTGATTGAGTGTCTGACTCTTGATTTCAGCTCAGGTCGGGATTCCAGGATCATGGGATCAAGCCCCTCATCGGGCTCTGTGCTGGGCATGGAGCTTGTTTAAGATTCTCTCTCCCTTTTCCTGTGCCTCTATGCACACATGCATGTGCATGCTCTCTCTCTCTGTGTCACTCTCTCTTAAAAAAAAAAAAAAAAGACAAAAGGCAGCAAGAAAATGAAAGGGAAAAAATAGAAAGCATGAGATGAGATGATAGGCACTAATCCTAATTTATCAATGATTACAATAAATGTAAAAGGACCAAATGCTCCTGGTAAAAGATAAAGATTTTCAGATAATATTTTTTAATCCAACTATTTGACTATATATTGGACCATAAAGCGTGTCCTAATGAATGTCAAAGGACTGAAAACATACAAGTCCTGCTCTTTGATCGTAATTTGTAAACTGGAAATCAATAGTAAGAAGATAATTATTTTTGAAATCCACATGTTTGGAATGACCCAAAGACCCAAGGTCTTTCCTGCTTTAAATAACCCTTTGGTCAAAAAAGAAATGATAATCATAATTAAGAAAATAATTAGAAGTGAACAATAAAGAAAATACTCTATTCAATACGCATGGGATACAGCTGGCACAGTACAGAGAAGTTTATAGCCTTAATTGTTTATATTCTTCTTTTAAATAAAAAAGAAGAAAGGCTGAAGATTAATGAGCTAAGCATCCATCTTAGAAGCTGGGTAAAGAAAAGCAATTAAATCCAAACATTCTTAAAGCAAGTCCCTACGGAGCACAGTTCACTCTCAAATCCAAACATGCAAAGTGACTTTCTTCCACCCTGGAGGGCTCCCTTCCATTCCCCTTGCTGGAGGGGTCCCTTCTGCTTCTAAGGTAGTATTTCCCCAGACACGCCTGACTGCTGGTGGTACAGAAGATGATTTTGGGTGACACCTGGGCAAATAGTTATTTCAATAGATTTTAAATATAGTTTGCTCCTACTTAAGACAGGTAATGTAGTTTTCCATTTATAGTAGGAAAATCAGGTTTCTTTAAAAATGGACTTATTTAGTAAGAGGATGAAATTCAAAGGAAAATATTTTTACAATCATAACACAGTATTATTTGGCAAAAAAAAAAAAAAATCTCACTTCTAGGATGGGAATAATAGGGGCACCTGGGTGGCGCAGTCGGTTAAGCGTCCGACTTCAGCCAGGTCACGATCTCGCGGTCCGTGAGTTCGAGCCCCGCGTCGGGCTCTGGGCTGATGGCTCGGAGCCTGGAGCCTGTTTCCGATTCTGTGTCTCCCTCTCTCTCTGCCCCTCCCCCCGTTCATGCTCTGTCTCTCTCTGTCCCAAAAATAAATAAACGTTGAAAAAAAAAATTTAGGATGGGAATAATAGTTCCTGCATTATAGCAGCGTAATGAGGATTAAATAAATTACACACAATACAAAATCGTACTTCATAAATTAAGATAACACCTGCAAAGCATCTGAACAGTCCTTGGTATTTAATAAGAACGCAGTAAATGGTAGTTACCACAATAATAACTATTATTATTACTCGAGTGATTAAAACTTGAGAAACAGTAAGCCAACGTAAGACTCCAAAAATAAACTTTAGACCAATGACAAAGCTTGCAGGACAACAGTACAGGTAGAGAAGGCTGGTCTTTGCGGTGCTCTCTGCCCTCCTTCTGTCCCCCTTCTCCCCTATAGGGCTTGCTGCTCTGGGCCCCTGGGCCCCTGGGCCTCTGGGCCCCACGCCGGTCCTGCCCCAGGATTTGGGCCTGTTCCTTCATCACCATCCCCATCACAACCAAGTCAGCCCCAAGCGATGACATTCATACCACAGAGACCAGCACAGGGTTGATGGGACTTAGACTATTACCCCTTCCACAAAAGCTTTGTTTGAAAGGGCGAAGGCCCAGAGCACCTGGGTGGCTTAGTTGGTTAACTATCCGACTCCTGATTTCGGTTCAGGTCATGATCTCAGGCTTCATGAGTTCGAGCCCCACATTGGCTCTATGCTAACAGCATGAAGCCTGCTTGGGATGCTCTCTCTGTCCCTCCCTCTCCGTTCTTCACCCACTTGTTCTCTCTCTCTCTCTCTCTCTCTCTCTCTCAATAAATAAATAAACCTAATAAAAATAAAAGGGTGAGGGCTTTTAACACAGAGAGAGAAGCCTCCAGCTGTGGCCTTGCAACATCCTAGTGGAGACACAGGACACAGATCTGGAGGCAAGCCACACAGTCTTGAGGCGTCTCCTCCAGGGGACAGTCTCTGCCCAGCCAACTCTCTGGTTGGCATAGAGAGCACAGTCCCCGAGCTGAGGGTAACTGGCTTGTATGATTTGACAGGAGTGATAGATAGCTTTGAAGGCTTTTTACACCAGGAAAACTTCGACTCGGTCATTTTCAAATTCTAACTCTATCATTTCCCTCCCTCTTCAAAGACGAAGATGTAGCAGAGCTACTTGGGGGCTTGGATTCTCCACTGCAATGATTTTATTTTCCCTGGTTGTTCTTGCTCCTTGTGGCCTAGTCTTGAAGTCCTGGAGGGAAACCCCACAGGAATGAAATCCACCAGGGTGGCGCAGGTCCCTCATTTCCTACACACAGGAGCAGGCTGGCAGCGCTAACTTTCTGCAGCCACCAGGGGGAGCTCCAGCTTTCTCTTTGGAGCCCAGAGCTCGGCGACTAGGTATTCCTCCTCTTTTGAACAACAGCTTTCAAGACGCTAATAAACATACATGGGACATGTCTGTGTAAATCCGTTCTACTTCTTGGTTGGTGCACAGGGCTGACAGCACCTCGCTGAGGGCTGCTTCTTCGTTTGGGCCCGTAGGCTGTGGGTCACACAGGCCTTGACCCCTGGGAGCTTACAGTCTGGGCAGGGTGATAGAAGGAAGGATCCACGGGCCAGGAGTCAGAAGCTTGGGCTCCACAGGATCGTTTCTTGAACGTGTGCCGTGAGCAAATCGCTCACGCGTAATAGGAATCCATACACCACACCACGCAATGCAGGAAAAATGCATCAGCTCCCTCTAGGGATTGGATGCTGGGGACACTTCCCAGAGGCCCAGAGGGGGGGACAGCTGGCTTTAGCCAGGAGTGTTGATCCAAGGGCACGCCCAGCAGAGAGCACAGATTGGGCAAAGACCTAGAGGTGGAAGGTCGGAGTAGTTTCAATGCTCCTGGAGGAAGGGACGGCAGAGGTAGGGGCCAGACCACGCACAGCCTTGCGAGCCAGGCTGGAGAGTCTGGCTCGCACACCCTCGTGGTGGATCTTCGTGGGCTCTCGGTGGGGAAAATGACGTGAGCGGGCCGTTCCTCTGCAGGGTGGAGGGTTGGGGCAGGCAGGCCAGGAAAGAGGCAGGAAGCCCTGGCAGGAGGTGACTGCAATGCCCTGGAAGGTTCAGCTAAGATCACATGGCCACCGGTGTGACCAATTGCCCCAGTTTTCCCAGGACCGAGGGGGTTCCCAGGACTCCAGACTTTCCAGTTTAAAACAAGGGAGGTCCCAGGCACACTGAGACAGGTGGCCACCCACACGCCCACTAGCCACTAACCCCGTGTCTCTCCGTTAACCTCTCATGACCTGACTTTTCTCACCTGTGATCACAGTCCAGATCAGCGACTTTTTTTAAAAATGTTTATTTATTTTGAGAGAGAGAGAGAGAGAGAGAGAGAGAGTGAGAGAGGATCCCAAGCAGGCTCTGTGCTGTTAGTGCAGAGCCTGACGTGGGGCTTGAGCTCACAAGCCATGAGATCACAACCTGAGCCAAAATCAAGAGTCAGACACTTAATCGACTGAGCCGCCCAGGTGCCCCCAGATCAGTGACTTTTAAATGACTCTTAATATGTGAGCACCATCTTCAAACAAAATCTTATCCCAGGTTTGAAGGCATTTGCCCCTTCTGGCCTCGGACTTGATGGGGTTTGCCCCGATCCTCAGCTCCAGCTCACTGGACCGGTTGTCATTCCTGCTCCCAGAGTCTCAAGCACAGCTCTCAGCAAAAGCTGTGACTTCCTCTGGTCACCTTTCCAACCTGCTTTGGGCTATCCCCTGAATGCAGGGGCTTCTGTCCCTTCCTCTACTAGACAGCACCTTTGGGACCCAGTTTGTGAATGGGACACGGCACTTGGAAGCAGGAGATGTGAGTTCAGATTCTAGTTTCCCACATAGTGCTGGATGACCTGAGCAAACACATATGCACACACACACACACACACACACACACACACACACACACAACACATAGGTACACAAGACACACACACACATACACACACGCACACACAACACGCACAGTCTTTCCTCTTCTTCCAAGGCCCAACTGAATGGCAAGGGGAACAGAGGAGGCTTCAGAGGGCTTATTAAGCCTCTTAGCCTTCAGAGATGTACCTCAGAATGGTGTACATAACCTTGATGATGATCCATTCGCCTATCTGTCCTCTAGACCGCAAACTGCCTGCCCCCAAGGATGGATCTGTTCCCTCTGCCTCCAAGTGTGTGTTTAATGAATGACGTATTTCTTCTCATTCAGAAAGATTTACTGAGAACTTCTTATGGTCTGGGCACTGTTCCAGGTGGCAGAATATAGCAGTGAACAGAACAGACAAAAATCGTTTCTACAGTGTTTTGTTGGGGCACCTGGTTGGCTCAGTCAGCGAAGTGTGCAACTCCTGATCTCAGGGTTGTGAGTTCGAGCCCCACACTGGGTGTATAGAGTGCTTAAGAATAAAAAATTTTTAGGGGCGCCTGGGTGGCGCAGTCGGTTAAGCGTCCGACTTCAGCCAGGTCACGATCTCGCGGTCCGTGAGTTCGAGCCCCGCGTCGGGCTCTGGGCTGATGGCTCGGAGCCTGGAGCCTGTTTCCGATTCTGTGTCTCCCTCTCTCTCTGCCCCTCCCCCGTTCATGCTCTGTCTCTCTCTGTCCCAAAAATAAATAAACGTTGAAAAAAAAATTTTTTTTTTAAATTAAAAAAAAATTTTTTTTTTAAATCTTTCCCTACATCGCACATATATATCTCATGGGCAAATGGATAAGTGGGTGGGTGGATGTTTTTTTGTTACTGCGGTTTTATTTGGTTTGGTTTTTTTCTTCCCCAGGGTATCCATTTGGAAACCCGCTCTCTCCTACGCTAATTCCATCTTTCCTTCCTAATCCCCACAATGGAAGAGGATGAAATAGAAACCCACTTCTCCTGGAAAATGAAAGCAAGGAAGCTGATACTTGTGGGCGACCGGATTTATGCTAATAGAAGGTTCCAGGGTAATGCTATGGATGGCACTGGCTCAGTACTAACCAAGTTGGCTTTGAAGGGAACCAAAGCTCTATGTGGAGGCTCCAGCCCTCCCATTCTGTCACCCCCAGCTCTGTGAGCTGACGACCCCCAGCCCCGGCCTGCTCCATCCATGGGTGGCTTGCACAGACTGAAGGGGGGTGTCACTCAGTTATAGGCCACCATCATAAAAGGAGTAAACTGGGTGAGTCCTACAGTCCTCTCCAGCCCCTAAGATCCTGCTGTGTGCCCAGAGCAGGGGTCCTGGCCCAGCATGAAACCCTGGTGCTCAGTCATGGGAGCTGAGACCAGCTTTCAGGGGAGAGGGACTTCCCGGCACTGGCCAGCCTTGCAACACCCCCTCCTGCATATCTGGGTGCCCCCAGAGCATTTCTTGTCTGTCTTTTTCTCATGTGAATGCCTGCCAATACCAAGAAACTAAAAAATGGCTTGTATTCCACCTCCGGGATTGATTTCTTAGCTGGCAAGGACAGGGTCATTCACAGGGGTAATTTAGACAGCGCACGCACCTCGCCCCATGGTCCGGGCCATCCTGGGTTAAGTGATGCCCATCACCTAACACCTAACATCTGCACCTTCACCCTCTCCATTCAAATGGAAACCCTCATGAAGACCCCACGTGAATGCACAAAGCAAGAGTGCCATCAAAGCAGGCAGCCTTGAAAAATCCTTGTGTCACTCCTAATGCACTAGACCTGCAATGGCGGGGGCAGCGGGGGGTGTGACACAGCGGAGGCCTTCAAAAATCGCATTTCCTTGCCCCGGGACACTGCCCACCTGCAATTTGCTCTGACTCTCTTTCTGTCTGTTTCGGAGAAATAGGAATCACAGTTAAATTCTACCAAATAAACAAGTCATGTTTTAAAGTTCTGTAAAACCTGCAATTTTAGAAAGGCTTGATGTGGTTGACACTAAATTGATTTCAACACATCCTATTTCCGGTCTAATGCTGGGTTCCTTTCATCAAGAACAAACGCGCTCATAATGGCTCGATTCTAAGTGAAAGGACTCAGGATAAACACACAGGAAGCACCAGCGCTCACATTAATTTTCTTCCCTTTTTTTAAGTAAAATGAGATGGCATGTTTTACTTCTCAAAGATTAATTTCCCATAAAGTTTTCATGCACATTCATCCGAGGTTTGCAAGTCTGAATACTCAAGCTGCGCCCCACTCAGGTTTTCAGTTTAATTAGCAACAGAAAGCTGATGCCTGCTGAGGTCAGGAGGTTGTCCTGGGTGTTAGAGCCCCAGTCTCGGGGGTGCTGGAGGGAAAGCTGGAAAATTCCTAGCGGTGGATCACCTCACACTGAAAACTGACAGCCTGCTTGAACTGGATCTAGACTCGAACATTCCTACCGTCATAGCAACTCGGAAGGATGCCACAACCACAGAACTAAATTGCACAGAGGATAAAGGTTCATTTCTTGCAAACAAAACTACTATGTATTAAGTTCACAAGGTTCCTGGCAAGGGGAACTCGGGGGGCTCAGTCGGCTAAGGGTCTGTCTCTTGGTTTTGTCTAGGGCAATGATCTCACACTTTGTGCATTGGAGCCTCCCATCAGGCTGCCTTGGGGTCCTCTCTCTCCCTCTCTCTCTGCAACCCCCACTCCAAAGGAATAAATGAAATTTATAAAAAAAGGTTCCCGGCAAAACTATACACGTGATAAAATTTTGCAGGCCTACTTACCAAAAGAAAAAAAGAAGGGTGCGTGCAAACACAGGTGAAATCCAAGTAACACCTAGTTTGGTACCAATGTCGATTTCCTGGCTTTGGTAACTACACTGTGGTTACCTAAGGGGCTATCTTTTCGGGAAGCTGGGTGAGGAATTTACTGGTTATACCAATTTTGTGCACAACTAATGTCTGTACTACATTCGCAATTTCTATGTGAATCTGTGTCTATCAAAGTGAAATGTTAAAAGAAACGGGAGGGCTGGGTAGAGTGAAAACAGGCACGTGAGCCACACTGGGGAGGGTATGAACTAGCACAGTCTTTCAGGAGAAAAACCTGGCAGTATCCATCAAAATGCAAAATGCGCTAACCCAGCAAATCCACTTCCAGGGAACCAGTGTACAAAACTACTTGCACATGTGCATATAGAATGTTCTTTGCAGCATTTTTGTAGTAGAAAAAAATGGAAACAAAATAAATCTCCATGAGCAGGGAAATAATAAGTCAATGTGGAACGCCTGTATCATGGAATACTGTATAGTCATAAAAAGAATAAGGCAGCTCAATAAAAAGACATAATGCTAACTACAAAGTGTGGTCACAAAATAATCTGGAGATGGATAGGAAGAGGTTACTTACCTAAAATCGTATTTATGTGTATACGCTTTATGTGGTTGTATAAGCATGGGACCTATCTGCAACAATACACCCCACATGGTTCCTGGTGATTGCTTCTGGGATGGAAAGTTCTTTAGTGGGGGTGATAAAAGGTGTGCTTTCACTTTGTCTGAAATACACTACAGTGAGAAGGTGGTGCTTTTAGAATTAGAAAAACAGGGGCACCTGGGTGGCTCAGTCGGTTAGGCAGCCGACTTCGGCTCAGGTCGCGATCTCGCGGTCCGGGAGTTCGAGCCCCGCGTCGGGCTCTGTGCTGACAGCTCAGAGCCTGGAGCCTGTTTCGGATTCTGTGTCTCCCTCTCTCTGACCCTCCCCCGTTCATGCTCTGTCTCTCTCTGCCTCAAAAGTAAATAAACGTTAAAAAATTTAAAAAAAAAATAGAATTAGAAAAACAACAATAGAAATGTAAAAGAAAAAGAGAAAATGGATACAAAAAAGAAAAAGGGCAGAGACCTAACTTGGGATGGGCTGACAAGAAGGCGGCTTAGCCCAAGTGGCCCCAGACACTGGAGGCACGCTGCCTCTATCACCAGTCCTGGCCCTCCCTGTGACAGAATCGAACATCCCAGAACATCCCATCTGTAGCTACGGGAACTGCAGAGCCTTCCCACGGAGGAATATCCTCTGTCCCATTGTTGGACTTGAACGTGCGACTTGCTTCGGCACCGAAACGTGAGCAGATGTGACATGCAAAGTTGGAGCAGAAGTTTTAAGAGCCATTGCGTGGTTCCCCCAGTTCCGTTGCTCTTTTCTCTTTGCGTGTTCCTGCCAGTGGCTGCTCCCTCAGTCTGGGTCCCAGAATGAAGAAGACACATGGTGCAGAGCCACAGACAACTGGCCACCATCAGGTAACAGGCGGGAGAAACCATAGTGCAGCAAGCCACTGAGAGGCGGGGACATTTGTTACACAGCCTTACCTCGTGAAAGAGAATACACGAGCAAAGAGCACCTCCACCCCTCCAAAAAAAGTATTTATTAAAGGTATACTATGTGAAGCACCTATAGTTAAGTTGAGGGGCTAAAGGGTGAGCACAGAGCATGTGAGAGGCATGCACACTATAGGGGATCAGAATATGCCACCCCCAAATATGCCACTTTGCCATAAGAATTATTTTGAGCTGGAGGCAAATGAGAAAAAAAACAGATGCAGAACAACACCTTCTCGGAGTTTCCCTTATCTAAGTACTGAAACCTCTGGAGAACAGGACGGCCATGAATCCCTGCTATCAGTTTCCCCTTTTATTTGCCTTCCCATAGTTTGCTGCCCTTGGAAATCTAAGAACGTTTTCCTTTGTCTGGTCATTTTGTTACTAATTTATTATTCTTTGCTAAGATGATATGGAAGCCCACTGGCACCGTAGAGCATCCCTCTGAGTTACTCTGCCTGAGTTTTCTCCCGTGTAAGGTGCCACACACATTACAAATGGATGTTTTCTCTTGTGAAACTATCTTTCGTTGGTCTAATTTAACAGAGCCCCAGTGTGAGAACCTACAAGGGTAGAAGGGAAAAAAAAAAGTGTTTTCTTCCCCTACAATGTCACCTGCTTGGGAAGAGGACACTCATACACACAGACACACACATACGCTTGCTTGGAGCTCACAGAGCAGTGCAGTGTCGTGTGAAAAGCCTGGCACAGAGGACAGGGAGTTGAACAGGGAAAGGGGAAGACCATACAGGCTGAGCCTCATGGACACCTTTCTGTGTCAGGGTCTAAGGCGCACAGGCACTAATGGAACTGAACCAGGCATGCTAATAAAACTCAAAAACAATCACTAACAGTTTAGTCACCCTTCCCTTTAAACCAAAGGTGCCAAGGGGCGCCTGGGTGGCGCAGTCGGTTAAGCGTCCGACTTCAGCCAGGTCACGATCTCGCGGTCCGTGAGTTCGAGCCCCACGTCAGGCTCTGTGCTGATGGCTCAGAGCCTGGAGCCTGTTTCCGATTCTGTGTCTCCCTCTCTCTCTGCCCCTCCCCCGTTCATGCTCTGTCTCTCTCTGTCCCAAAAATAAATAAACGTTGAAAAAAAAAATTTTTTTTTAATAAAAAAAATAAATAAATAAACCAAAGGTGTCAAGAAAATACCCAGCGCCTAGAGATTCTGAACTTTTTGTTACTAGGATATGGACTCTCCATAGTGTGGAAGAACCATTCTCAGACGATATATTCTGGGTCTCTTAGAAATGATCGGAGCATGAACTGTATTTCCAGAAACTACCTCTTTCTCTCTTGAACAAGGCACATCTTTGTGCGAAATGCATTCTCTTAAAGGAGACAAAGGGACGTGAACTGGACAAAGGGTACACATACCAAGTTCCCTTCACTTCTTCCTTTACTGTGTTACCATGGTTCATTCATAATGTGCTTCATACAAACAAGCCGCTTGTAATTTTCTCCTCCAAATCTGGACGTTCCTGTTTAAAATCTTCCTCCCCCCCCCCCACCCCTTTTTGAAAACGACACAAGTGCGCCATTATTAGGTCCCTTGGTAAAAAATACATCAAGCAAAATGTGAAAGTCCTCCTTTACACACTCCTCCGCCCTCTCCCCAGCAGCTCACACGTGCTCTTGGAACTGCCTTGTGGTGCATTTGTCTACACCGAGAGGGATATATATGCATGCATACGGAGCCTTTGTTTCCTTCCCTCCATCCTTCTTCCTTTCTTTCCTCTTCCCTCCAGAAATGGGAAGCATGAATTTTTTTTTTTTAGACCACTTACCATTCTTATTTTTCCCCTCTAGTCATTTCTAGAACTGACATCCTGAGATTTGAATTTATTCGCTTGTCTGTTTGTTGTCTCTTGCTACTGTGGACACTAAACTCATAAAACTCCCCATGTGTTGAGTTCTGGGAGGGATACCAATGGTAAGGAGCACCGGGGTGGGTTTGCCAGGAAGTTATTCAAGTCGGCTTGGGAAAAGGTGGCACCAGACCCCTCAATCCTGTGATTTGAGGAGTTGGGTCTTGCGGAAGCAGAACCCTGGGTATCCTGCAGGTCCTGTGTTTCCAGAAGGGACTGGAGGGCCTTGATCCTGCACTGGATCTGTCCTGAGTCCCTGGGATTCCCAGCCAACTTTACTGTGGTTTCACTACCCCCCACATCTACCCGCATGCTTCCCATCCCCCCCCCCGCCCCCCCACACCCCCAGGCCCACCCGCCCCTGCCCAGACCAAAGCAAGATCCCTCAGCTGAGGCATCAGGCGAGTTGGTGGGGGGAGAAAATGTTCCCATGTGTTTCTATGCAACAAAATCAAGCGTATGTGTAGGTGTGCTGTGTTTTTACAAACTCTCCTCCTTGGTTGTTATAAGATTAAAACAATTTTCTCCCTCAGTAAATGCTTCCCTTCAAACCACTGGAAGGCACATAATTCACCAGCCCATTTGCAGCTTCTATTTTCTTAGAGTCGGGAGGAAACATGATTGTGGGGCCTGTTTCCCTCTAAGAGGCCAGTGTTGCACAAGTGATGGACAAGAAGAAGTAATGTGTCAATGACATCTCTGATCAATGTTTCATTTATTCTGAAGTTCAAAAAAGATGGGCGAGCCTCGTAAGTCCTTTGGGGAGGCAGAGATAGTAGGTTTTGAGGTAAATCACTCTTTTATCCTCAGTAAATTCAATGGACACTTTCATTAAAACTATGGGGAATTTTAAGGTAGTTCTATTCCTATTTTAAAACCTGAGTTGAGGACTTTTTTTTTTTTTTAATGCCTGGATCATTTTTGTCGCTGAGAAATCTCAACATTTCAGAGATGTGGCACATTTTATTTTCCTTACCCATTATGGGGAACTCGCGTGCCCCTGAGGACACAGAAACACTGCTTACCATCACAACAGATTTCAGGGGGGGAATCTACACAAAAGGAGAAAATTTAAAAAGCTTGCTTGGCTGAGGTCGGGAGGGATACCACCTTGCGTTTATCCTTAAGAAAATAAATTCACCTGCCCCTGATCAGTGACGCCAGTTTGCTACCGAGCTATTGAAAACGCATTCCTGCTGACTGTAAACTGCTCCATTTACGTGACTGTTTACATAATTACACAGCGAAACGTTGCAATCTTTTGGATTTAATACATGTTTTAACAAGCCCTTCAACTGCAGTGTAGGCTTCTATAATCAAATCAAGTCTTGTCAATTAAAACACAATTAGAAAAGGTGTCACGGTGTCACCATCACACTTGGCTGCACGAAGAGATTCAAGAATCGCTTGGCTGGAAACCCGAGCTAAACCAACATGCCTGAGCTTAAAAGCCGCGTCAGGCTACCAGGGAGGGCACCTGTGGGCCTTGGCTCCTGTGCGAGAGACGCAGGCCGTCGTCCCTGGGTCATTTCTTTGTGATTGACAGAGGACTACAGATGAAAACCCCCGGTGGCCTGGAAAGGTCGAAGATGTTTGTGGCCCCGAGCGTGACCCCAGTGCCAGCAGGCAGGTCACGGCCCAGAAGTGGTGGGCACAAGGTTACCAGGGAGACATCCACCTCACCCCGACATTAGTTACGGCATACGGGATCCTAGAGGTAGAGACCATTTTAGACATTGCCTAATCTCACCGCTTCATTTTAAGAGATGTAGAACAGGGGCTCACAGGGGATACGTGATTTGACAAAGACCATAATGTGTAAGCACTTTGTGAAATGAGAACCCTCCCTTTCCTGTCCCAACCTAAGGATCATTATCTAGTTAGAGCAGACAAGCGGCCAACACAAGTCATGGGGCTAAGGGTGGCCTTCAGGAGAGAGGTTCAGTTGCTTCTCACAGCTCGGCAACAAAAGTCAGATGTGGAAGGCTGGGGTAGCGGGTTGAATGGAAGCCTCCGAAAAGACGTGTCCACCAAATCCCTGAAACCCGTGAGTGTTATATTTGGGGGAAAAGGGTCTTTGTGGATGTGATTAAGGATCTTGAGGTAAGATCGCCCTGGATTATCCAGGTGGGGCCCAAATCCAACGACGAGTGTCCTCATAAGAGGCACATGTAGGAGGCACACACAGATGATGGAAAGATGGAGGGAGAGATTGGAGTGACACAGGTGTGGGCCAAGAGATACCTGGAGCCACAGGAACCCAGAAGAGGCAAGGAAGGATTCTTCCCTGGAGGCTGTATTCTGAATTTCTGGCCGCAGGATTGTGAGAGAACAAATTTCTGCTGCTTTAAGCCCCCCAGTACATGGTAATTTGTTACATAGGTGCAGAAAATGAATACAGCTCGTCAGATGCATTGGCCGCTCAGCTCTCTGCCCAGGGAGGCTGTCACAAACTGAATGTCTGTGTCCTCGGAAAATCCCTCATCCCCAACGCGATGGTATTTGGAGGCGGGGCTTTGGGGAGGTAGTTAGGTTTGGATGAGGTCAAGAGGGTGGAGCCCCCACGGTGGAACTGGTTCTCCTGTAAGAGCATGAAGAGAGCAGAGCTCTCTCTTTCCGCCACGTGAGGACACGGTGAGAAGTCAGCCATCTGCAACTCGAAAGCTGGTTCCCTCCAGAACCTGGCCAGACTGCTGGTCTCTGAACTCCAGCCTCCAGCACTGTAAGAAATAGGTTTCCGTTGTTGGTAAGCCACTGAGTTCATAAATTTGTTAGAGTCCAAGCTAAGACAGAGGCTGACCAGACCTAACGCACCACAGGGATCCTTGGATTTGTGGCTGGCTCAGCCAGTGCACAGCCTGGAGGGAGGGAGGGAGGCGGGGACAAGAGAGGTGAGATATGAAATGTGACTCCCCTCCACGGGGTCACCGTGAGCTGGCTGTGGCCCCTCTACCCAATGGTCACAGCTCCTCTCAGTGGGGCCCCCCAAGGGCTTATCTGCTTTCGGGTCCATGTACTGGCTCCCTCGTCTCACCCCGGCGGATGTAGGGCTGAATCAGCCGTGCTGTACTAACCTCGGTCCTACCCACAACTCTGCGATCAGTCCCTTTATCAAGACATCTTCAGGTGGGGGTGCCTGGGTGGCTCGGTCAGTCAAGCAGACAGCTCTGGATTTCCACTCAGGCCATGGTCTCATGGATCCTGAGTTCCAGCCTCGCATCGGGCTCCACCCTGAAAGTGTGGAACTTGCATGGGATTCTCTCTTTCTCTCTCTCTGCCCCTCCCCCCTTCCAGGTAAATAAATAAACTTAAAAAAAAATATATATATATATATATAAAGCATCTTCCAGTCAATCAAGCTGAGCATGCCGTATGGAAGCTGCCAAGACCCCAAGAGACACGATCTGTTGAAGTAGTGATACTCCCACGTCCTGGGACGGCACATTTCTCCTAGCAGATCAGTGCCCTGCCACAATTTCCCAATGACATGCACGCGACTGTGCCACTTTGCCCATGAGGGAAGTGAGGCTCGCAGAGGTGAACTGAATTGTCCACGGTTACACAAGCTTGGAGCAGACCTGTGATCCTCAGGCTGCCAACGCCTCCTCCATCACTGCCGTGGCAGGCATCACTAATCGATCATGACACTCTTTCAGACGGACACCAGCCCTTGTCCTGTGGTCTCTCCCAGCACGGCATTCTGGGAGGCCATACAACCCGTCAGAATTCGTGGATTAAGTGTGCCCTTCCTCTACCGCCTAATAGGTATACCTCTGGCCTTGGGGGGCTGGGAAGGAGGGGAGCAGCTAGGAAATTAAAGAGGATTTGGGGGAAGTTTAGAGGCAAGCTGGGCCATGTCATTTCCTCCTCTGTTGATCACCCGTAGACACCTTCAGTAAAAACCCACATAACCGCAATCCTTTTAAGGTCTGATGTATGCGCTTTGGGATGTAATATGGTAGCAGGCTGATTTCCAAGTTGAGCACTGTCATGACCTCATGAGCACATTAGAAACACCAGCAAGTCCCGGAGCACCTGGGTGGCTCAGTTGGTTGAGCATCCAACTCTTGGCTTGGGCTCGGGTCATTATCTCACAGTTTTGTGAGTCCAAGCCTTGCGTGGGACTCTGTGCTGGCAGGGCAGAGCCTGCTTGGGATCCTCTCTCTCCCTCTCTCTCTGCCCTTGTCCCATTCATGCTGTCTGTCTCTCTCAAGATAAATAAACTAAAAAAAAAAAAAAAAAAAAAAAAAAAAAAAAAAAGATTCTAAAGTGCCTCCTTTGGAGGACAGATGGCCTTTTAAGTCCAGATGGTCCTTGACTTTTATATGTATAAAAGTCACTCTCCTGTGCAGCATTTATCTATGGATCCCCTCTCCCACCTTCCCATGTCACGCTCAGACTTCCCCTGTAGCAGCAAAGGTTTAGGGCACGGTGGCACCACCCACCAGACAACAGTTAAGTGGGGTTCCCCCAGCGGACGGTGGAGAGGTGAGGCAGGTCAAGACGGACCATTAATGTGGGGGAGAAGAAAACAAGACAAACCACCACTGGGACTATTCATAATTGTAGCTCTCTGCTAATGGGGTTCCATTTCACCCCTCCACACAGAGAGAGGGACCTTGTCCCGTTCATTAAGGGAAAGCTCTGGAGTCAGTCACCCCTGGATTCAAAGCCAGACCTGCGTCTTTCTAGCTTGAGTTTGATCAACTTTCTAAATTTCTCTAAGGTTCAGTTTCCTCATTTATGAAAATTGGGACGAAATTAGTACTTGTGCTCTCAGGGTAAGAGGAGGACTAAATGGAAGGGTCCAGTAAAGTGAATAGCCCATTGCCTGGCATACGGTAAGTACCCACGATGAGAATGAGGAGGATGTTTCTAGCGGCACACTTCAGCCATGCAGGGGACTGCCCGTGGAAGGAATGTGTCCCTTCTGGGATTCAGGAGTCCTGATTCACGGACTAGCTGCACCCTGGCTGGAACTGCTCTTTGCTCTCTGGCGCCTCTCCAGGCTGCCCCCTGCTACTGCGTCTGCTCCAGGAGACCCCTCCCGATAAAAAGGGGTTTCACACGGAGCAGACACTCTCCCAGACTGATGCTTCGCTTGGGTGTAAACAGCACTGGGAGAACGTGGAATTCAGAGAGACGGCAGACAGCCCCTTAAGCCCTTACGGTCCAACTGCAGAGGGCCCCTGGGCAGGGATGCAGGTGGTTGGTGGACAGCTGTGTAGACAAGAGAAGAAAGCAACCCAAGAGCCCTGGGGAACCTCAGCAGAGTGTGAACTCTGAGCCGCACTTAACAAACAAAACCTCTAGCCAGGTGAAGGCAAATCTCCAGGCCATCAGGTGCGTCCTGGGCGTCACAAGGGGTTTCTTCTTTTGTTTTGCTGCCCCCTGCTTTCAACTCTCACTTCCCTTATTAATTGTGATTCTCTAGCTTTACCCTCCGAGGTGGAGATTAAATGCTGAGCTGGCGGGAAGCGCTCTCGAAACCCGCCGGCTGTAGCAGCCTTGCATTTGCAAGCCTTGTTCCCAGAGACCCGCTCGGCCCTTCGCCCGGCCGCCCGGGCTTCATTTAACTGACCTTTCGCCATTATAGACATTATCAACCCCATCGGTAGGTGCTAATCCCTCGTGATTGGAACGGGATTTTTCCCCTCTCCTTCCACCACCTCCCTCCCCTTCCACGTTTGAAGGCAAAGTTATGTTTCAAAAGAGCTCTTGCGTGTATATATACTGTTTCTATACGCAGAGCACTTTCAATATTCATGATTTGATTTGGAAAAATTAAAAAACGAGCGTCTCAGGGGACCCGCAGATCATCCGATCCAGTAGTTCCCAAAAGTGTGTGCCTCTGTGGCCTGAGGCATCAACATTACCTGGGAACTCATTAGAAATGCCAGAGTTCTGGCCCCACGACAGACCTGAGGCTCTGGGGGTGAGGCCAGCAATCTGTTTTTATAGGCCTTCCGGATGGTTGTGGTGCATGTTCAAGGTTGAGAACCCCTGTACTAATCAGATTTCCTCTACAGCGGCTCCCCATCTAACAGATTAGAAAACTGAGACCCACAGTAATTTGGTCAAGGTCATTCACTCATTCATTGCACAAGTATGGACACTGTGCTAGGGGATCAGGAATATATTAATGAAAAGACAAATGTGAGGCCCTGGCTCCCTGGAACTTACTTTCTACGGAGAAAACAAAAAAGATAACCACAGATTGAAGTTCGTGCCGTGAGGGAAACAAACATGAGGACAGGAATGAACTTAACTGGGGAAGAGCTACTTGGGATAAGGTGGTCAGGGAGGCCTTCCTGGAGGAGGTGACATTTGAGTTGGATCTAAAGGAGGAGCTGGAGCTGGCCATGTGAACAAGAGAAGGCACAGGCCACAGCTTATGCAAAAATGCTGTGGAGCAAGACAGCACTTGGCCTCTTCTAGAAACAGAAACGCTGGTGTGGCTACAGCTTGGTGAGTGAGGAGAGTGGCTGAAGCAGATAGAGAATGAGAGACAGAGAGACAGAACAGTGAGAGAAAGAGACAAGACAGACAGGTAGGTTGAGGCTACGCAGGCCTCAGGGGGCCCACACCCAGGTCCCATAAGACTCAGGTGAGGGCTCCTGGCCCTCAGGCCACCCCCGCAGGGCTCCGCACGACCCCGCCGCCTGCCAGAGGGGCCTCGTGCCTGCATCACCTCGCCTAGCCTCTGCTTGGATCCTCCAGGACTAAGAAGCTCTCACCCTCTCTCGAACCTGAAGCAGGGTAGGTTGTCCAGCTCTGGAAACTTCTAACCGGGCTGTCTTTATATGGAGTCCAATTCTGATTCGTCTTTCCTTCAGGTATTTAAGGAGGTGGTCGGCTTGCCCTCATCAACCTTCACAAGCCTCTTCATCCAGACTGTACGTGTTCATGTCCATCATGAGTCCGTGTGGCAGGTCTGGGATCAAATCTCTGCACGTAAGTCTGTCTCTGCCACTAAAGCATGACCTCTGGGCCTCAGTTTGCTCATATGTAAACTAGGCATAAAGTAACGACCCTTCCCGTGTAGGTTGGTTGTGATGTTTACGTGACATAAAGCACATAAAGGTAGGGGCGCCTGGGTGGCGCAGTCGGTTAAGTGTCCGACTTCAGCCAGGTCACGATCTCACGGTCCGTGAGTTCGAGCCCCGCATCCGGCTCTGGGCTAATGGCTCGGAGCCTGGAGCCTGTTTCCGATTCTGTGTCTCCCTCTCTCTCTGCCCCTCCCCCGTTCGTGCTCTGTCTCTGTCTGTCCCATAAATAAATAAAAACGTTGAAAAAAAAATTAAAAAAAAAAAAAAAAGCACATAAAGGTATTCAGGAGGTATTCCCTGGAGGCTAGCCACTCTCGTAGCTCCTCACGGGGCCTGCTTTCCATTCCCTGGAACACCTAGACGGTACCATCTATGAGTGGTCACCCTCTGTGGCCAGGCCAGAATGTAGTGGGCCTATTCCCTTCCAATCTGCCATTTGCCTTCTGGAATGAAAGCAGGGTCTGAGTGGGAATGAGAGAGAGAAGGCTGGTCACTATAGTCGTGGGAAAAGTGGCCTTTTGTCCTTAGGTCCCGCGCCTGTGATTTAAGCACGCTTTGTGTCTCTGCCCTCAGCCTTAGTGAAAGAACATGACCGTCACACTGTCAGGAAAGCTGACGCATCAAGAATAGAAGGGCGAGCTTCTGCTTCTGCGCACGAGGGGGTAATAGCGGGCGACAGACCGTCTCTCCCACGGACAGCAGCACGGGAGCTGAGGTCACATGCAAACCCTCTGCTTTTGAACCAAAGTACAGGAATCTAAATGCATCCCTATCCTATTTTGATTTATGTATTTGTTTTGAGAGAGACAGAGTGTGAGCGAGGGAGGGGCAGAGAAAGAGGGAGAATCCCAAGCAGGCTCCGTGCTGTCAGCACAGAGCCCACGCAGGGCTCAAACTCACGACACTGTGAGGTCATGACCTGAGCCGAAACTGCGAGTCAGCTGCTTAACCGACTGAGCCACCCAGGCGCCCCTACCCTGTTATTTTTTGTTAGCAGTTTCAACTCTTTTTAGACTTTCAAGATCGCCGTGAGCCCCGCAGCCCATGAATCAGCCGTCCTCTCCCAATCTGGGTCACCCGTGAACTCCCTCTGCCGCAGACCCAAAATGCAAAAATAAAACAAAAAAGCACGCAAACCGAAAACCCAGGGAGGGGACTGGGAGACGAGCCCCGTTTCAGGCCAGCGGACTGTCCGAGGTAACGCGGGCAAGGGTGAGGACTCCGCCGCTTCCCCTGGCGCTGCTCACCCCAGGCGTCCACACACCGCTGCCAGTTCCCAGGACCAACCCCGACTTCCCAGTGCCCGAATCACTTCACTGAAGGAGCCAGTGGATAAGGTGCTTTATGTTTGAGGCTCCTGACTTAGCAGCACCCGGCTGATGTGACGTGAAGTGACTGGAGGCCTACGAGATGCCATCTCGCTGGCATGAGACAGAATCTGAAGTCTAATCCGAACAGCCTGTGTGGCCGCGGGCTCCAGGAACATCTGTCGCTCACTGCAGGAATGTTTTTTAAATGGACGTTTTCCTTCTTTTCAGGGCGACGGGAGTCTTTCTAGTAAGAAATGCCAAGCTGAAGGTTGCCTCGAAGCCTCAACTGAGTTTTCTGGACCATGGCTTAAAGGACCCCTTTGGATGCTCAAAGTTACAAAATGCTTCCAACTGCCCATGTGCTCGGCTGTTTCATTGCAGCTGAGTTTATTTTTCGGGTGGGAAAAGCAATCCTCGGGCAGTTTCAAAATAATTCCCAAATTGGTCGGCGAGGGGGAGAAAATCCAGTCACCCAAAGAAGACAGAACCAAAATAGTATTTCGGCAACTCAGGTCATGACACGGATGTCTCGCATCTTTCCGCCGTTTTATCAACTATACTGTTGAATGTTGAAAGTGAAGTCCGTAGTTTGCCAGAATTATCCGGATTGCTAACTCTACACCGTATTCTGGAGTCAGGCAGGATTCAATAATTACGGGAGCCTATTCCTTCCCCCGTCCTCCGTCCAGATTGGCTTTTTATTTATTTTTTTAGACAATTAACAAATGGAGAAACGCCATCTGCCTTTTTTGCCTAGCGATCTGGAATTGAAACATGCATCGCTGGTGGCTTGTGATTCTTTTCCCCAGCTCCCTAGAAGCTTCAGAGGTCTATTTTTTCCCTAACAGAGGCTTTGTCGGTAGTGAATGAACCCTGACTACAAAGCCGGCTTGCTTAAAACAATGGAGTTACTGAGACAATAGGAACGAAGGTGGTGGCTTAGTGTGCTGAGCACTAACCCCCCAACACAGCCATCTGATGCTGTCAAGTTCAGGGACAGGATGCTGTGCTATTCACTCCTTCCATGGCTCTGGCACAGGAAATCCAGTGCCGGCTATGGCACCCTATATCTAGACTTAATGAATCTGTTTCAGATTTCCCTGTGCTGGCGACATGCCAGGCTGCCAGCAGAATGAAGAGAAGGAGAGAATTGAGACCATTGTTTGAATGTTTCAGGCCCCTCTTCTTCACCTACGCCCCACCCCCCAACGCCTCTGCCTCCAAAGCCTGGGCCATTCAAGATAATCTGCGGAATGCGAAGATGGCGTTAAGATCGCCTCGCTGCTTTCCACGTGAGAGGTGAAAGCAGCAGCATGGATTCGGCTGCCTGGGTCAGACACCCGGCAGTCCTCCTGGATTTCACATCGCAGCCAATGAGACGCCGACTCTCGCTGACCCGACCTCCACGATGACGCTCGTCTCCAGCTCCCTTGTCCTCTCCAGTGTCTCTGCAGGGTGAGGTCCGCATCACCTCCTGCCTGGGCTGCTACGTTAGCCCCATCTCGTCCCCATGCCCACCCCCTACCCATCTCGCCCGTGTCGCACACCGCCACTGGGTTTCTCCAAGTAGGAACAAACCTGATCACATGGGTCCTCTCCACGAGAGCTTGGATGGTGCTCCCTGAGCCACAGAATAAAGTCTGAACTCCTTGCCCTGGATTAGAGCTCCATCCCCCTGAGCACCTATGAGCCTTACTGTCCCTCTTGGCCCCCGGAAGATTCTGCCTCAGCCCAGGGAGCCGCACCCTTCAGGGGAAGCCCCAGTCACCCACTCATTCTTTTCTCCATTCTGCTCAGCTGCGTGATGCCAGGCATAACCACAGTGGTGTTGGGAAGGGGGACACAGGTACATCTCTACACACTGCCCCCACCAAAGCGAGGGCCACAGCATGTCCCCACAACACACAGACCCGATGTCCCCGAGGGAAAATGTACCCGTCAGAGATGAGAAATGTTAGAACAAGGAACGTGGCAGTATGTGATCCATAAATCGTGGTTCCGTACAATCAGTGAGTATGAAAAGCAAAACTTATCTTGATAGGATAGAAATTAAAAGCAAAGGGAAATAGCAGATGCCAGATGATGGAAGA
This sequence comes from Herpailurus yagouaroundi, assembly GCF_014898765.1. Classification (NCBI taxonomy): domain Eukaryota; kingdom Metazoa; phylum Chordata; class Mammalia; order Carnivora; family Felidae; genus Herpailurus; species Herpailurus yagouaroundi. The sequence continues at coordinate 53,756,159 of NW_024412404.1, forward strand.
CCTACCTCCATCACATCCCCGTGTGCCTCCTGGCGCGGGAGTCACCCCTGCTGGCAACCCCGCCTGGGGAGCCCCTTCCCCTGGCCTGTTAACCCCTCACCAGCCCTCGCTGCCTGTCTTTGGGCCTCTCTGGTGCTCACAGCTGACTGGTTACTTTGGCTCCATTCTCTCTGGGAAAGAGCTACAGACGGCCCAACCCCCCACAACCTGGGGACCCCTGACTTTTCCTCTTCCTCCCGGACAGCTCGCCCAGGCCCGGTGTGCCCTGAGTCTACATCCCACCCACAGTGGTTATTTACTGGTTCCAGATTCACATTTTCCCAGCTCCAAAATTCTCCTTTCTGCCCCCAGTGCCCATCATCTACTCTGCACACCCCCACACCCCTCTTATCTATATGGCTCCACTTAGATTTCCCGGATCCACCCATCCCCTACCCCCAACAAAGAGGGAAAAAGTGATGCCCATCATTCATTACCTAGGGGGGGTAGGAGCTACGTAGAGCACGGTAACAATATGGGGGTGTCATTATGTTAAATAACGTGTGTATTGGAAATGTACCTTGTGAGGAGATCTGAATGTGACCCTATGTGCTCAGAAATAATGCACATGATAAGAGACTGTTAAAAACTGAGAACAAACTGAGGGTTGATGGGGGGTGGGAGGGAGGGGAGGGTGGGTGATGGGTATTGAGGAGGGCACCTTTTGGGATGAGCACTGGGTGTTGTATGGAAACCAATTTGACAATAAATTTCATATATTATTAAAAAAAAGAAATAATGCATAGGTTTTTAATTGGTAGCGATAGGCTTGTAGTGAATCAGCTGCGTTAGAATGAGACAAATATGTCTTCACCAGCAAAACACAGAAAACCAAGGAAAAACAATACATTTTCTGCATTTCGCCAAACATCTTGGTCAGCAAGACACTTGTTGACACAAGACCATCAGAGAGGAAGAGACTTGTCTTGCCATTTTAGGGGCCACCATAGAGGTGGGAGGTAGAGTCGGGGGTTTGTGCAGAGGACAGTCACTGTGGTCACTGGGGGCCGGGGGGGTGGGGTGGTGGGATGCAGGATGTACCCGGCCTGTGCAAGGACTCAGGAGTGGCGCCTGCCCGTTGTTTCTGCCACTGGTGTGGCCACAAAGATCGTGACTACGTCAGCCCTCATGACCAATCAGCACCACTCAACATGGCAGACCGCCCCGTCTTCCTAGAAATACCTGCTTGGTTTGACTTTCAGGACACCTGGGGGGCGCCTGGGGGGCTCAGTCAGTCAAGCATCCAACTCTTGATTTCGGCTCAGGTCATGATCTCAGGGTCGTGGGATCGAGCCCCGCATCAGGCTCTGAGCTAAGGTGGAGCCTGCTCGGGATTCTCTCTCTCTCCCTCTCTGCCTCTCCCTCTCTCACGATAAGTAAACAAACATTAAAAAAAAAAAATAACACCTGATTTCCCTCTTCCATCAATGGCACAGCACCCCAGACTTCTTCACCGGCTGTTTCTCACTTCTGGGAGCTTCAAATGTGGGAGAGCCTAGGCACTAGTCCACAGACGTCTCTCTTTTCTATCAACACTCTCTCCCTGGGGGGTCTCTTCCAGCTTCACGGCCTTAAACGCCGCCTATGTGGGCGATGACCCCACGCTGACAATCCTAGTCTGGGCTCTGCCACCTCCAGCTGCATGTCTAACGGGTGGCAACTCTAGTAAACAGGCCCCGAACCAGTGGCCCAGCCCCCTCCTCCCAGAGCCTGCCTTTCCCCAGCCGTCTGCACCTCCGTAACTGCCGACTCGATCTTTCCATCTGCTCAGCCCCAACGTGCCGTCCTGGCTCTCGCCTTCCCTTTGCCACACTCCACGTCCCGTTGCCCAAAATCCCGGGGCCTCCCCTCTAGCCCCTGTCTGCATCTCATCACGGCCACCCCTAAGCGGAACCAGCACTGTCTCTGTATCTTGCAAAAGCATCCTCACAGGCCTCCCTGCCTCTCCTCTGCCAACCCCACTGCCCACCAAACTGTACTCACAGCGTAACCACTTCAAACACGTAAGTTGGATCATGCCACTCCTTGGCCTCCCATCTCAGAGGAGAAGCTGGCCTCCTACAAGGCACCACCGGGCCTCATCCCCCAGCTATGTGGCTTCATTGCCGGAGCTCCAACACGCAGGCAACTCCTACTTCAGGAACTTTGCGCGAGCTGTTCCCCTGCCCAAGGTGCTCTTCCCTCAGATATCCACATGGCTTGATCACATACCCTCCTCAGGTTGCTGCTCAAATGTCAGCTCCTCAGTGAGGCCTTCCTGGACTTCTTATTTTAAACTCTAGCCCCATGTCCACCCCGTCATTCCCTATCCCCTGTTCAGCTTTAGGTTTTCTTCTATATCATCTGACATGGTTGTTAAGATTTACACGCACGCAGACACACGAACGTAAGCTCCATAAGGACAAGAATTTTTATGTTTTATTCATGGCTGTCTTCTAATGTCTAGATCAGCGCTTGGCACATAATAGATGATAAATTAACAATTGTTGACTGGTTTCTGGTTCCGTGTTGATTCACCTGAGTCACTTGCCATCTTGACTGCTTGAGAGGAAACCCTGGGCCTCAGAAGGTTGGGTCACTTGCCATCTTGACTGCTTGAGAGGAAACCCTGGGCCTCAGAAGAAGGTTGGCCTCAGACAGTCCTACCACAGTGCCCACTGTGGGCAGCCCAGAGCTGGACTCACCTGTAAACCACCTCCGTGCCCCTTACATCTCAGGGGCCTCAGAGCCTACCATGGGGCCTAGAAAAAATATGAGTAGATAGATGTTTGTTCACCTATTAAAATCCAGATAATTCAGGCCAAAGAGGAGCCTGAATTTAATGAGGTAATATGATGCCATGGGTGTGGTTTAAAAGAACCCTTTTCATGCTCTGCTTATCCTCTGGTGTGCTATTCCACTTTGGGCACAGTAAACTGAACACCTATGTTCACCTGAGAACGTGGAGTTTCTAGTATCTTCCCACATTCACACTTGCTCCCATCATCGTCCACATAGGAACTTCCTCCTTCATGAGTGGAGGGGGCACAGAATAAGTCATCATGAGCCTTGGGTTCTTGTCTTCCCTCCACACTTACCAGCCGTATGCATGACTTTAACCCATGTAATCCTGTTTCCTCAGCTGAGGTTAATTCTCTTATAATAGGAGAAGAACTGGCTTGTGAGTTTGGGACTGGCTTATTAAAGGAGATTTACAGTTTATGAGCATATAGAAAGCAACAGTCATGGGCAGGTCATGAGCACCTGTGCAGGTTCACAGAGAAAAAGCTCTGTCAGATAAATCTTATATCTTTCTTGATAGGATTACCAGACTGGTAGAAATGAACAAGGATTTATGAACTCAGTAGGGAATTTGAGAAATTCAGTGGGGTTGCCACATGGATTGGACACAAGGAATACTGAACTGGGTACAAGGACCAGTGGGTAGCTTGGGGCCTGGTTGGATACTGTTATTCAAAGGCTGAAATTCAATGATCTCAGAGAGAGGTGCTGAGCTCAGGACCTCAAGCCTCTCTCTTTGGCAAAGTCCCGTTGACTAGTTTTATCACTGGCTTGAATGAAAACTTTAAAGAGGGTGTGTTTGCTACATTTGTGGATAGGCTGGAGGACAAAGATATCATGACCAGGGTCAGAATCAGCATCCAGAACAATCTCAGCATCTATGAACAATGGGCTGAATCTAGAAACATGAAAGGAAAGGCCAACGTACTACCTTTGGCTCCCCAGGGCTACGTGTCCAGGTATACAGTGTGGGAAGCAAGGCACAAGCACCAGAAGACTTGAAAAGGTATGATAGTTTTCTGTTAACATGAGTCAAAGGTGTGAGGTTGCTGTGTAGACCGCCCCACGCCACTTCATCCCCTCCCATCAAAAGCTAACTTTGTCTTGGGTTATTTTCATGGAATTGTGTCCATAAGCGTAAGGTGAATCCCACTGTACACAGCCCAGTGGTTTTAAGGACTACATTTAAAAAGGGATGTGAAGTAGACAATCCAAAAATGAAATTAAGACCATTATATCTATGGTAGGATAAAAAAACCATCCAACATTTAGGAATAAGCTCGACAGAAGTGTAAAACTTACACTCGGGAAACCAAAACACTGTTGAAAGAAATTAAAGAAGACCTAAGTGAATGGAAAGACATCCTATGTACATGGGTTGGAAGCCTTAACATTGTTGGCATGGCGATACTCCCCAAACTGATCTACAGTTTGAGCACAATCTCTGTTAACAATCCCAGCTGGCTTCTTTGTAGGAACTGACAAGCCAATCCTAAATTCACATGTAAATGCAAGGGATCCGGAGTAGCAAAACAATCTAGAAAATTGAGAGCAAAGTTGGAAGACTCATACTTTGTAATTCCACAGTTTACTACAGAGCTTCAATAATTAAGACAGCATGGTACTGCTTAAGGGCAGCCAGATCAATGGGACGAACTTGAGAGTTCATAAATAAACCCTCACATTTATAAGAAGGGAACTTTTGACAAGGACGCTAAGACAATTTAGTGGGAGGCAGAAGAGCATATTTAATAAATGGTGCTGGGACAACTGAGTATCAGACGAAAACCGTGAGCTGACCTCTATAGCACAGCACATACAAAACCAGCCTCAAAACAGACAAACGACCTAAATGTGACAGGTAAAACTATAAAACTCTTATTAGAAGAAACAGAAGAAGAAGAAATAGACATAAATCTCTGAGACCTTAGATTAGGCAACGGTTTCTTAGATAGGATACCAAAAGAACAAGCAAAAAGTAGACAAAAATAGATACATTGGACTTAATCTAAATTTAAAGCTCTTGTGCTTTCAAAAGACACTAGCAAGAAAGTGAAAAGACAACCAATAGCATGGGAGAAAATATTTGAAAATCATGCATCCGATAAGGGAGTATATGTATCTGTAATACACAAAGAACACTTATAAGCAAATAATAAAAAGATACAAACCAATTAAAAATGGGCAAAGGATCTGAATGGACATTTCCCCACAGGAGATACAGAAATGGCCAATAGGCACATTGGTTGCAGAATAGGCCAATAGGAGAAGATATCAACATCTACGGGCATCAGTGAAAGGCAAATCAAAGCACGATGATATATGTCACTTCACACCTACAAGGATGACTATAATGAAAAAGACAGATAATATCCCACAATCCGGCAATTGCACTATTAACCAAAGAATACAAAAATACTGATTCGAAGGGATACATGCACCCCAATGTTTATAGCAACATTATCTACAATAGCCAAACTATGGAAAAAGCCCAAACGTCCATCAACTGATGAATGGACAAAGGAGATGTAATGGAATATTCGCCGTAAAAAGAGTGAAGTTTTGCCATTTGCAACAACATGGATGAAGCTGGAGCGTAGTATGCTAAGTGAAATAAGTCACTCAGGGAAAGACAAATACCACGTGACTTCACTCATGTGGAATTTAAGGAACAAAACAAATGAGCAAAGGGGGAGAAGAGAGAGAGAGAGAGAGAGAGAGAGAGAGAGAGAGAGAGAGAGAGA
>NW_024412404.1:53761732-53840312 GCF_014898765.1 Herpailurus yagouaroundi
AGAGAGAGAGAGAGAGAGAGAGAGAGAGAGAGAGAGAGAGAGAGAGAGAGACAGGCAAACCAAGAAACAGACTCTTAACAATAGAGAACAAACTGGCTGTTACCGGAGGGGAGGTGGGTGAGGTGGGTGGGGGGACGGGTGAAATAGAGGACAGGGATTAAGGAGGGGGCTTGTGATGAGCACCAGGTGTGGTATGGAAGTGCTGAATCACTACCTTGCACACCTGAAACTAACATTACACTGTATGTGAACTAGAATTTGAATAAAAACTTTAAAAACACACATAATAACAAGTGTTGGTGAGGATGTGGAGAAATCTGGAACCTCATATGCTGCTGGTGGGAACATAAAATGGGGCAATGGCTTTGGAAAACAGTCTGGCAGGTCCTCAAAAAGTGAAACACAGAGTTACCAAATGACCCAGTAGTTCCTAAGTGTATACTTCAGAGAAGTGAAAACATGCATCTGCACAACTTGTAATTATTATTCATAATAGCCAGTGAGTGAAAACAACCCCAATGTCCATCAGTGGACTAACGAATAAACAAAATGTGATATATCCACACCCTAGCATATTATTCAGCAATGAAAAGAAGTGAGTACTAACACAGGCTACAACATGGACAAACCTTAGCAACATTGGGCTAGAATCAGGGGCTCCTGGGTGGCTCGGTTAAGCATCCAACTTTTGATTTCAGCGCAGGTTATGATCTCACAGTTTGTGAGTTCACAACTCTGTGATACACTGAGTCACAGGATTACACACTTTATATGAGTGAAAGGCATGGTATGTGAATTAGAGCTCAAAAACAGTTATAAGAAGACGGGGCACCAAAAACTGGGTCTCAGAATGACAATAGGCTATAAAGTCACATCCTAGGAGGAAAAGCTGAAGAGAGTAGAAGTAAAACAGAAAGACTCTGGGGAAGAAGCCATTTTCAAATATTTGAAAGGCTCACACATGGAAAGCCAATGAAATGACCATGTGGCCCAGAAGCAGATTCTGCTCCTCCTTTTGGACTGTTCCCCCCCTGCCTATACCCCCATAACTCCCACACACCATTCATGGTCCCGCTTACATTTTAGCCCCCGGGGTCCCCATCAAGATGCCCCCCCCCCCCCCGGATCTTTGCCGTGTGCTCTCCTAGATTCAGAGCATTTCAAAGATTCTTCATTTGTAATGACATATTTATTTAGTCATTGGGCTATATAGTCTGAGGACCTCACTAAATTACTAGCTCCATGAAGGGACTCTGTTGGCTTCCATGCACTACTGTCTCCCTGGAACTTGCCACAGTGCCTGGCATATAGGAGGTAGTTAGTAAGTACTGGTTGGGGGTGCCTGGGTGGCTCAGTTGGTTAAGCGGCAGACTTCGGCTCAGGTCATGATCTCGCGGTCCATGAGTTCGAGCCCTGCGTCGGGCTCTGTGCTGACAGCTCAGAGCCTGGAGCCTGTTTCGGATTCTGTGTCTCCCTCTCTCTGACCCTCCCCCATTCATGCTCTGTCTCTCTCTGTCTCAAAAATAAATAAACGTTAAAAAAAAGTTTTTTAAATAAATAAATAAAATTAAAAAAAATAAGTACTGGTTGAATGAATAGATGAATGAGCCCTAACTGTTAGAAAATACAAGCAGACAGCATAAGGAGGAAATTTCTGGAATCAGAGCTGCCAACAGACGCAATGAGCTGCCCTGAGTGCCCTTGCACCTTGCTCCTCTTGGAACTGTTCGAGCATATAGTGGACAAAAGTGTCACGGAGCAGGTGTAAGCACCAAAGAGATGGTCAGACGAGATTTCTCTCCCTTCTACTTTAAAATCTCATGAATAGTTCATATACTCCAGGAAAATTCTAAAAGGCAGATAAGAAAAGTAAGTAAATCAAATCACCCGTGATCTCCCTACCAAGTGATGGCCACGGTTAACACAGTACAGTTGACCCTTGAACAACACAGGAGTTAGAGGTGCTGACGCCCTGCACACTGGAAAATCCCCGTACAAATTTTGACTCTTCCAGAACTTAACTACTAAAAGGCTACTACTGACTGGGGAGCCTTAGCAATAATATAAAAAGCTAATTAACACACGTTTTTTATGCTGTATGTATTATAGACTATATTCTTACAATAAAATAAGCTACAGAAAATGTCATTAAGAAAATCACAAGGAAGGGAAAATACATTTACAGTACTGTACTATACATATCAAAAAGAAATCTGCATATCAGTGGACCTGCACAGTTCAAACCCAGGTGGTTCCAGGATCAACTGTATATCCTTCTGGACACTGGCCGTGTAGTGTTTCATTATATGGACACACACTGTTTTAATTACTACGGGATTATGTGAATCTTTGTACATTCCACGTTGTTTAATCATAGCTCATGGCTCATACTTACTGGAGCACATTCCATATACATCGGATTCTCCTAAAACCCAATGTGGTAGATACTTAATATTATTTACATTTCATATTAGAGACAGGGAAACTGGGGTTTAGAGAAATCACCCAATTCTGTCAGGATCACAGGCTAGCAAATGCAGAGCCAGATTCAGATGCCACTAATCTGACTTCAGACTCTAGTGAAGGTCCCACTGATGTTTGCTCAATGAAAAACTGAACGAATGAGGGAATGAATGAATGGCTGTGTGCTCAACTGCCCACACCAGGAAGAATTAAGCTTCTCTTTACCAGCCGGTTGGTTCTTATCTTACAAAGCTCTAAATGTGAGGTCGCTCATCTCTTCTTGGCTCACTCTCAAGGCTAAAAACGGGGTCTGACTCCTACCGGCCACTGGACACCCTGCCTCTAGGGGAACCTCCAGTACCTTCTCGGCTGAGCCTCCCCACAGTCTCTGGTGGCCCAGGCTTCCGTCACCCACAGAGCCACCTTGGGCAGAGCCCACCCTGGCCACTTCCGGCCACCTGTCCCCCAGGGACATGCGGAAGCTGACGGGGTCCCGGGGCTGCTGCGATGCGGCTGTGTCCACGTGTCCACTTCGAAGACGCGGTGCCGCGTCCCGCTGGTACAGGCGCTGCCGATGCTGGTGCCACCGCCACCGCCAGTGCTGGTGCCACTGCCACCGTGCAAGTGCCACCGACACTGCCAGCGCCGGGCTCACCGCCTCTGCTGCCGCTGCCGCCACGCATCACTGGAACTGCGGCCCAATCAGCACCTCGGGGGTGGGACACTGCTGGCACCGCAGCCGCTGCCTGAAACTGAAACTACCGCCAGCACTGTGGGGGCGGGGCAAGGGTGGGGGATGGGAGCTTTCTGTCCCCATTTGCTCAAGCCCACCCCCCCCCCTCCCCTGGCAGCCCCGGGCAAACGAGGGACGGACTGTTCCCTCGCCTCCGAACGAAGCTTCACCAGGGACTGTCTTGGGCTCTCCTGGGAGAGGACTTCTTGGCTCAAGCAAACAGGGCCCCGGAAAGCCCGGCCCACGTTCCCCAGCCGGCTCCAAACCCGGGGCGCAGCGCAGCCGCAGGGGGGGAGCCGCCTCTGCCCACCGCTTCCCCCGGCCCGTGGAGCGGGCGCCTTCGTCCCACACTGCGGAGGCCGAGAGACGCGCGTGGCCTCTCTCCGAAAATGCCGCAGACCTCACGCAACACATCTGCGAACTCACCTGCGAGTCTGCCCCGTTTTCCGTCCAGTCCTGTTTCTCAAAGATACCACTCGTGTTACCTGATTGTGCGTAGGTCTCAGAGTCCGTCTTGGAATAAGGCAGGAAGTTCGAGAAGTAAAAGGAGATCAAATGAAGAGCTGCGAAGCGAATTTATGGATGCGCATTTTGAAAAGGAAAGCCCATTTCCAACTTTGGGGATTTTTTCTGGAGACTTCCAAGGGGCAGAAAATCTTGGCCAAATGACCTGGGAGCTCTAAGTGGAAAACAGGGCTCTCTCAGGAAGCTTTTTTTTTTTTTTTTTAATGTTTATTTATGTATTTTGAGGGAGGGGGAGAGGGGTAGAGACAGAGGGAGAGAGAGAATCCCAAGCAGGCTCCGCAATGTGGGGCTCGAACCAAGGAACCCTGAGGTCACGACCTGAGCCACAATCATGAGCCAGTTGCGCAACCAACTGAGCCCCCCAGGTGCCCCTCTCAGGAAGCCTTCTAAATATGAATTACAGAATGACTGCTCCCTCCTGCTTTTTGTAGATAGGCGTTACGAACGCTGCTGGCCACCGCTGATCCTGGCCAAGGTCAGCATCCACGGGCCACCACCCTTCCTGACCCTCCGTGGTCTTCAGCCCAGAACTCCTTCCTTAAAGAGCAGCACACAGATTCTCAGCCTGCCCAGATAAGTTCATATTAAGGTTTTAATGCCATCACTCCATGCTTCTCAGTCAGAAAGGTCACAGACCATTAATGCCACAGCAAAGCAGGAAAGGGTCTCATCCTCATGGACCTAAGTGGTTCTCAGAGGATGGGTAGGGTCTGGCAAGGCCAAGAGGAAGGGTTCCAGAAACAGAGCAGAGGAACAGAGAGAGAAGCAAAGGGCATGACTGGTCAGTGGCAGAAGGAGGGTCAGAGGACAGCAGGGAGGGATCACCCAGGGCCAGTGGATTGCTTTAGAAATCAATAAGAACTTGGGGCGCCTGGGTGGCGCAGTCGGTTAGGCGTCCGACTTCAGCCAGGTCACGATCTCGCGGTCCGTGAGTTCGAGCCCCGCGTCGGGCTCTGGGCTGATGGCTCAGAGCCTGGAGCCTGTTTCCGATTCTGTATCTCCCTCTCTCTCTGCCCCTCCCCCGTTCATGCTCTGTCTCTCTCTGTCCCAAAAATAAATAAACGTTGAAAAAAAAAAATTAGAAATCAATAAGAACCTGACAGCTTATAACGTTTTAGAATCTGATTTTAAGACTGGGATTTCATGCTCATGTGGGGTAAAAATAAATGTGAGAAATGGGCACTTGTATACAAACAACACATTTACTTTTTCCCCTCTAGAAGCAAGCCATAGCATGAGCACAGGATCCAGGAGAGAGGTTTTTGCCCTTGAACTGGCTATTCCTGAACCTTCACCCAACTTTCCAGATCCCACAGGTGCCTCTTAGATCTAATAGAGTTTTTGGTTTTGTGCTAAGGCTATTCTCTGTGCTGGGTTATTAGTCATTCTTGTCCCTCTGCATAACACAGAGCACCTTACAGGAGGCACAGTGGTCACCTGTGGCAGAGAATGAGACCCATGCTCGCCAGACTCAAGAAGGCTGAATGATGAAGAAAAGTGTTTGGACAAAGTAGGACTCGTCTCTACACCTGAGACAACGCATATTGAAAAAACTCAAAAATGTTCTTCTACCTAGACATCTCCTCCTCTGATAACCATCTGGCTTAAACGTAATATGACAGCGGGGGCAGAACCTGGAGAGCTTCAAGGTCTGTCTTTAGGAGGGTCCTCGTCCACGTACACGCTGTCTCACCCATGCTACAAAGTGGGTTAACACAGGCTATAAAAACTCACTATCCAAAGTCAGAGAGGCTATAATGCATGTATATTCCTTCCAACTGTGACTGGTTCTCTCTCTCCCTGCCTCTTAATCTCTTTATATACATATATATATGTATATATACCTCATTTATATATACTACATTCATTTATGTATACATACCTACATAGACATATGTGTATCTTGTGTATATAACTATATACGTATGCATATGGAATATGTATAGTGTACATGCATATACGTATATAAAAGACACATATAAAGAGAATAAGAGAGGCAGGGAGAGAGAATATGTGTGTAAACACACACACACACACACACACAAATATGTAGTGCAATTCAATTCCATTAAATTCAACCCACATTTAGAGTCTTTGCCATGCGCTGGTCGACACAAGACACTAGACACCGAGTCACAGAAGAGTGAAACCGACCTCCAGCAGCTCGCCATCTAGAGGGAAGATAAACTGAACCCACACACCGGCATGGTGGCCACTTAGAATGGGAGGCAGTGTGGCTTGGTGGTTTTAGATCAAGGATGGTTCATATGTGTGCATGCATCGTGCTGGCTGGGCGAGGGTCCCGCTCTACCACTGTCAAGCTCTGTGACCTTCAACAGGCAGTCTGAGCCCCAGGGTCCTCATCAATAACATGAACATCAACACCAGCACCTTCTTCATGGAGCAGTGAGAAATTAACGATATCACCAGTGAAAGCGCTTACATTGGCACACAGAAGGCATTCGATAAAAGGGAACTTCTACTGTTACAATTATTATTCTTATTGAGAAAAGGGTGCTTTTGTGTCGAGGGGCACAAAAGAAAGAAAGGTCTGTGTAACTTGGGGGTGTCAGGAGGAGCTTCGGGGAAGAGGTGGCATAAGGAACAGGTGTTTGTCAGGAGAACAACAGGGACAGAAGGAATTCCGGGGATATGAAACAGTTTGTTCAAAGGCCCTGAGGCATGAAACATCCTGGCATATCCTGAGAACTGCCAGCAGATCAGCACAGCAGAGTAAGGGTTCAAGGTCAAAAAGAAGCCACAGTCAGATCTAAAAGGCCACCAGAGAGCTTCAAACAATGGGATGACAAGATCAGACTTGCTTTCAGAAAGGTTTAGGTACTATCCAACTGAACATGATTTCACCTTCCTCAGGTCACCGTTGTGAGGACCAGTTATCACAAATACCACCAGACTACATTAATGCCACAAAACAGAAGACTTCTTGTCATTCACGTGTTCTTTCCTCTGTTCACGAGTCTTCAAAACCTTCTTGTTGTTTTGTTTCAGTTTTAGTAAATAATTGGCTTACTTTTACATGCTGGTTTCATTGCTGCAGAAGGTTTTCTTTACCACTAATGTCTTACAGAACGATTTTCATTTTTGTTTTGTTAATGTTTACTTATTTTTGAGAATGAGAGAGAGAGAGAGACGGAGTACAAGCAGGGGAGGGGCAGAGAGAGAGGGAGACACAGGATCTGAAGCAGGCTCCAGGCTCTGAGCTGGCAGCACAGAGCCCAACATGGGACTTGAACCCACGGACCGCAAGATCATGACCTGAGCCAAAGTCAAATGCTTAATGGACTGTGCCACCCAGGCGCCCCTTACAGAATGATTTTTACATACTCATCTTCCTAACCACAAGGAGGGTCTTCAGTGGCCCCTTCTTAGCACCCGTAAGAGCCAGACAGTAAATCATTCACCCTCCAAGTACGCAGACAGCGATCACATGCGGCGGATCAGATCTGAGAGACGGAGGCGGATGTGGGAGGCAGAGCCGTGATCGGGGTTAGTACTGGAACTAGAAGGAAAATCATATCCCCGGGAAAAAAGCAGTAGGAGTGAACCAAGAAGGTCACAGAAGAAGAAGAAGGACACGTGCCGTGACACAAAAGGGGTGGACGAAAATGCAAAGTGGACCTCTTAAGGGCATTTAGTGACAAAGGAGGTCCTGGAGGGAAAATTTGGAGACAGGCAACTAAACTGTTTAAATGTGTCTCGATTCATTTGCTCACGTTATCATTCATGAGATCAGCCTATTAGTCGAGTCTCCGAATTCTCTTTGTTCAAACATGCTCTGGGTACAGAGAAAATAACATGACACTGCAGAACAGCGCGTGGTTTCCGACCATGAAGGACTCAGCACAGGAGAAAAGAGAATTCCTTCTGCTCAGGTGTGAGTGGGCACCTGATACGTGCCAGGTATTGTCCTAAGCGTGGCTTACATATGCCGTCTCGTTTAATCTTCATGCGACGCCATTGATAAAATCAGCAGCCAGGGACAGTCTTCTTTCTGGCCCCATTTTCCATTGCTCCGTATTAGAGCAAACAGAGGCAGCAGGCGGGAAAGAGAGCTGAAAACTGCCAGTCAGCAGATACCTCCATCGCTTTAGACGCCACCGCCCCCACCCCCCAAACTGACATCGAAGGGTCTGGTCTTAAGATTTTCCGAAAACAAACATTGCTTCTTGCAATACCCTTTTTCCCTTTGATTTCACAAGCATTGACACCCCCCCCCCCCCCCAATGCAGTAATCCTGCCATTCCCTTCAGACCAGTAAACAGGCTCGGTGCATCGTGTGCTCGAGTGCAGGTATATCCAATTCAGGCACAAACAGGCAGTGCCGTCATCCCCACAGGACCTGCCAGTGGGTCAAGTCCAAATTCTGGACTCAGATGCACTATCTGAGTGCCTCTTTGGGCTGTGGTTGCTGCAGCCTGGAGCCCCTGAGCACCAGGGGTTGTTTGCTTAAGTTGTCAAAAAAAAAAAAAAAGTAAAAAAAAATATATACATATATATAATAATCCTATCAACCTCTCATGTGGCACTCCAACTTAGCATGTATTTTGGGTCAACTAGGAAACTCAAAGAGCACTGCAGGAACAATTACAGTAAGTGTGAAAGGGGTACCAGGGTGGCTCAGTCGGTTAAGCGTCCGACTGCAGCTCAGGTCATGATCTCCTAGTTTGTGGGTTTGAGCCCCACGTCGGGCTGCGTGCTGACAGCTCAGAGCCTGGAGTCTGCTTCAGACTCTGTCTCCCTCTCTCCCTGTCCCTCGCCTACTCAGGCTCTCTTGTCTCTTTCTCTCAAAAATAAATAAAAAAGTTAAATATTTTTTAAAAAGTAAGTGTGAAAAATAGCAAGATCTCCATCAATTGCTTTGTTTCTCAGACAAAAATTTCTCCCCTGAAAAATCAAATGAGCAATAAGTTATTTATTGAACACCTACTATGTGACAGGTACTCTATATCCAATTGCACATTAGAGGATTTCTTTTTCGTTACTGTCTTCCCTTCTTTGAAATATTTAAAGCATTGATCAGGATGCTTTAGCTGTTTTGTCTTCAGGCAGTTTTATTATTATGAAATGTCTTCAGAAGTTTAACACTGTTAGCTAGGCAGAGTTTTCGGAGTCTTTTTTGGTCTCTTTTGTTTTCTTCCTACTTTTTTTTTTTTTTCTTTAACCTAAAACTTTCCTCTTCTTACTCTCTGATTTCAGGGAGAAAAAAATCTAGCATCTGGGTCCTGAGACCACTTGAAATGTCTGGGCCGAGGGCTGCTAATGACCTCCCAGAGATAACCCAAATTGCTGATTTAGCAAAGCCCATTCTTGACCTTGACACAAGACAAGACAGGCAAAGGGAGAGGACTTGCCAGGCAGCAGTGAAAGAAGACAGATCGTGGAAGGGCTCAGATCTCCCCAGGCCCCCTCCCCCATTCAGCAAACACCTGGCTGAGTTGGAAAACATGACCGGTCCAACCTTCCTATTGGCACCAATTGAAGCTGTCAGCTCTCGGCTTGTCACCAGTTGCACTGGGAGGCCCCGGGCAGCCACAAGAGCCCTAATTAGGCAGAAATGACACTTCTACAACTGACCTGCCAGGACCTTTGGCAAACCATTTAACATCATTAGTTAACATTTTTTAAAAGTGTGAATGTAAATGAACAGCCACTGGTTTTCAATGGAGTTTGTCGGTGGCATCTCCCCCCCCCCCCCCCGCTCACTCTTTCTCTTTTTACATGAATAGCCCACTTGTTTCCTCCAGAATTGGAGGGAGGCACCAGGGAAAATGGAAGAAGAGGACCAGTCCTCTGTGAGGAGAGACGTTAAAGCATAAACAAGCCCGAAGGATCCAGAGACATCTCTTCCTGCCTTGGTAGAGGCCTGAACACACACAAGGCCCCAGAGCCAGCAGGGCAGGGAGGGGACAGGTGTGTGCCCAGCCAGGTCCTGCTCCGTGAGCTCGGCTTGTGAGTACGGATGTCGGCTGTCGCCCATCCCGTGCGAAAGCAATTTCATTTCCTGAGTCGAGGGTGCTTCTGAAATACTTTCTCTCGTACCTCTTACCACTCGTCGGCACTCTGAACAAGCAGCCGCTCTGCAGTGGTTTAGCAAGTATCTTACGCGTGCTTCAATCTAGCTGTACCAGCTTTAAATGTACCCAGTCTGTCTCTAGACAAACGAAATTCCAGGGGTAACTACTTCCGACGCCAGTTCGGTACTTACGCAGATGAGTTCGTTTCCTACCTGAAGCTGGTATTTCCCACCTTGAATCACACTTGACTTTGCTCTTTGCTGCACACCCACAGAATCTGTACACGCCAACATTCTCCATCTGCAGGAGGGGGGAAAACTTCACTGTGAAAATGTCACCTTATCCATTTCCGCGCTGCTCTCGAAGCGTGTGTTTGTGCCGGCTGACAGCTGGAAGAGGCTGCCCAGAGCAGAAGGGAGGCCAAGGCACAGGTGGGCAGCGGAGGAGCCAGGTTCCCCCAGGGCCTTTGCACTTACCACCTACTCTTTGGGTGGCCCTGGTAAGGTGCTTTGCCCGAGTCTCAGATGTTTTTATCTGTAAGACAGAGATAATGCCTTCCTACTTCAGATGAGAAAAACAAGAGATGGAAATATCATGAGAACTGGGAAGCACCGTGTAAATAAAGATACGGAGTGCCAGATTAATTAGACGGCCAAAACTGAGGCACTATGCCAGGTTCTCAGCTTGGAGAGATGAAACTGAGAATCTGTCCTCTTGCTTCTCAAGGCAGGCTGGACAAAGCCACTACACCACTGGCACATCCCAGGTCCCTCTCTGTACCCCCCCCCCCCGCCGCCCCTCCTGTCTCCCCACCTCCACTCCTGCTTCTTCTCCAAAGGGCTTTAAGAATTACAAAGAAAAGTGCATGGGTGCAAAGCAAATTCTTAAAACCCATGGTCATATTAGCTCTTTAGCTTCTCTGCTGGATCCTAGGCAGTACGAACGGGGAAGCTCATTTGTCTACCTCTGGATTTCCAGAAGCCCTGAGGACAGTGACAGGTATACAGTAGATGCACAATAAATGTTTACTGTGTCGAAATGCAGTGCAGCTTCCAGACACGTGCTTATAGCAGCTGGAAGGTGTGCTTTACGGAGGCAGCCCAGCTCCTGGATTTGGGGGAGCTTTGCTTGTCCCTGAATTAAAAATGAGTAAAATCAAGCGGGCAGCATGTGGTGGAGAATGCCTGCAAGTCGCCATGAGAGAGAGAAGCAAAAGCAAACAATCTGAGTTTGGGGCAGAAAGAGAGAGAAAATACTGGAAAACGTCCTTAATAACAGTAAATGGGAAAGGGAGAGAACAGCTCATCGTGATGGAGTATTTAGTGCTTTTAAGCTAAATACCTCAGCATATTAAGCAAATAGAGAAAAGCCAGCTAGAAGATGTCAGCAAATTGAAGGGAACGGTGCTCAGAAAGCTCAGAAAGCCGATAGGAGGTGTCTGGTTTTGACCCCTTTTCCCATCACATGCCTGGTCTGCGCCCGCTTGTTTAGTGTTGCTTCTCCTCTCCAGCTGGGGAGCTTATTGAAAAGCTCTTGCTCCCTGCCTGGTTTTGGCACATTTTCTGCAGGTGCCTCCTACTGTGGCCACAATGGGCTGCTAGGGAGGTTTAGACCCGTCAACAGCTCCAGGGGAGGGGGTGGCGGAGGGAGCGCAGCCATTGTCTTAAAGGGCCAGTGACATTGTGCGCCTTGGAGCCTGCGGCACCGGCACCTGCTAATGAGATGAATCCTTTCTCCCCACTTGCTCTTTCTCTCTTTAATGATTTAACTTGATCGCTTTGGTTCCTTTCTGGACAGGGAATTGCTCCGTTGATAATATAAAGTAATTGCCTGTAAAACATTGCTCCGCAGCAACTACTCCTTCCTTGGCTGAAAATGTCACAGCAATTGAAAAGCTCTTAGCCCAGTTCAAGAATGAGGTTGCTCAAGAGAAGGGTCTTTGCATATGTCACCAAGCACTCTTGGGTTGCCAGAGTTGCGAGTTCTTGGTGTGTCTAATTGAGTTTTAAGACAGAGACTTCTCCTTCCTTTATCACAGTATGATTTAGTGTGCAACTAGGGATAACTGACCAAGCTGAACTAAAAACTCCCTGGACCCTAGAATTAGAGTACGTTCAGGGACAGCCACTGTTTTCTCAATCCCTGTGCCATTCTTTTCTCAGAGCCCCGAATTCGGAGGCAAGGCTACGTGGGTCAAGTGTGATTTAGGAGAGCATCTTCATTCCCATCACCTAAGAAGGTATCTTTGTCGAGGAGGGACTGGGGGCCTTGGTTTTGCTAAGTGGGATCGATGCTCTAATTGTCTAAGATTTGCTGATTTTTTTTCGGATCTGTCACTTGGCGGCAGCAGTGACACACTGTGGGAATGGGGACCACACGCCTGAGTTTTGATAAATACTTTATTAGTCACTGCCACACCAATGTGGGGAGTAATTCACCTGGAGAAAAATCGCTTTGTCGTAGGCATGAACCTGCCAGCAAAATAAACAGTGGTTAGTGACGGTTTCATTTTCTCTGACAGGTGAAAGCCTGAGTCCGTATCTGAATGAGAGAGAGAAACTTTCTTCGCCCTAAGTGGTGGGAAGCACCACTTGCTAAATGAGATGCTGCCGCATTACTAATTCGGGAACAAAGCTTCAGGTGAATCATCTTCCAACCAGATGAGCCGTGAATAGGTTTTGAAGCTGATGAAGTAAGGGCAGTAGACATGCTTATTACTGTACTTTATAAAAAGGCAAAAACATCTGCCTGCTTACTTGACAAACTCGAGTACAGAGAAGGCAGCTACAAAAAAAAAAAAAGGACATTTAAAATTATACATCTGAAGAAAGCTGCAGAATTTTTACAGCTAACCCCCTCAAAGATCAGGCTACAAGTTCCATTACTGTAAATAGTGAAGCACTTTCTTCTTGGAATTTAGGAATTTGGGATTTTAGATTTTTACATCTTTTAATATTGTCAGAATATGTCTGATATTCAGTTGGGGCAATTACACACATGATACCAAAATATACTGCACATAATAGAAGTAGCTTTTATCTTTTACTCTATCTTTCCTTTATCCATAATGAAACAAATAAAAAAAATTTACCCATTAAATAAACTGATTCCTGAATAGAAGAATTATGTTGACTGGCTTTTACCAACAACTAGTTTTTTTCTATTTGTGTGTGTGTGTGTGTGTGTGTGTGTGTGTGTGTGTGTGTGTGTGTGTAAAATGAAGGCATGGAACTAAATGGCCCAAAAGTTTTGCTGGCTCTATGATTTTCTTATCTATAATGATGATTCCTGTAATGGAAACAAATAAGCAGCAAATATGACCACGTGGTTATTTCTAACAGCTTTGCCTATGGGACAGGCGGTCAAGACAGAGTAAGGGCAGGGTGAGTGAAGTCCCTGCAGCCACGACTAGGAGAGCCTGGACTGTGGGGCTAGAGTCCCAAACCCCCTTGCAAAAGATGGCTCAGGAAGCAGGAATGCAGGGAAGGTGGCCCTCGTGGTGGGGGTTATGGGAAGGTGGTGGCCGGTGTCCTCCACATGAACCCCCAGAGTATTCTCCACATTTCTGGAGGGGGGAAAAGAACATGTGAAGAAGAGAAAAGCAAGTCAAGCAAGCACATCCATCTTCCGTGAGACGAACGTCAAATCTGACAACAGCCACAGGACTGGTTTCACTTTTGTATCCTCCCCTCTCATATACTTGCACATGATGCAAGAGGTCTGAATAGAATTCCAAAGTTCAGAGATAACGAAACGGGGATTCACATTTTATTGCTCATGTGGATCTTTGCAGTACATTTGAAACCCCCTGACTTCACAAGGTAGAAATTAACCTTGGGTTACATACGTTTGAGCCTCAGACTAAAAAGGATTTGTCAAGATGTTGGGCAGGTGTTTAAAAATAAAAGAATGCATTTTAAAATGCATCATTTCCTGTGCCTGTGCACAACTAAGTGATGAAATGTACACAGAGCGATGAGACTTATATCCCGGGCTAAACTGTGATTGTTCTCTAGGGTAATCGTTGACATTCTTCATAATCAGATTTGTACATTGCCACAGACATTTCAACCTGAGCCCTTTATTTCGCGTTTACGTTTGCTACTGACATATATCCACTTAACGCAGAGAACTGTTAAGATCCTTTACACTCACGCAAAAAGTTAACATCAAGCTCATGGGCAATAGTACCTGTTGCAATGTTTGTACTCCAGATACAAGTTGTACTTACTTCCCAGTTAGAAAATAATACCAATTTAAAATTTGCTTTATAGCTTCTGAATTAAGATAGAACCACTCACCAAGGGAAGAAAAAGATTTTAGTATTTCATCCCTCGGCAGAATGCACGGGCTCCTTCTCAATCAACATTGCAGCTGCAGCATTTGTGAGGGAGTCGGACAACACAGAAGCTAAAGCAAGCACAGGCTTCACTCCCCTCCCCCGCGGTTCTACTTTGTTTCTTACAATTTTCTTAGAATTGCATACTGCAAAGTTTCCTTTCTCTCAAAAGTCAGAAAGCACTCAGTAGCCAAAGAAGTGTTACCATCCTGTTTCTCTCTCCACTTTGTGTGACACGGGATCACAGCCCCCTTCCAGAGTTCAGCTTATTTTAAAATATCCAACCGAGCAAGATGCACTTGAGTAGTCAACAAGTATGCCCGACCCAAAGGACTAGTTGGAAGATGCCGACCATTAAAAACCCTACATGTTTACCTGCATATCTTGTGAAAACTAGAGGAGCTAGGCTGGCATGAGGTGTATCTCCTGAAGTCCAAATTTGGAGAGCAAGGTGAGTTGCTCATAAATGCCATAATCACAGGAGCTGGTGGTCCTGATGTGGCAGTTAAGCCTTCACCCTAGAGGATACAAGGGTGTGTGTGTGTTTCTTAGCACTAGGGCTTGGAAAGAATATGAAAGGTTCAAGGCATGCCCCTTGTGAGTTCAAATCAAATGTAGACAATACATACAAGGGAAGGTAAAAATGATTATTTTTAGTTAAAAAAAAAAACAGTTGGTGATTCCTTCTATTCTCATATAACAAATAATACTTGGAAATAAAGTCTATCGCAAATACAAATTAAAAAGATCTTGAAATTTTGAACTCTTCATTTTGATTACATTTCCTGCTTTTGCAGATTTATAATTATCTCAAAAAAAGACAACTGTTTTCCAACAATAGGTTTATAAGAAATGTACAAAAATACATATTAACTGAACAGATTTTTTTCCCAGTGGTCTTAGTTAAGAATTCACAATGCCTAGATTTTCAATAAAGTAATAAATAACCATACACGGGACAACATCTATTCTAAAGCATTTAAATTGATAAACACACATTTTAGTTATTTCAAATATCATACTTTAAAAGTTGTTTTTGTTCTTACTCTACAAAACATAGTCTTTGATTCTTGCCCTGTAAAAGACAGTCTTTGATTTTGTATTCTTAAAATCAGCACACAGGCCTTACTTTCCCCTTATATACTGTCAGCTTGGCTAGCAAGAAAAAAGAAAGCATTTAATGATTAGGAAACCAAAGTTTAGGTCAGATACGCACGTTAATAAACATTCCAACAAGTGTGGGCATAGAATAATTTTACAGGAACTTTACTTTTAATACTGCAGAAGGAGAAAAATTCTTTAGAAGGCACAGATACCTAACTGAGGTTAACTGAGACACTCTTTGCTATAAAATGCCCCGCCTCACGAGTTTGTTACATGGTCTCCTCTCTTTTCAAATTCCCATAAAGATTCCAAGGCAATATTTGTGTAATTATCATGAGTGCAAATATTTGGCCATGAACTTTGGGGAAGAAGGTTACCTAGGATGGCTCGGGGATATTTTAAATCACCTGGTTGTTCACAAACCAACTCCAATTTTTACAACAGTCTAACAGCAGCTGTTGAACAAGGGCTGCTCAGCTCCTTTAAGGAGTCTGGCCAGTTCCCGAAAGGGCAGCGGCAGAGGGTGGACCCTCGGTCACCCATGTGGCTACACTTGGCTGTATCTCTGTGCACACAAAAAGAAGTGGAGACCAGGGCAGGCCCCCAGATACTTCTCTTCCCACCTCAGTTTGCCTCAACCATTTATTTCAAGTGAAAGTGCTGTCACACAAAACCATCTTAATACCGGTCATTCTTTATTCCTGTCTGAACACGACTGTCTTAAATTCTCTCCTACTTTCCTTTCCCTTCCTCTCTCCAAACTACAGCATTTAAATGTGGTTATGCTGACTGTAGCCCAAGCAGAAGACAGGCATCATTAAAAACATTTTAAAAGTATTTCCATTTCAGAAATAACATTTTAGTCTTTCATCCTGACCAGATCTCTCCTTAAGTATTAATGGAAACACTATTCTTCTGAGAAGCGAATTCTGACCATTACTGCTCTTATTTCTACAATATCTACCTAAGATTTTCGATGCCCAAACACAAAATATAATAATGGTATTTAATTAAAAGCAGGACCCCTTATTCCTTGCTAACATACAATTCTGTGTATTTTTTAATTGTATAGAAATTTAATCTAACACGTTAGATTGGCATTAGAGATTCATTCACAAATGTCACCTTAAATAATTCTGGAACTGTGTAGGGCTCCAATGATACTTATAAATGATTGTCATATGTAAAAAAGATGCAATTAAATCAAATCGTACTGAGAAATTTGCCTAAGATGATTTTATTTGCTAAAAACGCCTGGGAACTTCCTCTCCAAATTTACTCCCCCGAAAGAAAACATTCTCATCTGCATCTATGACTACAATTTTTAAAAATAGTCAAGGAACACAAAGTTTCAAATGTCTTAAATGAAACAAACAACAAAAAGTAAATCAAGTTAGAAAAAGAGCAAACACCACCAATGACCCTTCATTTTGCCAATAAAAAGATGTCAAGAATCAAGTCCTAAATTTTTGACAACTGAATTTTTTAAATCCCCCAAATAATATTTGACAACTTAACTTTACCATGAGATTCATGACCGGGCCAGTAGAAATCATCAGTTATAAAGGCATAGAGTGTTTTGATTTTGCTAATAAGAAATAGATAATTCCTCTTAAGCAGATTAACTTAAAGTACATTTTCAGGGAAGCTAAAATCCCCTTCAATCAAGTTCTTAAGTTTAATTACAAAAGTCAAACAATTTACTGGCTCTCATTCAAGCGCAATAACAAAATAGGTGGACACACGACTCTCAGAGGCTGGGAAACAGACCAGATCAATGTTTGCAGCAGTTACAGAGAAAACATTTTCAGACGTAACTAGATAAAACATCTAACTGGTCCTCTTAACTGGGATTTCTCCTCTTTCTTCTTTGCTGCCCCCTATGTGGGAAAGATGCTTAACATTTTCTTCATTCAAAGTAAATGCAATTACTATATTTATGTTGCTACTTTTACATTAAGAGAAGAAGTACAAATTAGAAAACCTGGACTTTGTAGAATATTTTATATGTATTCATTTTGCTTTATTAGCCCCTTAATTACGTCACAGAAATACTCTTAAGTTGTCTCTATTTCTACAAAGTTAAAAAAGTATCTACTTTAAAATGGCAAAATAGCTTACTTGAAGAGTTTCTTTTGCCTCATTTTTCCTCTTTCTTTTTACTGTCTAAACTCACTGGATAATTGCCCTACTTCCAATTTAATTCTTCCTATATAGAAATTGTGTGTCTATATCCTGAAAAATACCAATTAAACTGCCAGCAATAACATCTCCAACAGTATCTTTTGGTCTTCAGTGTCAAAGCCCTCTGAACAAATGACCGGAAGGCTAAATCTAATACAGTCTTTGACAGGATGCCAGCTTTGAACACTCACATTGCAACCGTGGCTCCAGCTTTCTGCTTTATTTGGGGAACAAGAGAGAAATAACACATCAACTCTATAATTTTGCACAAATGGTAAAGGTTAAAACAAAAGTGATAGATTACCAGGAGGTCTGATTATCTCAAAATGTCATTAATATTGTTTTAAGAGGGGGGTTCCCCTTATCATTTAATTCAATTCCACCTGAATTCCTGTACAAAGTCAAATAAAGGTTTTCAGACAAATATAGTAAAACTGCTAAAAATGTTATTTTCCTTCTCCTTAATTTCTTTGGCAATAATGACATCATTTGCTATGTATTGGGCATGGTGGGAAGAAGGCTCCGTGGATTTTCCAATTTAATCTCATAGCAATCCTATGATATTGAAAATATTAGTTGATGAGGAAATGGGCTCAGAGAGGTTAAGTATCTTGTACAAGGACACACAGCTGGAAACTAGAAGAACCAGGCTCTGACCCGTGTGGTCTGGTTCCAAGGCCCAACACTTCTAGGCCTTCTTGGCTGTATCCACTATCCAATTTTCCCTGGGTGAAGCTTTACCCATTCTCTTTCTAACATGATCCCTGAAGAAATATTTTAGGGCAGAGGTTCTCAACCTTAGCTGCACATTAATATCCCATATAAAAAAAAAATTCCTCTGTGTGGGCCCCACCCCTGGAGATTCTAATTTAATAAGTCTGGGGTAGGGCCTAGGCATCAGTGTTTTTTAATACTGCAGCAGGGAATAGATACCCCTCTTCTTCAAGGGGCTTAGATTCTAACAGTGTTCAGATGTTACCTGAATTTGGTAGAATCCCCACATGATTCTAACATGCAGCTCAGACTGAGAGCCAGTGATCAAGAGATTAACACCATTTTCCCAGGCTCCTTTCTCCATGCCCTCAATGTGAGCAGCTCAACTGGCTTATCCAGAAAGGATGGCCAAGAGCCTAACAATCGCTGACATGAGACTGTGGAATCTAACTACCGAGAGTTCTAGATTTGAGAGGCAGCAGAGCGCAGCAGGAAATGCATGGGCACTGGGGTCAGCTGGTTCAAATTCCATCTCCACTATTTGCTTACTGTATCACCTTGGGCCAACCCCTTACTCTTGTGGTTGTTTTGCAGAATTCAATGGGATGATGTAAGGAAAACCTCAGGCATATAAAAGTTCTCCATCAATGGTAGTTGCTGCCCGGGTTTTTGTTGCTATTACTAGCCCAGAGGTAATGACTATTGCCAGGAGACATTGGTAGTGAAAAAAATCAAATTACAAAAACATTTTATTATTAGTCTAATCATTCCTACTTTTATTCCTTCGCATTTAATTTACAGCTATTTATATTGCAATTAGCTTGGCAACCCTCATTCCTGACAACTGGGCCAGGAGGGGTAACATTATCACTCCCATCTTTAGATGGGGAAAAGGCAACATTTCCATCTATTCTCTCTCCAGTTTCTAGGATTCTAAAGATTAAAGACACCTGCAATCATGTTCATTAGTTCCCTATGAAAAATGATATTCAACACAGATGGCAAATGCAGGCAAGAATTAACAGGACTTGATAGCAACCCCAAAATAACACCTAAATAATCACTTCTGAACATGAAAGTCATGGCAAACAAGTTCCAATTTATAGAAAGGTGTTAGAAAGGATTAGGGGGAAATGAACAAATGTTTTTCTTTATCCTCATTCATTTAGGAAATGTCTGACATAGCTTAGAAATTCTTTTTCAAATGCAGACTGAAGCATGATTAATCTCCTCCATGAAGGGTCTTCATTTAGCAGATAGGACTAGACTGGTATGCCCTGATATTTTATCTCGAATCAAAGCTACAAAATAGGAGACGTCTAAGATGAAGAGACCTGACTCAATGGCTCTCAGTCAAGGTCCCCGAGAAGCCCCCATACTATAGGCAAAGAGCTCACGATTCCAAATATGCACCAGACACATGCCCGACCTGGAGAGCAGCTTGCCTATAAATGTATTCTTTGTCACATGTATGGAGGTTACGTGAATGAAACACATATGCTCCAGACATACTATTGAATTCATAGTCACTGTATATAACCACTGTTACATGGGGGGGGGGGGGGTTGTTTCTTCCATTTTTTTGGTTGTTAAAAAGGAGTCTTCATACTCAAAAAGTTTAGGCAACACTGATCTAGACCAGCCACTCATTTTATTGATGAGGTCTAGATCTTGGGGACAGCTGGGACTCCAATCTGTCTTCTAATTCCCAAATGTCCCTTGTCCCCTACCACACCCATCCACTGCGGGCACCCCATCTGTGGGATGTCAATAGTCATGGCGGTGTCCTCTCTCTAAAGGAAGAGGGTATAGTCCTACCCTCTGTCCCTGGATATCTTCCAGAATTTTCCTTATCTCCTGAGTCTTTCCTTTCCCTTTCCTCCCCTTCTTTTCCTCCTTTCAACTCCCCTGTTTTTACCCTTAGAGTTAGCTGCACTCAATGCCTTTCAAGCTCTGATGTTCTCTGAGTGCCCTTGGACATTTAGTCTCAATATGAAATGGAAATATGGTTACCAAGGTACTAAAACAAGGAATGTGATAAGTATGTATACAATGCGCATACACGTGAATGTAGTTTACAGCTAAAACCCCAGTACTTCTAACATCTATAAAAAATCAGAAAATTGGAATATTCATGAATAGTCATTTTATTTACTCTGGATCTGTCAACACTAATAGAATGTTAATAAACGCCTAGCATACCAACTTTTCAAAATGCTTTCACGTCTCTTAATGCAGTTTATTGTCCTGATGGCTCAGCAGGATGTAAGTGCTAGGATCAAGGCCCACGAGAACTTAAGTGCCGTGAAGGGAAGAAATGTTACCTATTTTGTTCACTGCTGTTTTCCTAGTGTCTAGTCTCTGCCACATGGTAGGCATTCAATAAATATTTATTGATTGAGTGAATGACAGAAGTTAACAGGGATGGTAGTTTGGGCTATTTATTTAGCCTACGTGTAGTTTTATTTTTAAGAGGATGGCAAGATTCTATAAAGGAACAACTGACTCCCTAATATCTTTTCAGTCTTTCATTCTCCTTTAATTTCAGTCTTTAATTTGACTTAATGTTATTCCTTCAAATATCTTAATGTAAATTTTCAAAGTTATACAAGTAGTACATTCATTTTAGAAAAATCAGATACTACTAATAAAGAAAATTAACATTCCCAATGATCCCATTACCCAAAGACAATACACTTAATATGCCAATGTATATTCTTTCAGAATTTATTCTTATGCCTATGTACACATGCACATCTGACACATTCCAAAAACTCTCTGTCTTAAACTCCATGATTTAGATTGTTTTTTTTTTTCTAAGCTTTTTTTTTTTTTCTTTTTTGGCTCACTGCCTCTTAGAGCACCTTATCCTCCTCCTATGTCCTAAATATATTTCTTCCCCAATATTTAGGTCCTTGCTTCTATAGGAGTTTTCCCTTTTCCCTCCAGAAGATTCATCTATCCTTATTTCAACTTTAAGTACCATGTGGATGGGTGATCTTCATATCGTCAGTCTTCCCTTCTCTCTGCGATACCAATGCTCCACAAGCTCCACACATCTAAAACCAGATGCATCCTATTCCTTCCATCAAAACCACATCACTCACTCATCCACCCCATTTCTATCAACTGTAACAGAACTCTAGGAGCCATCCTCAAAGGCATAATCTTTGGTCCCCCAATCCCACATCCAGTCACTCACCATGATTCCCATCCTTCTTCCTATTAACTCTGTCATCCACCTCTTGCCAGTGCTATCAGTGGGCTTTAGGCCCTCACATCTGCATCATTTTCTACCTGTGTCTCCTGCTTTCTGTACAACTAACACCAAGCTTACCCATTGCTGCCAGCTAACTTCCTACAACACCATTTCCATCCTGCCCATGCTGCTTTTCTATCCTGATGTCTCTTTATTACTGAAAACAATCCTTTGCTCTAGCCAGCCTAGTGTATTCATTATTCACTCAACTCCAAAACATTTTAAGTATTTATTAGGCATTTATTATATGTAAAATCCACTCATTCACTCAACACCTATTTACTGAGCAAAGACCTGTAAAGTAATGTACTGGGGACACCATGGTGAACAAGACAGACCAAGTCTCTGTCCTCATGGAATCTAGAGGCTGGTGGGTTACAGAGGGGAGACTCCAAAGGTGGTGGTCCCAGCCCAGGGCACTTCCAACCTTCCATTTAAGTGTCAAATGAGTCAAGACATCCCTGAAGGCTGAGCTTTGTGGCCCAGGCTGCAAGTGGAGAAGGAGTTCAGAAGAAAGGAAAGGCTGAGTGAGTGAGGACTGCTGGTATGAAGCATGGCTTCTCTGCAGAGGTGGGACTCAGCCGGGCATTGAAGGCTGAGCGTCCCAGAGAAAGGGGTGCCTTCCATCCATGGGGATAGGAGGAGAGGCGCACGGGTGGGATGGAAACACCAGCAGCAAGAGCACGGGCTTATTTCGTATAAAGGTTCATTCAACACCTATTCAGCAGAGCACACGTTCTGTCCCTGCAGGCCCGGGGTTTTAAGGGGCATGTGAAGAGTACTCAGACCAGGCTCCTACCATGAAGGGATTTCCATCTAGCAAGGAGGATAAGGCAGGCCCATGATGATGTCACATCCCAGCAAGTGAGATGTTCCATCTGAGATTTGGAGACAACACTGAGGGAGCTCAGAAGGAGGTACATGTCTGGGTTTCTGTATCAGTTTTATAGAATCACATATTTTTATACATCTACCTGCCTCTATTGAAAATAACTTATTTTAAAGTGTTTTCTCACTCACTTTCTCATTTTATCCTAAGGGACTTGTGAAGAAGGCAGAATAGACCGGACTGTTTTCCAGAAAAGCCAAATACAACAGAGATGTTTTAAGCGATCTACTTAAGTCAGGAACACTTATAGGTTAAGAGTAGAACAAGAACACCTGCCCGTGTCGGCCCACTCCCACCTAAGTACCTAGAGCAGAAGGCACAAGAAGTTCTATAATTGCACTGACACCCGGCAGGTGTAAGGAAGCCAAGTAGGCAGTTGGATTTAAAAGGGCAGGACCGGGGCGCCTGGGTGGCGCAGTCGGTTAGGCGTCCGACTTCAGCCAGGTCACGATCTCGCGGTCCGGGGGTTCGAGCCCCGCGTCGGGCTCTGGGCTGATGGCTCAGAGCCTGGAGCCTGTTTCCGATTCTGTGTCTCCCTCTCTCTCTGCCCCTCCCCCGTTCATGCTCTGTCTCTCTCTGTCCCAAAAAAATAAATAAAACGTTGAAAAAAAATTAAAAAAAAATAAAAGGGCAGGACTGAGACAGCCTCTGAAGGTACTGGAGAAGGTATGTGACCCAGTGCCAGTCTTACAGTCCCACTTTTCCTTCTCAAGTTTTGCCTGTATCGTTCCCCACCCCTAGGCCTGTCCAAGCCATAACCATTCGGGGTTTACCCCGATTTTTTTCGGCCCACACTGGTTTTCCCTTCCAGTGATTTCACCCCACTCATTTCCCAGCGGAGGGGCAGGGGGACAGGGGGTGGGATCGCGTATCCGGTTCTCTCCTGCGCACCAGTGTGCCCGGCCAGCACGCTGCTGGCCTCGGGACAGGCGGCTAAATACGGGCGAATGAATGAATTCCTGGCACCTCCACGGGCCAGCGAGGATATATCCGTCCCCAGGAGTGGGCTGGCAAGGTGTGCCCGCGCCACCCGGAGGAGCTCACCCACCGCGAGGGACGAGGGAGTGTGCGGGGGGGGGGGGGGGGGCGAAGGGTAAGCAAGAAGGCCAGGTGCCCAGAGCGCGCCACCCGAGGCTCCGGTCCCCCGCTGGAGGCCGGGACTAACGCTCCCACGCCTCCGCAGAAATCGTGAACTCTTTCCCCATCAGGAAAAGTGTCGGGGAAAGTGGTGGGAAACGACGCCGCCACTGCTCGAGCGTCAGGAGTGGAGGAGCCCTAGCCCCAGGCCCAATCCCTCAGGAAGAGGAGGGAGGAGCACGGGAGGAGCCATGCGCACCTAAGACCGCGGCAAGAACCCGGGCGAGAAGCCACGCGAGATCTGGGGTCGGGAAATCTCATTGCGTTGCCTAGCGACGCACAGGACGCTCGCGGGCCCCCAGGCTAACCCCAGCTGTAGCCTCAAATCTCCTACCATGGGGGAAGAAGGCGGCGGCCGCAGCTGTGGGACCACTAGGGAGCTGCAGAAGCTGAAGCAGCAGGCGATGGAGTACTACCGGGAGAACGACGTCCCGCGCAGGCTGGAAGAGCTGCTCAACTCCACCTTCTACCTCCAGCCTGCCGACGTCTACGGGCACCTGGTAGGGACCTGGGACTAACACCCTCTTCCCTCCAGCCCCTCTCCCCCCGCCCCGCGCTGCGGCAACGCCGTGCGCCTGCGCCGCAGAGTCGCGCACGCGCGCCGCCGCCACAGGCTTGAGGTCCGTGGTCGTGCGGGGAGGCGACCCCCAAGGGAGAAGCGGTGCGGAAACCTGGGCAGGAGGAATCTCGAGAAAGTGGTGGACAGGAAGCAGTTAGAGGAAAGTGCGGTGTAGGCGCATTCGTGGCTAAGGCGACAGCTCGGGCCCGGCAGGCTTCTGAGCCGCCCTGCGCGGTTGCCAGTTCTCTTTAAACACAGACCTTAACACCGCATAGCTCAGCTTGCAGCCTGCAGCGGCCTCCGTTTGACCACGGGTGAGCTCCCTGGCGTTTGCCACAGCTTGGCCTCAGCCTACCCGATGGCCTCATGCCCAGCCCGCTCATTACTGCCGAGTCGCACTCTGATTTCAAGCGTACGTACCTTGCAGGGTGCACTCTTCCTGGATGCCCCACCCCATCTGACCAGCTCCTACCCAAACTCCAAATTCACATCAGTCTTGCCCACTTCACCTGGACTGATTGTCCTTGAGTGTTCCTAAATCATTTCCTGTCCGTAATGAGGCCCTCCATAGGCTTTTGAGCTCCATGGAAAGCAGGGGCCTTTTCCTACCACCTCCCTAGTCCCTATGCCCAGCATAAGAGCAGGCATGTACCTTAGGCTTAAGCAATGAGCAGTTGAAACAAGCGTTTTCTCACTTCTAGATCCGTTAAGTACTAGCCACCTACCTTCTGGAAGGCAGTGTGGTTGGAACTGATAGGAGTTTGCACTAAGGTGAGGCAATATGACAGCAGCATATGTAAATGCAATAAAGAAGCACAGTGTGTTTACAGGGTTCAAAACAACATCTTGTTGAGGCAGTTGGTATGGAGGATGTTCCATGAATGTTTATTTTACTCAATCGTGGCCTACAGGTGAAAGCTGTATGTTGGGGGAGGGCAGTGCTGAGCTCTTTGTGCTATGTGATTTGTTGCTCAATCTTTAGGACCACTAGGAGGTAAAAATTGTGATTTCGTTTTACAAATAAGGAGACTGTGGCCCAGTGAATTTAGATGATTTTCCCAAGGGACACAGTGAATGACAGTGACGAATCAGACCAGGTTTGTGTCCGTAGTACCTCGGGATTCCATGGAAATAGTGGACACTCAAGCACTAACGTGACACAAATGAACGAATGCGACTCTGAATTCCATTCTCTTTCCACTGTCTCTTGCTAGAGGAATTCTTGGAAGTTAACTAGTCTAACTTCTTCATTTCACAAAGACACCAAGCTCTTGTCTCACAGCTACTTGGTGCAAAAGTTAAGACTGGAGATTTGGACTCTGGTTCCTCGGCGTTAATGTTCTTCCCAGTCTACTAGGCAGCCAGGACTTCAGTTTGTATGGCTCTCTGGGAACTTATACCTTGGTTATGGATAAAAGCCACTGATACATAAAATAACTGGAGTACTAGATAAGGTGATACATGATTGTGTGCTAGACTGAGGGACACATCACTGCATGCCTATCAAAGGAATTCAGGGTTAGGGAAGGTCCCTGTAGGCTGTAGCATCTGAGAAAATTTGGGCTTGGACTTTGAAGCAAGTTCAAGAATTGGACTGGCAAAAAGATAATTTTTTTTTTTTTTTTTTTTTTTTTGCTGCTGCCCTGGTTTTGGCCATCCTTATTTTCATCTAGTCTCTCCCTCTATTGAGTTCAACCCAAATCGTGCTGCCAAAGCAATGCTCCTTAAAAAAAAAAAAAAAAAAAGGTTTGTTTTTTTTTAAATTTTTAAGTAATCTCTACACCCAACGTGGGGCTCAAACTCACAACCCCAAGATCAAGAGTCAACACACTTCACCAACTGAGCCAGTCAGGTGCCCCCAGAGCAGCGTTCCTCATCTTAAATCTGACCAACAGTCTCTTGCTCAGAAACCCCCTGTGGCTCCTTACTATTCCCTGAAGCCTAAAGTTCCTCACTTCCCTCCCCTTGGCTTCTCCTGCTCCCTCTACCTGAAGTATCTTCCCTTGACTTCTTCTCGTCTGCCAGTGGAAATACTACATATTCCCCAATGTTCAGCTCCAATGCCATTTCTTCTCTGCTTCTGTTATATACTAGAGGAATTGAAGCAATGAGGAAGATGCTTGTGGGCAATAGCAATACAACACTATTTAGTCCCTCACCATAGAAGTCCTGATTGAAAGAGTTTGTGATTCATCTGATCTGATTGCGGATCTGATTTAATTCTTAGCCCTGCCACTTAGTAGAACTATCATATTGATGTTCCCCAATGAACCATACCACCAGTGTGACTGGTCTTATGTAAATCTCTCCCACACTGACTTGGGACTTGGCCATGTGACTTGCTTTGGTTAATTAATAGCACCTCACCAAGCATGATGCAGACAAAGACATGGTAAGTGCTGCCATTTTGAGGCTGTACTCCTGGAACACTCCCTCTTGGAGTAGTTATCCAGGAAGTCCAATTACCCTGCTGGAGAGAGAGATCAGGTAGATAGGCTCACCGATGTAACACCTCCAGGATATCCTGTAAGAAAGACATGCCCGGCCAGCCCCTAGGATGTTCTAAGCATCCTGGTTGAGACCCTAGACACATGAGTTGAATCATCTTGGATGCTCTGGACCCAGTCAAGCTTCCAGATGACTGAGTCTGAATAGGAGACTCCAGGCAAGATCAGCCAAAAGAATTACCCAATTGAGCCCAGGCCAGATTTGTAGAGTCATGGGTGAATAAATGGCTTTAGCCACTAAGTTTTGGAGCAGTCTGTTACTTAGCAGTAAATAATTAAAACATTGGTCGTTTTACCCGGTATAATTTATTTCTCTGGAATTCAGTTTGCCCATCTGTGGAATGGAGATGATAGGATTTCCCTTACAGAGTTGTTTTGAGAATTTAATGACATAATGTATACAAAGTTTCCAGGGGTGTATCTGACACATATTTGTTTATACAAGATTTAATTTGTGGAATCCTAAATCTGCCAGGCACTGTGGTGTGACACAGTGATAAGGCACAATCACTCCCTCAAGGCACATATTAAACACTTAAGAATGTTAGTTCCTTTTCCCTCCTGACATAACATTATACGTTGTGGATGCTCCTTGCTAGTTGCATCAAATTCACTACAGTACACAATGGATAAGCTAAATAATATTTTTGTCTCCTGATTCTGTCTCAATTCATTTAGGCACCTGCTTTGTAACATCCAAACCACAGTCCTTAAAGTATAGGGATGGCTTGAAAATTGACTTTCGCTTTAGCAGTGCTGGGGCCCCACCTGCGAGCTGGCACATCGCTGATGGGTACTAGATGACCTGCTACGTAGGTTGAGGTCGTTGGATTTCTTTTTTTTTTTTTTTTAATTTTTTTTCAACATTTTTTATTTATTTTTGGGACAGAGAGAGACAGAGCATGAACGGGGGAGGGGCAGAGAGAGAGGGAGACACAGAATCGGAAACAGGCTCCAGGCCCTAAGCCATCAGCCCAGAGCCTGATGCGGGGCTCGAACTCACGGACCGCGAGATCGTGACCTGGCTGAAGTCGGACGCTTAACCGACTGCGCCACCCAGGCGCCCCGAGGTCGTTGGATTTCAAACCGAAAGAGGCCTGGTCTGCGGTGAATGCAGATAAAGAACCCAATACAATCTGATGATAAAGAGGTTGAGGAGAGTGTACCTTCACCTTCCCTTCTTCCTTCTCTCCCAGCTCCTACTCCTCTGTGTAGAAACACCATCTTGTATCTTTTTACTCAGGCGATTCGAGTGGCTTTCGGCCTCAGCTTCATTCTCTTCCGCCTCTTTCTTGGATCACTTCCAAATGGCTTCTGCTTTTCCACGTCAATGAAACTGCTGTTACTAGGGTTCTGACAACCCTCTTTGAACACGTGAACTGGTGGCGAAATACAGCCTCTGCAGAAGTCTTCACCACTAAAATATCAGATGCCTTGCTGAGAGGAATAAAAACTGGCCCACAGAAGTTTTCCTGTTTGCATCACAGCATTCTAGAGACCAACTGACTTTGGTATCTTGGACAGAAGGATAGGTGAGGGCCTGCTAAAGAGTGACATGGGGTCTTTAAGAAACGTACGTGAAAAAATTCCAAAGTGTGTCATGTTTGACTAACAGTCTGTTTCCCAAAAGGAGCCTCTTTGGAGAAACTAAGTAATAATTTTCAAACAACTATCCTCCTCCGTTGCGTAGCTGGAATCATCTAATTAAAACAAATCTCTTTATTTCAGTGTGAATTAATTTGGCTAAGACTCCAATCCTGAGTTAGTTTTTGTTTGTTTATTTTTCTCCTCCCTTAAATTCATATGTATGTACATATTTCACTCTGAGGCACCATCACCAAACCAGAAATGGAAGCCAACATGGCAGGTAGAAGATTATCCGCGTCTGGAATGGCCAGAGTTAGTGGGGGCCTCATATTCCTGACATAAAAATAGGGAGTGTATCACCACATTCCTCGGGCTTAGTTTTTTTTTTCCCAAAATGCTATGCATTTGAAAGTAGACTTTGTGCCCTTCTCCCTTCCCCCATCAATAGCAGTTGACGTGGATTCTGGAATCAGCCTGCCTCGATGTGAATCTCAGCTCAGACAGTTATTTTGAACTCGTGGGGAAAACATTTAATCTCTTTCTACTCAGTTTCCCCATGTATAGAGTGGAGATAGCAAAAATAGTACTGATCCCGTAGGGTTGTTATTAGGCACAAATAATTTGGGTAAAGCAGTTAAAACAGTGGCCAAAGCAGTGATATATTCTTTTTTTAAAAAAACAACCAAACCTATAAATATATGTTGTAAATGCTTTTAAAAGTTTTACATTTTGTTAGATACTGTTCTTTGAAATGGGGAAGTTTATTTGATTTCTAAAATTATATTGTGGGTTTATGTCATTTAAAACTGACTTTTAAGTATAAGAATAAAAGACTTGGTTTCCTTTTTTAAAAGTTAAAATGATGTTTCATTTTGATTGCAAATAAATTCATGCTTTATTAAAAAAAAAGAAATAAATGTATGTGAGTTTCTGCTGAGAGTTCAAAAGAGAACAGCAATCCCTACCAAAATAACACCAGCGTTCTTCACAGAGCTAGAATAAATAATCCCGAAATTTGTATGGAACCAGAAAAGACCCCAAATAGCCAAAGGACTCCTGGAAAAGAAAACCAAAGCTGGAGGCATCACAATTCCGGACTTCAGGATGTATTACAAAGCTGTAATCATCAAGACAGTATGGTACTGGCACAAAAACAGACACATAGATCAATGGAACAGAATAGAAAACCCAGAAATGGACCCACAAACATATGGCCGACTAATCTTTGACAAAGCAGGAAAGAATATCCAATGAAACAAAGATAGTCTCTTCAGCAAATGGTGTTGGGAAAACTGGACAGTGACATGCAGAAGAATGAACCTGGACCACTTTCTAATACCATACACAACAATAAACTCAAAATGGATGAAAGACCTAAACAAAACAGGAGGCCATCAGAATCCTAGAGGAGAAAACAGGCAACAACCTCTTTGACCTTGGCCACAGCAACTTCTTACTTGACATGTCTCTAGAGCCAAGGGAAACAAAAACAAAAATGAACTCTTGAGACCTCATCAAGATAAAAAGCTTCTGCTCAGGGAAGGAAATAAGCAGCAAAACTAAAAGGCAACTGACAGAATGGGAGAAGATATTTGCAAATGACAGATAAAGGATTTGTATTCAAAATCTATAAAGAACTTATCAAAAACACACACACACCCAAAAACAAATAATCCAGTGAAGAAAGGGGCAAAAGACATGAATAGACACTTTTCCAAAGAAGACATCCAGATGGCTAACAAACACATGAAAAAATTCTCAACACCATTGATCATCAGGGAAATACAAATCAAAACCACAATGAGATGCTACCTCACCCCTGTCAGAATAGCTAAAATTAACAACTCAGGCAACAACAGATATTGGCAAGGATGCAGAGAAAGAGGAACCCTTTTGCACTGCTAGTGGGAATGCAAACCGGTGCAGCTACTCTGGAAAACAGTATGGAGTTTCCTCAAAAAATTAAAAATAGAATTACCTATGACCCAGCAATTGCAGTACTAGGTATATATCCAAAGGATACAGGCGTGCTGTTTTGAAGGGGTACATGCACCCTAATGTTTATAGCAGCATTATTGACAATAGCCAAAGTACGGAAAGAGCCCAGATGTCTATCGACTAATGAATGGATAAAGAAGTTGTGGTACACAATAGAATATTACGCAGCAATCAAAAGAATGAAATCTTGCCATTTACAACAACATGGATGGAACTAGAGGGTATTGTGCTAAGGGAAGTCAGTCAGAGATAGACAAATATCACATGACTTCACTCATATGTGGAATTCAAGATACAAAACAGATGAACTTAGGGGAAGGGAAGCAAAAATAATGTAAAAACAGAGAGGGAGACGAACCACAAGAGACACTTAAATACAGAGAACACACTGAGGGTTGCTGTAGGGGTTGTGGGTGGGGGATGGGCTAAATGGGCAAGGGGCATTAAGGAAGACACTTGTTGGTATCATCACTGGGTGTTGTATGTAAGTGATAAATCACTAAATTCTATTCCTGAAATCATTATTACACTACATATCAACTTTGGATGTAAATTTAAAAATTAATAAATAAATAGATAGATAAGTAAATATTTTTAAAAGAGAACAAATCACTCCATGTACCAAAGACTGGGCATCAGGCTAATCCAAATTTCAGCTCATGAGGCCGGGGCAGTTCCCACAGAGCTGCTAGCCTGATCCCCGCAAGAGGAGGACACTGAGGGAGAAGTTTAGTAGAAACTAGAGTAAATGCGAATGACCTTTTAAAGACAAATTAGTTATGGTGTTGTCATCTTTGTTTTTTTGTGTGTGTGTCGAAGGCAAACTGTTTCTCTAAACTCGCAAAGCCTCCCACCATATGCAAAGTAGTGGGGAGAAACGTATTGGATGGACTGGGGCTTCCAACCCTACAAGTGGAAATATTCTGCACCATTCAAAACTTCCCCAAGGTACGAAGCAGCTTAAATGTATTCTTCACTGTGTCCTGACGCCACTGCATTTATTAGCATTTATTGTCTAAATTGTAGAAAATTAATGTTTTGAAGTTCAGCGTTTGTGAAATATACACACACAATTTGTAGGTAGTTATGTACATAAAGCAGGAACCATGCAGTCAAACAGGATGGCTTTATTATGTTTAAGTGTCCTATTGGTACAGACATGACCTGCTAGCCTGAAGATGACCCAAGATGGAGACGTGGGGCAAAAATAGTTTTAAAACTCTGACATTTTTAAGGTGGTAAGTTCTGTAAATCTACAGGGATGTTTATTCATAACGTTTTTATATGGATTTACATAGATTCGTAGATATGTAGGCCAAACTACATAAAGACAAATTCATTTTAGTAATTTTAATAATTCATCTGAATTGCTACATATTTGTTAGAAATAATTTTACTACAGTCTCTGGGAGGAAAATAATTATGATTAAAATCTGTATCCTTTTAGTTATTTCCTGGACAGGTAGTGATAAAAATGAAGTTCAGTGTAAGGTTTTTATAAGTGTACATTAACCAGGTAATAATTTTAAATGCTCCTTGAAGTTGGGTTCCACACTGTTTCAACAGTTATAAAAATATCTCAAAGAAAATTATATATTCTCATTTTCCCTTTGCAACTGGTGATAAAATATCATGCACATTAAAAGCTGGATACGTTCAATTTCTTCCTTTCTGCAAAAGGTAGGGAAAACGTAGAACACGCTCATATTATTTTCAGAACATATGTTCAGTGGTGATCTCAACGCACTTTGAAGTCCATGAGAACGCTTTACCCGAGCAGGCTGAGGCCGAGGAAGTGGAAAGGTCTGAGGCCGTCAGCACTGCTGTGCAGTGGGTCAACAAAACCATCACGGAGGAGCTTCGGGGCATAGCCCCCTCCAACCAGGCCGAGGTGGACCAGGTGCTCAGGTAAATCTTCCACTTGCAAATGGAAGCATCCAGTACAAATGTATCTCTTTTCTTTTTCTTTCACCCGCCAATAATATGGGTCTGTTGTATCTAGAGGGTACAGTCAGCAAGTTGATTAAGAAGCATATGCTAAAGCAGCGAAAACCTTGTTTTTAAAGTTTTCCTGTGGGTTTTCTGAAAACCTTGTTTTTAAAGTTTTCCTGTGGGAGGCCATGTAAGGCCTTTCAGTCTCTTTCCATGCAAAGGATTCAGGATAAGTTTCAGTAGAACGTTTCTCAGGAAAAGCACGAAGAATCCAGATGATGTCCTGTCCATCCCCCTATCTCATACGCCATCTTTGAGTGTCTCCTACCCTTTCACGTAGTCACACTGGATGATGCTTATAGTCTGCCCCTCAGCCACAGACAAGTCCTCCATGCTTGTCCATAGGTGGACTCTAACATGTGAAAACCAAGGAAGGGTCTGCTGGGGCTGTGTAAGTATTGTCCAACACCCAACTGAGGAAGGGTTAGCGTTACTCTTCCTTTTGGGGAGGTCCGGTGCCACAAGCCTCTTGGCCCAACAAAGGTCAACCGGATTCTGTCTCTCTCTATACTTCACCGCTTGCTTACTTATACATAATATCATGTTTTAGTTTGCTTCAGAGTTGGATCATAACCTTTGTAAAAAAAATTTTTTTAATGGTTTTTTGGTTTTGTTTGTTTTTTTTCCCTCATCTGCTGTGATCATATTCTTCATTTTCTTTCCCAGTGTAGTTTTTCTCATGCCTTCTATTCTATTCCATTTCTTTTCTCCTGGAATTTTTCTCCCCCAAACCTCCCATCTGGACTGGTTCCTCTCTATCTGCTAACAGAGATGCCGTAGGACATCCCTTTATTTTCCCCCTACTTTCTCAATCCTGTATCTTCTTCTTTCTCGACTTGTGGGATGGAAAGTTTTGGAGTTCGTACGTGTGCGGAAATGCCAGCACTTTGCCCTGATGGCTGACAGTTTACCTGAGTATAGATCTCATTTAAAAGCAATTTCTCTCAGCACTTTGAAGGCTCTGTCCCACCAACACCTGGATCATTAATAAGTGGAATGTAATTCTAATTCCCGTGTCTTTGTTCTTTGTTGGCTTTTTTCTTTTCCTGTGGAAGCTTTGAGCCTCTTCTTACTCTGGGGAAGCTGAACTTTTATAGAGGTGAACCTAAAGGGGCCTTCCCCAAGTTTGTTTTTTTTTAACTGTTCACCTTAAGTTCTCCCCCCCACCAAAAAAAGAAAATGAAGTCCTGCCCATTATGCCATATATTTCACTGTCTATTCTTGACTCAATTTTCTTTTGATGGTCATTTACTCAAAAAGAAAATCCAGTAGCCCTTAATCAAATTAGATCTTCAATTTTTACCTTGAATATACAAACGACTGGGCTCATATAATTTGTTTAATGTTTATTTACTTTTTGAGAGAGTAAGAGATAGAGTGCGAGTGGGGGAGGGGCAGAGAGCGAGGCAGACGCAGAATCTGAAGCAGGCTCCAGGCTCCGAGCTGTCAGCACAGAGCCCGATGCGGGGCTTGAACCCACCAACGGTGAGATCGTGACCCGAGCCGAAGCTGGACTCTCAACCGACTGAGCCACCCAGGCGCCCCTCAAATAATTTTTAAAACGAACACATACAACCTGCAAACATTTATTTCCAAACATTTATGTATTTCCTTCCGAAAGTAATCTCCGCTCCTCCACACAGTTTTGTTACAACACCATCATTTGGGGGCCTTGGAGAGTGAAGCTGTGATCTACTTTTAAGTGGCTAAAAAGCAGAGCTAATTATTGACACACATTGAATGGAGGTCAGGTCAGCACTAAAACACGGCCCAAATTACGAGTGGTCTTCATTGTAAAGCCATGTTTTCTTGCCATTAAGGACATTCTTTGAAAGTAAAGTACAAGAAGAGAAGGAGAGAAGACAGCTGGAAAAGGGCCTGGAAGACCAAACAATAGCCATCCCTTCACCTCCACCTCCTCCACCCCCAGCAAGAAAAAAAGGACAAAGGCAAGGTCGGTGACTCCTGTTACAGAACCTTCCATAACCACTATGTGAGGAAGAAAGGCTGATGTTTGGACTGCCTTTCCGATCAGAGTCTGCTGCAGACCTAGGCCGGCCTCCCCACCAGGTACCATCCATCCTGCATGTGACTTCCTTGCTTGAAGCTATGATGTCGAGGATCTTAGGCGGTTTTACCCCACCCCACCCTCTGTTTTCTTTGTAAGGAAAAAATACTTCTT
The DNA here is from genome assembly GCF_014898765.1 of Herpailurus yagouaroundi. Taxonomy (NCBI): domain Eukaryota; kingdom Metazoa; phylum Chordata; class Mammalia; order Carnivora; family Felidae; genus Herpailurus; species Herpailurus yagouaroundi. The sequence continues at coordinate 53,795,940 of NW_024412404.1, forward strand.
CCCCAGAGGTGAGCACTTACCAAAGGAAGCGTACCGGAGGGTGGCGATGCCGGATGGGGAAGAGGAAAGTGGTGTGGGGGACCTTCAACTGCCCCGCAAAATATCCATTAGCTCATCAAAAAAGCCACTCCATATTTTAAAGATTAGCAATATCCTTTGATACGGATAACCAACATTTTCTCTGTCCTGTTAATAACATATAAAGAAAAATTGGGGGAGGGGGGTAAACCTTGCTCTTTTAAGGCAAATAATCAAAGTTATCATGGCCCTTTGTTCCATGCTTTCCAACATATTGTGAACTTCAGCCCCTCCAGTGCTGCTGGTATTGTAAACAGAGTTTTATGTCTTTCCAACATGCTCCTTGAGGACATGAATCATGTCTCATTCAACTGAGCACCACCAGCGCCTAGCATGAGGCAAACGCACAAACACCCAATAAATGTGGGTTTCCTTGAAGAAGAAAGCACCAGAACCAGGAGGGGATCAAAGAGAACACGGAGACATGGTTTCTTATTTCCTAGATTCAGATGCTGAGGCCCAGAGAGGGAAGGAGAGTCACCCAAGGCAAAAGAATCCTATGAAACCAATCTCTTGGGACAGGGAGATAGCCACTGCTGAATTATAGGTAGAGATCAGCACTGGGTGTTTATTTGGTGGTTGCTGTTGACTGACAGAACGTGGAACGTAAGAGAAGTAGGAGGGGACAGGAATTTGCTAAAGATTTACTATGTACTCTGCGCTTACATAGCTTTTTCCACTTATCTTACCTACCCGAGCCAGACCAGCAGCTGGGGGAAGGGCAGAAAGGGCCCTAGCGATTTACAACGGACGGCGTAGCACCTGATCAGGCTGGCTCACTGGGAACAAATGAGAGTAAAAGATGGGTGAGGGTGAGGGTCAATGGCTGGGTTTGGATGCCACTTCTAAAACAATGAGGTGTCTGTTTGGGATTGGCCAGAAAGGTAACCAGTTAGATATATGTGCATGAAGAGACATTCAACAAAAAGCTGGGTACCAAGGAGCTATGGCAGGTGTAGAAAACAAAGGACTTGGAATCCAAAGACTGTCCAGATCCTCTTTATTCACGTTCTATTAGATATTGGGCCAATCTTTTAACCTAAGCCCTAGTTTACTTATATGTGAATGTGGGCTAACAGTATCTACCCCATAAAATTGTTGAAGGAGTTAATATTTAATATCTTAACATTTCTTAAGAGTGGCAAAATCCATGGCTAAGGATTACTTGAACATCACACAAAAACTTCTTGGGGGTTGGGGTGGAGAGCGTTTTCTGTCTAGCCTCAGTTTTCCCCCTTTCTTTATACTGGGCCTTCACATCTATAAGTAAAGCATTAAAAATAGATAGTTTTATCATAGTCAAATTTCCTAGAAAGGAATCTTTTATCACTCTTTTTCCTTCTAGGGAGGACAGATACTCTTACAGAGAAGCCTATCTTGCCTCCAGAACCTGTTGAACCTGTCCTCAGTGGCAGCATGGCCATTGGGGCAGTGTCACTAGCTGTGGCCAAAACCAGTGCCATGCTGGACAATAACCCCCTCTACTTAAATATTGCATTACTGAAGCACCCTCAGGTTAGTATCTATTATGTGCCAAGGACCCACGAGTATCTCCATAACAATGAACCATGTTTCTTGTTTCTCCTTGTTCTTCCCTATTTCAGGAGCAGCCGACAAAGCTAACTATACCTTTGCTAATGGTGTCTCTGGTCAGCTGTGGGAAGTCATCGCCCGGGAAGTTGAATTTAATGAAAGAAGTGATTTGTATACCCCATCCTGGATTAACAGCTAAACAAGTACCTCATAGTATATCATACTGCTTTTTCTAAAAAAATATACTCCACCATCGATGAGTCTTTAGTGAGGGTCCCTAAGGTTTATGATGCTGAAGGAGAGAGAATTAATTATAAAATGAGAAAAAAAATACTTTAGGAAATCAGGGACTTGGGAAGAAAGCAATACGTCAAAAAAAAGGGGGGGGTGGCACATTTAGGCCACCTTCAATTTCTGGTTCCTTTCAGCACTGACATGTGCCAGTGACTCCCCAAGAAGCCCTGGGTGAGTAACCTGGCAGGCCTTGATAGTGCTGGAAGGTTGTTATTTGGGGGAGTTGAGGCATCTTTATTTACTGGCCGATGCACTGTGGCAGCAGCGAGAGGAAGCTGGCATTTTACTAGCAGCCAATTCTGTTCAGTAAGAGCTCCGGGGCCAAGCAGACTGCTTGGCACAAAAGAGAGGTTTGGTGCATGTTTACAGAACGAACGAATCCTAAGTTGCATCTTTCTACTTAGTCGTGTGCTAGCGTCTGTCTTGTTCTGCCGTGGTCTGAATGAGCCAATACGCCTCTTTAAATCTTCGTGAAATATGCACTGGAAGGAACAAATGTTCATGTTCTATAGCAGATGTTTTCAGAAAAAACATGCAGGATGTTTCATCCCCTCTGGTAATACATTGAGTGATATTTTTTTATCCAAGCTAGTGAAAATCATTAAAAAAAATCTCAAGATAATTTCTTCATGATAAAGAATTCTTTTTTTATGAGAATAACCATTATCTCCCAATGTATTGATTGTGGAACACTAGGAATCCATTGCTGGCTCACCATCCATCAGATCATGTTCAGATGCTGGCACCAGAATCTTCCCTGCAGTTAATATCTGTTGTGCTATTGGGTACCAGAGCAGTTGGCATGCCATTCTGTATTTGTCTTTGTATGCAGATCCCACAGTCATTAGACTGTGTCGACTTTTTAAGTGACAGTGGCTTTATACTAATTCAAACACTATCATGCAGAATCCCTGGGTGACCTGTGACATGTACTGCAAAAAGGTTGGTCAAGAGACTGAAAGAGAATGCGGTCCACTTGATCCAACCAACTGAACCTGTCAATTCTGAACAATGGAGAAAGGATTGTGAGAAGAGTCTCGCTCATTTTCAACCAAATAAAAATTGAGGGCTGAAGATTCACATTTAATCTTCTGATTTGATAGACCATATCCAATCTACTAACCAGGATACATTGTCAGGGGCCCTACAAATATTCAGTTAGAAAGAGCCAGCGTGTGGTGTAAGTTTTTATATTTAAAATTTCTAGACTGCAGTTGTGGAAGATCATGATTGTTCTACTTACAGGGTGTGGAGATGCTTCTGGAAATTCAGAAACATATTAACAAAACAATTGAAATGGTATGTGAAGAGGATCTATGGTATGGAATTGCTGACAATATATACAAATTATAGTTCATTACAGTTCATTAACTCAGTATTGTTGTTATTGATGTGTGAAATGTATTAATTTGCCTTGGGTTTCCCATAGGAGGCAAGCTTCTACATTCCCTCACTGGCTGCGGATCCAGTTTCTAATGGCCTTCAACAATCTCATCAGCTGGCTTTATGCTAAGATCACCCCTTAGGATTTGCAAAGAAAGGATTTGGCCCCTAGGGTGTGCGAGGCAGTTTAGTGTAATGGTTAAGGCACAGACTCTTGTGTCTGCTTGGGATCCTGGTGTTGGGCAAACAGGAGCCTTTGGCCAGGCAGCCCTTGAGAGGGAAGCCACAGAAGCCAGACGATGACAGGCAACCATATATATATGAGCCACTGGTCGTGCCTGTGTTTGTCTTGTTCACCAGTGTATGTCTCCTGCCACGCACATCACTTTGCTTCCTGAGTGTGGTATTTTTAGCAGGGGATAGAAAGTTCAGCTGACTCCATCGTGAAGAAAAGAAGTAGGATATCTGTTATTTGCATATACTTGGGTGTGAACCATACTGATTCTTGACAAACATACCCCAATTTACAGAGCCTGTGAATGCTGGGTATTAAAAAGCATCCTTTGGGGCGCCTGGGTGGCTCAGTTGGTTGAGCGTCCGACTTCAGCCCGGGTCACGATCTCGCGGTCTGTGAGTTTGAGCCCCGCGTCAGGCTCTGGGCTGATGGCTCAGAGCCTGGAGCCTGCTTCCGATTCTGTGTCTCCCTCTCTCTCTGCCCCTCCCCCATTCAAGCTCTGTCTCTCTCTGTCTCAAGAATAAATAAACGTTAAAAAAAAAGAAAAATTAAAAAATTAAAAAATAAATAAATAAATAAAAAGCATCCTTTAAAGGCTGAATCCTGGATCTAGAACACTGTCAACACCCTACATTGTGGGTATTGAAAGTCACCAATTATCTTTGGAAAGTATCTTTTAATCTCAGATGACATTACACATACCAGATTCATCAGATTTAATGACCTTTGGCTGTTTCCAAAAGTCAAGTCAAAGGGACAAAGGGTTTGTACCTTAACAACATTCAAACCAATCTAAAAGCAAATCCCACAGTGGTGTTTCTCCTTAAGGGCAAAGAGGGGACTTCGTATGAGAGAATAATAACTTATTTACCTGAGTAGAAATACACAGATATGTTATCCACATACCCCATCTATAATGATTGGAGGTACAACGTAAAGACGAACAAAAGGGAACATGCACTTGAATTCGAAAAAACGGTTTGGAGGTTATCAAAATAGGGAGGGACTGGTAAGGTCCCTGTGTGTGTGTGTGTGTGTGTGTGTGTGTGTGAGTGCACACACGTGTGATTCACAGTGCGACAGGGCCCAGGACAGTGGACGGGCCACAAGACCTAATAATTGCAAGTGACATATCTTCATCTTCTGTCCCACAGCCGCCTCCTCCAAAAACAGAGACAAAAAAAGGGCATAATGGAAACAAAAGAAGTCAAGTAAGTTCATGTATTTCCTTACCACACTTCAGTATGACACAGTTCGTTTATATCCTCTCTGCCCGTGTTCCTCTCCCAGTCACTGAGCTCCAAGACCAGGGCTGACACAAATCGAAACAACACAGTGCTCCTCCCCCAAGAGCCAGAAACCGGCAGAGCCCAGGGCTGGGAGATCTTTCCATCCTCCCTCTCTGGCCACAGGCTGTGGGCCAGCAGTTGTCTGTCCAGCCGACATCTCAGAGGGCACGGAGAATCATTTATAAGTAACAGGATTATATTTGGAACCCGATAGGTGAAATGCTGGGGAAGGGGAATTTCTGCTAAGTAGCCAAAAAGCACATGGGAAAGGTTTTCGATCTTCATCTTACCCCTATCAAGTGAGAGAGAAACAAAAGGCACAAAAAGAGAGCCATCTCTTTCATCGCGTCCCGCAAAGTCACCGAAGCACCATATCCAGAACCATTACGGGAGCTCAGATTTTGTCAGCGGCGTCAAACAGTTCTTGTCAAGACTGGCCAGGATGGCTGCAAGAGCCTCGGGAAACCGCCTGACCTTGATCAGTCAATGACTCTGGTGATTATGGGTGCTCTGACAGACACATCTGTTCCATGCCTAACCTTTCAACCATATAGTTAGAATAACCAATAAGAACCCCGGAGATAATGCAAATGGTCCTAGTTGCTCACCCGAATGGAAAATTAAAGATGGAAAATTAAATCCCTCCTCAAAATTGGGAGAGAGAAGAGAAACATATGAAAAAATACACCAGAAAGTAAAGTACTTGACAGTTGCATCTGTTGGGATGAACACAACACTCTGAAGTTGGACCTTGTAAGAGCGCTTAGGCGATGATGAACAAGCCACCTGGTATCAATGTTTTTTCCCTCGTGCCAGCAGGTTGTCCTCTGTGTTCCAAGAAGCTCAGACCAAGATCAGTCCTCCTGTGATCAGCTTTGCTACTTTTTATTTCTGTTAGAAAACGCTTAATTGGGGGCGCCTGGGTGGCGCAGTCGGTTAAGCGTCTGACTTCAGCCAGGTCACGATCTCGCGGTCCGTGAGTTCGAGCCCCGCGTCAGGCTCTGGGCTGATGGCTCGGAGCCTGGAGCCTGTTTCCGATTCTGTGTCTCCCTCTCTCTCTGCCCCTCCCCCGTTCATGCTCTGTCTCTCTCTGTCCCAAAAATAATAAACGTTAAAAAAAATTTTTTTTTAAAAAAGAAAAAGCTTAATTGGTCAATTCTGGAGAGGCAGCCATACCAGTGGAGGCATGAACTCTGGAGCTAAACTTCCTGGATTAAAATCTGTTCCAAGTTACTTAGCTCTCTATAAAATGGGATAATAATAGTACTTGCTTCATAGGTTAACGTAAGGAGTAAATGTATTTATGTAAAGCATTTAGAATGGTAGCTGGCATTTAATAAGTGATAAATAAACTCTAAATAAGTCATACTTCTGTAGTTTAGAAGACTCCAACAAAACTCCTCAGTTGATATACAGAAATTTCCCCAACTATTCCTTTGCCAAATAAAAGGCTCCTCTCGCTGACATTAAAAATGTTGGATGGTTCTTATAATTGACTAGTGTTATCATCAGAGAAATGGGATAGTTACACCTAGGTTCGTGCACACACTTGGGTTTGCTCTTAAGTTTGGCATGCACACACACACACACACACACACCCTTCAGAATTACTGATTCTGCTTCAACTATGTTATAATTGGATAGTGGCAATTTATGATGAGGCATATCAGGGCTGACCTTGCAATAGAAATTTATGGCTTTCCCTGGGCTGCTCCGGGTCCCAAACATTCTTCCATCCTCAGCAACGCATTTTAGCAGAGTTCTTCACTCCTTTTTCTCATAAAACGTTTCCTGAAGGAGGGTTCCAGCCTTAAAACTTATATTCTTCCAAAGGAAGACAGAACACAGGAAAGAGCGTGTTTGGAAGTAGATGGAGAAGGACAGAGTTAGGGACAGGCTGGACAGACGTTTACAGAGATCAGGTGGAAATTTACTACCTTGGTGGTTGCAGCTCAGGTCAGCCCATATACAGTGAAAGAGCTGATATAAGAGATTACACAGGCAGACCAAAGAGACAAGTGTATTCCTGGGTCAAACTTGAAACCTTGGGCTAAGGAAATTATTCCAGATACTTTGGGCAATCGTACGCTGGAAGGTCATGCAGAGATGAGAGGATCCTGGATGTGCTGTTAGTGGAGACACAGAGACACATCTAGAGGGCTGTATCTGGTTATGAACAATGCCTAGTTTATAACCAGGAAGCTCCAAGAATCTTACTGTGCTCAATTTACATGCATCATTTGGTTTGGTTACAGCAGCCCATCACCGGCAAGATGTCCCATCTTGGCTGTTTAACCATTAATTACGACACCATAGAGCAGCCGCTGCTCCTCATCGAAGGCATCTGTGCAAACCTGGGGCTGGACCTGGGGACCAATCTGCATCTAGCCATCAACTGTGCTGCACACGAGCTGATAGATTATGTAAGTTTCTGCTCCAGAACACTTACTTTTTGTTGGGTCCCAGTATTTTTAATTAGAACTCAAAACGAGTGTTTCTGAACATTTTCCAAACAGATTCTGTTGTTTTTATTAATATCGTGTGAGGGGACAAACATAAATGCCAACCTGAGAAAGCCAAGTTAGCTAATGACCAGAAAATACCATAACCATATAATTTAAAAAGTTTTTTAATGTTTATTTATTTTTGAGAGAGAGAGAGAGACAGAGAAAGAGACAGAGAGCGAGCAGGGGAGGGGCAGAGAGAGAGACACACACAGAATCCCAAGCAGGCTCCAGGCTCTGAGCCGTCAGCACAGAGCCTGATGCGGGGCTCGAACTGATGAACCATGAGATCATGACCTGAGCCAAAACTGACCGAGCCACCTAGGCGCCCCTATGATCTTTAAAAATTAACGGAAAATGGCAAAATAATTACATATAGAAATCCTGTAACAAAAATTACTAACATGGTTGCTTACATTGCAATTATGAGAGCTGTTGAAAAATAATTTAACAAGCTGGCATGTCCTGCTGAGTTCACTCATTTCATTGGTAAGTGCTGAATTTGTCAAGCATGAAAAGTGAACCCATTGTTTAACTGTGACTTGGTAAGCCCTTCTGGACAAGTGGTTCTCAGAATTTCTGCTGTGACTCACTTTATTTTGTTTATTTAGTTTGAAAGAGAGGAGTGGAAGGGGGGAGGAGAGAGAAGGAGAGAGAGAGAGAATCCCAAGCCGACTCCACACTGTCAGTGCAGAGCCCGATATGGGGCTTGAACTCATGAACCATGAGATCATGAACCCAAGCCAAAACCAAGAGTTGGACACTTAATTGACTGAGCCACCCAGGTGCCCCTGTGACTCACTTTTTAAATATAAAAATATTTGCAAGTTATTGACATTTATGGAGAATGTATTTTTATCCAATTAAGCCCATCACAGTGTTACCCACAGCCTGGGTTAGGACAGAGCTTTAGTGACGAAGCTTCACCCAGAGACCACACCACATGCAGGCAGTTATTTTAAAAAGAACAGAAAACAGGTTCACTTTTAAATTTTTTTTTCAACGTTTTTTATTTATTTTTGGGATGGAGAGAGACAGAGCATGAATGGGGTAGGGCAGAGAGAGAGGGAGACACAGAATCGGAAACAGGCTCCAGGCTCCGAGCCATCAGCCCAGAGCCCGACGCGGGGCTCGAACTCACGGACCGCGAGATCGTGACCTGGCTGAAGTCGGACGCTTAACCGACTGCGCCACCCAGGCGCCCCTAGGTTCACTTTTAAAAAGCTGCAGTCCTCGCTTTCTCGGGGTTAACACGCCTGCAGTTAATGTTAAAACTTGGGAAACTAACATGTTAGGAATGCTGTTAAAAGTTGCCAGTCTGATACACGTACACATACTTCTGTTCTTCAAATACACAAATGTTGAGTCTGTGTTTTACAAAACGCCCAGCATGTTCACATACACGTGTGGTGATTTGGTAATTAATGTCAAATTCAGGAGAAATGACCAGAGAGAATTCTGCTTGAACTTGCAATTCTTGAAACTTCAAAGGAAAATTTGAACAGTGTATGAGAACCCTAAGTTTCAGCTGACTTCTAAGTCCTTTTTAGTTTTCTAAAGATGCTAAGTGCATGAAGGAATGTTTAATATAATTTCCTATTCTCCACATAATGATTGGTTCCTAGGCATACTATTACAAAAAATAATTGCATGTTTTCATCAGCAATGTATACCAAGAACTATGAATATACTGACTAGTGCTAGCTAGAATGGGGATTTTTTGCTTATATTCAGTACAATGTATTAGCTTGATAGCAGATAATTCTTACAATGTTAGTTCAAAGCCATTAGCTTTGCTGGGGCCTCTGGGTGGCCCAGTCAGTTGAGCGTCCGACTCTTGGTTTTGTCTCATGGTTCATGGGTTCAAGCCCCTTGTTGGGCTCTGTGCTGACAGTGTGGAGCCTGCTTGGGATTTTCTCTCTCTCCCTCTCTCCCTGCCCCTCCCCAACTCACATGCGTGTGCATGCATGCTCTTGTACTCTCTCTCTTTCAAAATAAATGAAAATACACTTTTTAAAAAGTCCTTAACTTTTCTTTACTGACAAGATAGGATTTTTTAATGCCTTGCAGTAAAGAACTAAAAGACCTTGCTGCTTTTTAATCTGAAAAAAAGAATAAAATCCTTGCAGTTAGGGACTTCTAATTCCAGTGGAATCCCTGCCATTAGCAGCAGTAACAAGAGGGCGTTAGCAAACCAAAATGTCATTCTGTTCCATTCTGCCTCCTCCCCAGTACCTAGATACACCCCAGGTGCCGTCCCCCCAGGTGCCGTCCCTCGACACAGACCTGGAAGTCAGTGCGATGTTTTGCAGAGAGATTACGCTAGATCCTTAAGCCCTGTTTCCTCGATGACTCAGGGGCTTTCCGGACTTCAAATGAGTGGGGTTGAACTGGAACTCTACTTTCAAGACCGTACGGTTCCTGCCGGAACTTGCCGCTACCTGAAAAGGAGATGCCTTCACACGGGTCACTTGACATTTCATAGTGGCTGTTAGTATCTCAGAATCACTCTGCTTTCAAATGTTAGGATATCCACAGTAGAGGAAACAAGCTAGTCGTTTACTGTGAGTGGAAAGACGGCGGGTTCTGGGGAGTGGGGCCCCTGTGCAGTGCTGGCCCGTTTTACAAATTTATGTCCTCGCCCATCTGTGCAAGCAGCCAGGCAGCGAGCGCCACGTCACAAACCTAAGCAAGAAATGACTCCTCTCCTTCTGTGTACTTGGTCTTTTGCGCGCCAGGCTTCATCTGAAGTCAGTGGTTAGACCCCCACAGGGCACGGAGGGGAACAGTGACTCGATTTCCCCAGGCTAATATTTAACAGACATTCAAGGTGCATAGGTTTCTAATGGGCGTACAGCCTGAAAAGAACGTTCACAACCTTTTATGTGCGATGAGTAAATGCGAATGGGAATCCCACCTTTCACACTGGAAGAATTCAGCATTTATCCTGTGCTTTGTTATTGTCCGAACACTTCTCAGAGCAGAGGGAAGTACGAAGTGATGACGGGAACGTACAAAAACGCAGCCGAGATGGTGGACCTGTACAGGGATCTGATCAGCCGGTTCCCTTCAATTATCGCCTTGATCGATCCTTTCAGGAAGGAGGTAACGGGATCCACCTCAAATTTTATACCCACACAGAGCAAACTCATTCTTTTGGATTGGTCATTCGAAATACTGCAGTCTGGGCTGAGGCTGAGTTGTTTCAGCATATAGGAGGAAAGGCAGGCACCGAGCAAACGCAGAGCAGAAACACAGTTACATAGGAGTGTTCCTCTCTGCAGCAGGAAACAAGCTAGCCCCGAGCACTTCAGGGTACCGTGTATTTACGAGCAACCTAAGCCAGGCCGGGCGAGCCGCTGTGCTAGCCGCTGCTTCAGCAAGTTCATCACACGCCCTTGTGAAGTGCTCCCGGCAACAGGACGCGGGCTAGGTCAAACGCTCGTAACCGAGATCCACTCGCCACACAATGCACGAAAGTCACAAAGCTGTACTTTTTTTTTTCTTTTTAAATATTTGAGAGAGAGAGAGCACGAGCAAGCCAGCGAGCCAGCATGAGCGGCAGAGGGCCAGAGAGAGAGGGAGAGACAGAATCCCAAGCAGGCTCCACGCCGTCAGCATAGAGCTTGACACGGGTCTCGATCTCACGAACCGTGAGATCATGACCTGAGCCGAAATCAAGAGTCGGACGCTCAGCCGACTGAGCCACTCAGGCGCCCCACGAAGCCGTATTTTTCGTAAGGTTTCAGATAGTGAGGTTTGGGGATCTGTGCCAGCAACTGCACCTGACAAGGGTGGTCCATGTACCACAGTCCATCGCTCTCCCTAATGCTCCAGAACTCCAAGACTTCATGGTACGAACTGAACATGGTACGAACCATTAGATATGCTGAGCAGATACCCTCTCTGAGACAATGCATGATTTAAATTTGGGGAGTGAGGATGGCTGCTGCCTCTCACTTGGTGGCCCAGTGCCTCTGTCAGCCATCACTCCTGTCACCGCCTGTGCCTCATCCCGGCACTGGCAGAGCCCCGACTTCCACAGCTTGTCCCGGGGCTCTGACCTCAGCCGGTTTTAATGCGACAAACTGCCCCTGTGTTGTGTGTTCTCGTGGGACAGGCTGGAATCTGGTACCGTGGCTTAGAGGATTTTGTATACCATCCGTTAAAAAATAATAAGCACTTCATTTCATGTGATGGTCTCACCAATAAAAAATAAGGGTGTTGAGAATGAGAACCTAGGGCTCTTGCAGGGGCATTTCCTTCAGTTGTCTGTTCACCAGATAGAACAGTGAGATCTGGCCAAGCAGTCATTACTGGTGTCATGGATAATACCGGGGGTAGGAGTAGCTTGGGTTTGAAGGACTTCATTGTGGAGCATTTAATGTGCTAAACATTTTATTTGCTAGATCTATAAGCTCAAATTTAATTAATCACTTGAAGTTTTGTTCCATGAAGCTTGTTAATTTGTGTGGCTGTGATTCAGGTATCATTCAGCCACTGCTGGTACAACAGAAAACTGTTTTGTGGCTCTCAGAAAGATCAATAACTTTGAATTGCCATAAGATGCCTGTTGTTTTGTGACTATGCTTAATGCATTATAACTATCAATTCTTAAATATTTACCTAGGACTCTGAACAGTGGGACAGCATCTATAATGCTCTTGGTTCCAGATGTTACATAATTGCAGGAACTACATCCAAAAGCATTTCTAAACTTCTAGAGAACGGTAACATCAGCATCCCCAAATCCAGTGGGCTGATCATCAAACACACCAATCAAACTACGATGTCTGACTTGGTGCAAATAACCAATCTTCTTGACAGTGAGTAAAAATATAGATCTAACAGGCTCATAATGAACCGAACTTGGTTGTAAAAGGAGCCAAAAATAACACAGTTTATCAGTTAATAAAAAGCATGGCATTCATCTTGGAAGGAAAACAAATTTCCAACCATCTGCGAGAGCTTTGATGCTGGAAGACGAAATGCAGCTAGCTTACTGAGTCACTTCAGTGTTCCGACAACAGCCCCAGTCTAGAAGGTTGACCCCTTTATCGAGGGCTACCACACAGGTGTGGCTAAGGACAATGCCTTATCAGCTTCATACCACACTACAGTGATCCCACTTGTCCATGCTGATTTTTTTATTTTTGAGAGAGAGAGAGAGAGTGGGTGTTTGTGTGCGAGCAAGGGCGAGGAAGAGGGAGAGAGAATCTTAAGCAGACTTTGTGCCCAGCAAGGACCCCAAAGCAGGGCTCGATCTCACAACTGTGAGATCATGACCTGAGCCAAAATCGAGTTGGATGCTTACTGACTAAGCCACCCAGGTGCCCCCACACTGATGGTTTCAATTCCTCACAAGTTTCAAACTCTTTACCAACTTGAGGGCTTTGAACATGCTGTTCCTTCAGGTTAGAATGCTTTGCCCTGTATCATTTACTCAGCTAACAACTCCTGATCCTTTAGGTCTCCTTTCCTTAAAGGAAACCTTTTCAGATGTATGTACCTTTCCAGGCTTCCTCGCCCCTACCTGGTTGCTCTGAACCTTTCTCATAGCCTCCTATGCTTTCTCTATATCCTACTGGCCTCAGTTACTTGTTCAGTTATTTAATGTCTAGTAGCCTCCATTAGACTGTAAACTCCCGTGAGTTCACAGGAGCCTCGTTCACTCACACACAGTGCCTGAAACATGAGTGGGTCTCAGGAACTAGGCAGAAGGCTGGAGCAGGACTCAGGGCCAGACTGGCAGCCAGGGTCCTGGGCTGGTGCCAGAGAAGGGAATGGAATGCGCATAGTCCCTGTCCTGCAGAGGGCCCAGTCGAGGGCCCAGGCAGCGCTGTCCTATAGGAGGTGGATGGGAGGCCCCAGCCCTGGCCTTTCCTCCAGGGCCTCCCTGTCAGCAGGCAATCACTTCAGATTGCTACTCTAGCTCCTGCCTCTAAAGCACAAACACTGTCTCTGGAGGAAGAATCCTGGCTCTTTGTAGACTGGCAAATTTCAAGGGGTTCTGAGATCCTCAAATGACTGATTAAGCACCAGCAACACTGTTCGTCTCATAAGTAAACACTCAGAACAACAGGTTCCTTTGAATAATATTCTACATGATAAACTGTGGAATCCAATGAGGCGTATCATCTCCCCAAATGATGCCCTTTTACTTCCTGTAGATTTTGTCTCAAAGATGCACACTTTCCTACACTGAACATGGACAAGATGGAATCGTGTCCCACAGTTGTGGTCTTAGAAACGTGTCGATCTAATTTGAGCATTTCTCCCCTTTAGTGGTCATAAAGGTCTTACAACTTATGGTAGCTTAGATTTGTTGACAGGTGGCATTCATGTAGGGTTTAGCATCTGAGATACCAGAAAGGCATAAACAGGTAAAACTAGGGTAACAAGTGGCACCTGGGGGGCTCAGGAATAAGTGTGTCACTCTGGATTTCAGCTCAGGTCATGATTTCACCTGAGATCAAGCCCAACATTGGGCTCCTTCTGTCCCTCCCTCTTCTCCCTTTGCCCCTCCCCCCTACATGTGCATTCTGTTTCTCAAAAAAACAGAAAACAAAAAACAACTAGGGTAATAAAAATACAATGTTTAGATCAGAATTCTCTCTGGTCAAATCATTGACTCTTCACAGGAAAGTTTTAAATCTCTAGCAATTTTTTAAAAAAAATCTTTATTTTTGAGTGAGAGAGAGAGAGAGAGAGAGGGAGGGAGGAACAGAGAGAAAGGGAGACAAAGCATCCGAAGCAGGCTCCGGGCTCCGAGCTGTCAGCACAGAGCCTGATGTGGGGCTTGAACTCACTAACCCCGAGATCATGACCTGAGCCGAAGTTGGACACTTAACCGACTGAGCCACCCAGGTGCCCCAAATCTCTAGCAAATTTTAAATTTTGGTTCCAGGGGCGCCTGGGTGGCGCAGTCGGTTAAGCGTCCGACTTCAGCCAGGTCACGATCTCGCGGGTCCGGGAGTTCGAGCCCCGCGTCAGGCTCTGGGCTGATGGCTCAGAGCCTGGAGCCTGTTTCCGATTCTGTGTCTCCCTCTCTCTCTGCCCCTCCCCCGTTCATGCTCTGTCTCTCTCTGTCCCAAAAATAAATAAACGTTGAAAAAAAAAATTAAAAAAAAAAAATTTTGGTTCCAGAGGCATGTATGTATATATACATATATACATACGTATATATACATATACATACGTATATACATATATATACAATATACATACATATATACATATATACATACGTATATATACATATACATACGTATATACATATATGTATATATGTATACATATATACATATATGTACATATACATATATGTATATACGTATGTATATATATATATATATACACACATTTATTGTTTCTATACCATCTAAACCTGAAAAGAATTCCTCTGCTTACAGGTAAGAAGCACATCGCTGTCTTTGGAAGTACAGAAGGAGAGTCTTCTGATGACAGCCTTGTCGATTTGGTAAGTGCTAAAAGCTGGTCAATTGCAGAATTGCCAAAACACTGCTTTTATCTCGAATTGGTATTTCAGAGAAATGCAGTATTTGGCGGAGAAAGTCATGTAACCTTTTATGAAAGAGACTTGCTTCCTCCCAGACAGCTGCCTTTTGTAAAGAGCTAATCTTTGAACTTTTAAAAAGAAGAAAAATTGAAGTCCTGGGAAAATGATGAGCACACTGAAATGGCTGGGGTGTGCCCTTGCAATCTTACCGCCTAAAATGAAGTGGGAAAGGCCAGAATGTTCTTGGATAAAATCAGCACGCTCACATGACTAGTAAAGCATCTGATGTTTAGTCACGCTCTTTACCTTTTGCCGCTGTCCCTTTGTAAGCAGACCGTGTTACCTACATGAAGATAAACTACTGACTTATGAGGAAAACCAGAACAGCACGCGGTGTCCGCTCCCTTTCTCCCTAAAGAACGGTTCGTATTTTAGCAACACGTGACTTCTCGTTTAAAATAAATTTTGTCCCCCACCCCCTTAGGCCATTGGACTCGGTGTCCGGTTTATCAAGTTGGGAGGTCTTTCTCGAGGCGAACGGGTGACTAAGTACAACCGCCTTTTTACTATAGAGGAAGAACTTGTCCAGAAGGGAGCACTGGGTACGTGCTGCTTTCTTGCTTTGTTTTCACTTCGCCATGAATAAGAGAACAAAGATTGGAAGAGGGGGAATGGGAGGCCCTCAGCAGGAGGGCAGGGGAATCCAAAGACTATAACTAAGTGCTGACAACACTGGGGTGGCATTTACCACAATGTGCATTGTTTTCTTAATGGATTATCTATTTACCTGAATGTTTAAAACTCTCGCCCTTCCTCTCCATGAATAAGCTGCATGGTGCTTTTCAATAGAATTAATTGATTGGAATCTCCAAGCCTACCTTTTGTTATGCTCCAAATTATGGTTAAGGTCTGGCTGCACAGCCCCTGAAAGTTAAAGGCAGATGTTTTCCTGATGAGTCTTAGAAACAACTCCTTTTCCTTCAGACGAGTAGACAGCATGTTAAGTCTGTCATACGTTGGAAAGGCTACGGTCTCAGGAGAACCGAGGGAATTTATGAGGTAAATTATTTCTTTTTTATGAGGCAAAAACCTCTGCAGCTTTGCTTGGATAGGAGCACCTTGTAAGTACTGGCTACTTGGAGAGAAAACACCCCAGATACCCATTTTTACCCTTCGTTACTGGGATGGCCAGAAGTAGGCACATAGCATACAGAGATATTTAAAGAGACCACGTTATCGTCTTTGTAATTCAAACAACAAAGACACCGATGGAAGCCATGATGATAAATTTGCTATGTTTAACATATGTAATGACCTTGAAAGACACCCTAAGCTTCATAGAAAATAAAAACATGGGGCGCCTGGGTGGCTCAGTCGATTAAGCGTCAAACTTCGGCTCAGGTCATGCTCTCACGGTTCGTGGGTTCGAGCCCCACGTCGGGCTCTGTGCTGACAGCTCAGAGCCTGGAGCCTGCTTCGGATTCTGTGTCTCCCTCTCTCTCTGACCCTCCCCTGCTCATGCTCTGTCTCTCTCTCTCTCTCTCTCTCTCAAAAATAAATAAAACATTAAAAAAATTTTTTTAAAAACATAATGGAGAGACTCTGAGGAGTGTAAGGGCAATCAGAAATTAGTGTGTGTTGTTGGATGTGTAATATCAGGTTGGTTTTTCCAGATAGGCAAAATCATACTGCTCCTATATATGATTATTCCTACCTGGTTATTTTATGTCATCCTGCCTCTTAGAAGCCTCAGGTTCCAAAATGACCCACCACATTTCCAGCCAGACCTCCCCACAAGAGAAACAGCTGCTTCAGGGCATCAGAAAGGATCCTCGTGACCAGGGGCCCGGCCCAGCCCCTCCTCCCTCAGGGACAGTGCCGACCAAACACTCTGGAACAGATTAGCAGATTACAGACATGCCTCATTTTACTGCATTTGGCTTTACTGCACTTCTCAGAGACTGCGGCTTCTTACAGAATGAAGCTTTGAGGCAACCGTGCCTCAAGCAAGTCTGTCCGCACCGTTTTTCCAACAGCATTTGCTCCCTTCACGTCTCTCCATCAGGTTGCAGTAATTCTAGCAAAATTTCAAACCGTTTCATCACCACACTTCTCATGATGATCTGTGATCCGGTGATTGACTTTGAGAGCTCAGATGATGGTGAGCATTTTCTAGCAATACGGTATTTTTAATTAAGGTCTGTACATATTTTTAATGTGCATTTATTTTTGAGAGAAGGAATTGAGTCGGGGGTGCAGAGAGAGAGGGCGACAGAGGATCCGAGGCGGGCTTCTGCGCTGACAGCAGGGAGCCCGATGAGGGGCTCGAACTCACAAACCGTGAGATCGTAACCTAAGCCGAAGTCAGACACCCAACCGACTGAGCCAACCCAGGCGCCCCATACATTTTTTTTTTTTAGACATAACGCTACTGCGCTCTTAACCAACTATGTTATAAACATAACTTTTATATGTGCTGGAAAACCAAAAAACTCACTCAACTTGCTTTTTTTGTGGTGGTCCGGGACTACACGGGCAGGATCTCTGAGGTGCGCCTGTGATGAAAATTCTTGTCATTGGCCTGTGGCCAGTACAGCACATTGACAGTAGTCAGTAAATGATAAGTAGTCAATAAATGACCAAAAACTGGAAAAACAAATGTCCCCACTAAGAGAATAAGTAGGAAGTCCTGTAGAAGCTCAACCCTTAACACAGGCACTGCCCGCATGGACTGGACTGGACTGAAGTCTGCAACTGTCTATGTTGGAACAGTTAGCTGACAATGGTTTGTATTCACGTAGAGGACTGGTCTTCCCTCTAGTTCATCTTCTTCCTCTGGTCCTTTTCTGCCAAGCTTCTGCCCAAAGTCCACCATACGCCAAATGTTCCGGAAGGGTGCCACACAAACTGAACAAGCATGCCGCACAGCTAACATACAACCCAAGTCGGGCCCGGTTTTAAATGGTCCCAGGATCTTTTCCCACGGCGACGTGACCCCTCTGGGCGGTTCTGAAGATGACCTCCTCTACGTCACGTAACAAATAACAGCCAACTTGGCACCACTGGGTTAACTGTAACCTTTATTGCTCTTGTTGTTTAATAGGTTTCAACGAGGAACACACATTTTTTTCCTTGCACGAGGAAGCTGAAAAGGCCACCATGGCTGGGGGGCCGCCTGAGCTCCTGGAGCCCATCTTCCCCACAGAAGTGATGGAGGGATCAGCCAAAGCGTGAGCGTCTTCTGGATGGGGCCACGGACAACCCCGACTTATGGCCACTTGAGACCCGTACAGCTGAGGTGCATCTCTGTGTTGGTTTTGCTCAAAAACGTCCCTAACTCGCGTGCTCCGTTTGACTCTTTGGATTTCACTCTTTGGTAAAATCGGTACGTAGCCCTTCGGCCTGAAATCATACGTGTAACCTGCGTCTTCCAGCCACCCATTTCCGTGGGGATTCTGTTTGTATACCAGCCCTCCTGTCCATTGGGGGGCCACGACCCAGTAAAAGAGCCCAACGCTTTTGCCGTTGACTCCTCACTCAGCGCAGATTCTAATTCCGTGCCAGAAAGCACAAACGCGTTTCTGTAGTAGCCACAGCCTCACGCACAAGTGTGAGAGGCCACAGTCTGTGTGACCGCCGGCTTCCTCTTCCCTCCTTACCGTTAATTCCCTTTTCCCTGGTTCCCTCCCCCAAATTTTCGTCTTTATTATATTACTTATATGCTTGTGCGTGTCCTTAGATCCTCTTTGGAAAAAGAAATCAGTATAAAGGAACAAAACACATTAAATGAATAAATAACCTTAAGGTTCCTAACTGCCCAATTATTTATACTACGGCATCTAACAAACAGGGGACTAAAAATGATATACAGGCTGACTGAAGTGCCCTTCGTATAAGCCAGCGTCGGTGCTATAGCAGAAAAGTACCAGAAACCAATTTATTCAAACACACACCTATAGATCTAATAGCGTCCTACTGCTTTATATATAATTTAGCTTCTGTTAAAAGTCACCATTTGCTTTCCTCTAAAGCTATGAAAATTGTTATGCACTGACCTGCGGGAGAGTTGGTGAAGTTTAGATTTCTGATGTATTCTGTATGTTTTTACTGAGCACACGGAGAAGCTTCCCTTTTGAAGAGTACCCACGGGGAAACTTAAGGGCCTTATGGTAAAGCCAAGGGCTTACGCTCAAAGCAACGACTGAAAATTGGCTCAGGGGCGGGCTCTCTCAGAGCACACGGGGCGGCGGTGGGAGAACCATGTCGCGATCTGTGGTTGCTCCTGCCTGTCCCGGTGCTCAGCAACACGTGATGGGTAGGAGAACCTGGCAGGAAAATTCATTTTAAAGGCAGGCAGCACATGACTGGCGTTCGACACAGCCTTTGCACATAGTGACATGCACCTGAAATACGGGGGATCACCGGACAGTCTGCCCTGGACCATAACACAAATTATAATTAAATGAATGGAACCAGAGTAAAAATATGCAAACTAAGTCAGTAACTAAATTAAATGAACCAAAGAGGTCATTTATTACCTCAACCGGGTTAGTGATTTCATTTGCACACAGGCACACAGCCTGTCCACCTTTTCCTAACTTGAAGCCCAGGGCCGCCAATGGAGAGGAGCATTCGAATTTCTTCATGTAATGAACACTGCTTCTACTTACATTTTCTCTCTCTCTCCCTACATACATGTCACTATATCGTAGACATAAAACACGCACTATACACGCTATAGAAGTTATTATTTATAAAAGAGGTCAAAGAGACTAGTCCTACGTCCATTGTGAATGAATGGGGTTGGGGAATGTTAGTGCCAGGAAGAAACTTCCAAACCGATCCAATCCTTTCAACGAGGGCTGCTTGAGGATCGTTCTAAGCTCCCAGATGGTGATGGACAGTGTCCCATCTCCACAACTTACTGCCACATACGCTGAAGTTGTTCCAGGACAGAAGTCATTAAACACACATGGGAAAATCATCCAGGGTTCTGTGACACAGACCATCATTTACCTGACGTACAATCTAAAGATGGTCTAGAAAGAGAATGGATGGTCGTGTTTGCCTGTCCTACTCCATTTTTCCAACAAACGTGTTATTGTGTGTTAACAAAGAGGCCGAGGAAAGAGGAATTCCTGGTGAGTAGCCCAAGCCAAGTCACCCGTTCCTTCTCACTCGGGCAAAACAAGGCTGGCCGGGTACAGCCCTGGGGGGTCCTGCCAGTCAGTGTTTCCACGGGATCGCCCAGCTGCTGAGACCACGGTGCCGAGGACTTTGAGACCAGCCCAGGCACAAGAGGGTGTTAGAATTTTAACTACATTCTTCTTCTTTGGGGAAAGAAGGGAGACACCTTCTTTAATAGCAAGAGCACAAAGTATGTCTATCCCTTTGCCTCACGCGGGCAATAAAAACGCACCAGTACTAGTCCAAAACTCTGTAGCAGGTGAGGCATAGTTCCTGTTCCAAAACAGAAGAAGAAATCATTTTTTAGAGAAAACAAAACTTTAAAGTTGGCAGTCCCTTCCAACTTTAAAATGGTATAAAGATCATCTATTAATTTGCGGGTGTGTGCAAATGGCTAAGAATGACCTTGAAGACACAAACCCCAGTCTTCCTGTGTCCTCCTGTCCTGGACTAACAGCTTGTTGACAACGGCACCCCAGCAGGGACGAACCTCCTCACAACTGATGCGAAAGGGGCAATACTGGAGGCAGAACAAGAGGAGTTAAATCCTACATCAAACTCCTCGAGATCAAATTAACTTTCAACGCTTTGTGATCACGATGAAGGAAAGAAAGTGGCTCGGACAAGACAAGAACACTTGCAAAGCCCGGTTGCTAATCGATGTCTGGCCCGGGGAGCGCATCTCACCAAACAGGTTACCTTCCTACCCTGGAAATGAGGGGGGCTGCGTAAGTGCGTCACCCCCTTGATGTGTGTGATGATTAGGGAATGACAAGTGTACGTGTCTTTATGTTCCTAAATGTGTGTACAACACATGCCGGCAGCCTCATGACAGACACAGGAAGGAGAGCACGAAGAAGCACGGAGCAAAATTCCTCAAAGAAATCATTTTGCGGACAGTTAAAAATCGCTGAAGTCATCCAACGCGTCTGCAATTTTCTTGCTCAAGAATGACAAGTTTGGGGACGTAACCCCAAAATCTCAATAACCACAACTGACCTTTAATGGGAAACTGTCAGTGCTTTTTAATAAGCGTGGTGAGGAGACTTCAAATCACAGCATAACAGAACTTGTGTTAAGTGTTAACGCAGTTTGTAGTCAGTGGATCATACAGAATAGTATTCAGTTAGGAACGTTATAGCCGAAAAACATTACATTTTAATTCCCCGTGAGTAAACCAATAAGTAACTGGAAAATCATCACTGGAAGAACATGGAAACAGTCAAGCATAACAAACCTACAGAAGGAGAATTATCTCCAAATTTAGGAAGTACATTTATTTACCTGCCTACCCACCTCTTCAAGCCTATGCTTAGCACACGTGCAAAAATAAAATACAACTACTGCAATTATTACTATCATTTTCTTCTGCCCTTAGGTGAGAAACACCTGACAGCTACATGCTGAGCCGCGCTAACAAAACTAAACCTTTCACGTTCTTTAATAGTAAAATTACCATTACTGAATCATTGTCATAAAAAATGCATTCAAGTACCTTACCACTTATTTTAAATAAACACCAATTTTGAAACAATCAACTTTGAAAAGCTGTATAAGTTTTTTTTTTTTAAATCCCTGATTACATTTCTATTTATTCACCGTGGTAGACTGAAACATCGTATTTTTAGAGACTAACTACCACTTAATTTCTTTAAAAAAACACACACACACATACAACAAACCTGCATAATGTGGAACAGCAGTGAAGGAGGAAAATAGTGTGCTTGTCACTTATCTTGACTGTACATAAGAATCGCAATAAACCACGGCACTGGTGCCACGTTCGTACGTGAGAAAACAGTTAACTCCTAGCACGGAGCACACTGTTTACCAAGATAATACTCTATTAAATCCAAGGCTGGGACTTTCCCCTCCATTCTTCATTCAGGCCACCAGAGCATTCCCACCGACGTCCTTGGGAGGCTCTGAACACGGTGAAAATACACACGGATTTTCTGTTCCATAGCTGACAGTGTGTGCAAGGAGCACGGACTATGGGAGTACTGGCTTGGCACCTGCAGCTCCTGAATTTTATGCTTTACCTCGGGATAGGCTAGAAAGTGATCTGTATGCCACGTGCCTAACAATTTCCATGCTACTGCAGTTTCTCTATCAAAAGAAGATCAGCCCCCCAAACAGAAGCTTCTTTGGGGACTTTTTAAATCCTCTTCAGTTGGTCAGTTCTGTTTCTCCATTTATCCATAGAGCCGCGAACTTTCAGTATTACGTTTGTTCAGTGGTTTGCACGTTAGCTAAAAAGACAAACGTCTGAATTTTTTGTAACCTTCTAGAAGAAGTCACACTTAATACACGAATTTGAAAAACAAAAACAAAACAGCTTATCCCTATACAGAAAAATAAAACCTACATAGGATGTGTATTTTGCTAAACAACTTACTTATGTTTATAGGTAAATTACTTACAAAAGTGACACCAGAATAGAACCTGTACCGTGAGTCCAGTGACAAGAACAGAATATCGGCAGCCCCCTTGCCAATACGCCGGAACTGATCACTACTCGGCGAAGAGGGCTGGTACACGAGTCGGCTTTCGCATCAGCAGTGAGAGCTGTCTGTGTCTCTCATTTTTTCCATGCTGTCTTCTTTGTATTCTGGTTTCATTTTGCCTTCGTCATCCTTGCGTGGAGTTGAATCTTTTTCGGTGAGCTGGTCTTTGGTTTGGGGTTCGTGTGTGGAAACAGGATCTAAAACTACAACAGGTCCAGCTTGTTGCTCTTTGCCAAAGCACTGGCTCCTGCATCCGGCGTTACTGGGAGGCCTAGAGGAAGAACATTTACACAAAACAAAACAAAACAAAAAAGCAGAGAGAGAGAAAATATTTGGCTTCCATATTCCTGGATTCAGACCAACCAAAAAAAAAAAAAAAAAAAAACCCAAATGCTCTAAGTCTAATTAGCATGCACAAAGTGGTCTTTGAGGTGCCAGCCATTAAAAGAAAAAGGAGCTATTAGATGACATATTAGGAGCAGGAGGCCAGGAGAAAGAAGGCGGAAAAAGTCAGAGCAATTAACTACGGAAGTGTTAAAAAGCCAAATTCACCTACCTGCTTAATTACACACTCTTCTCAAGAAGTGCAAAGCTCTTGGGTGCCTGGCGCAGGCCGTCCCACTGCGCCTAGACTCCTGTCCCACCTTCTCTTAGCCAGAAGGAGTCAGTGACACCCCCCCCCCACCCATCCTGTCCCTGGGAACAACTAGCTGCAGATCAGCTCTGAGGAGACCACCCCGCTGAGCGAAGGAAGCAACCCCATCCCGGATGGGCAGCTGAGAGACGTGCCTGCCGCTGCCATTAGCGACCAGAAGAAATCTGGCGAGACCTGGGGAGGGGCAAGGGAGGAACAAGGGCCGGTGGAAGGATCCAGAGAATAAGCTAAAATGCTAAGTGACCATCAACTTTTTCCCTGAAGGAGAACCCTGTTTCTGGGGAAATTTCTTAATGAATTTCAGAGGTGGCTTCGTTCCCCACAGAAGCTTCCTCTCTTCCCTTCTATTTATTCTAAGGCACGAAGCTACTGCTTCTCAAGCTGCGTGAGTGACAATCTCCTTGTGAAAACAGGGACGTCTTCTGTGTCTTTTTCCTGCCGCGTGTCAGGAAGGCGGGACAGGGGCTCTTCAGACTTCACTGGCCTTCGTGGCAAAGGCTACGATGCGAAGCTCGAGCCAGCACACCCCCGTCCCGCCTCTGGTGAGTCCACTGCTCGACCAGCCCTTCACGGGAGTTGGTGCCGCTACGACTCCCTGAGCCCCGGAGCCATCCAGACACTCCCTCACCCCCTACGACTCCTCGCCGGTGGAACTCACCGCAGTCACGATGCAATGAGTGCTGTGTGATGCGTCTGTCTCTTCAAGTAAGAGGGAGGCGTGCACGAAACAGGGACCCTCGGCTTTGTTCACCTCCACCCGGCACCAAGCGTGGGCCCACGGGCGGCACGAATAAACGAGTGGATCCTAACGAGATGTGAGGGGCTCAGAAGCCCACGCTCTGGCGTGGCCAGGTCTGGAGGTCTCTCTCACGCAAGAAAGCATCAGAACAAACGCCTGACTACTGAGAAAAGGCAGCCTGTCTGCTCCGGCCACAGGTACCACGACCTGAAACCCGACGACCGCGGTCTTCCCGCCTTCTGCCCAGTACTGTGACATCTGTCCTGATGCTTGAAAAACCGCTCCGCCTGGCCTTTCGGTTACACTGCATGACTTGGCCACCATCGACGGTGACTAACACACGACTCGGTCTTCTGTGGCGGTGGCGAGCACACAGAGATGACCGGGAGACGGAGGAAAGCCGCGCCGCGGCGAGTTTTGGCCTCAGTTTGACAACACTCTTGTCATCAGAAAACGCCAGGACCCCTTCCATCAAGCTGGACCACAGATCCGCCTCTTAGGACGTCTGCTGCTGTGCTTCGGGAGTCAACAGGGGATACAGTTCCCCCAGCGGTACCCGGTTTGACCTTCCCTGACCCAGACAACGCCTGAAAGACCGTGTGCACCGGGGCACGGTCACGGGAGCGGAACCGCTGCGAGAGACCTACGAGGTTCGCGACTGGAACGAGGCTTCAGGCAAGGGAGAGAGCGAGGCTGTCTGGGTAAGTCTGTGGCCGCTGCGTCCGACGCTGGACCTGAATGAAGTCAGCGGTCCTGGCAGCTGAAAAGGAACATGGTGAAAACTGACAAGAGACTGAGGACAAACCGCCGCTCTGTCTCTTTCGCAGTCTCCGAACCCCACGACGTAGACGACCTGCAGGAACCACACACGGACCTGGTCCAAAAGCTGGAAAAGCTGGAGGAGGAGCTGGGGGCCGCTGGGAAAACCGTGGGCCAGCTGCCACCACGTGCTAACTAGGGGACACCGCGCGTGGACCGTCACGGCGTCCGCCCTCCGCGGACCTCCAGAGCCTTCAAAACAGAACAGAAATGACACCGGTGTCACTTCCGCCTTCTAAGGCTCACGCGAATTTGTCTTGTGGCCCACGCTAACCTGGAAACAAACGGGCACGGGAATCCCAGGAAACGAAGCTCCAGCCTGGCTCGGCTGTTGTGGCCCAAAAGCCACAACAGTCCGCAGGCCGGTCACCGGTCTGGCTCTGCCATGTTGGGTCTGAGCCCACTGCTACGTGAGCCAGCCGGCCTGCTCGAGGCATGAAGCTCCGCCTCCTCCTAAGTGAGCAGCTTCCGTCAGCCCGTACTGACCTTCGGCACTTTCGGAGAACTACCGTGGATGTTTTCACGCCCGTGTGTGTCTGCAGGTGAAGGGGTGATGAACAGACCCTAAAGAAAGCTTCTCGCATCGGCTGGAGGTGAAAACTTCCAGGAAATGCTCTCAGGCTTCCACAAGAGCAACAAGGCGATGTCGACTGAATCGAAAACTCAGAAACCTTGAGTGGTCGGGATGAAATTGGCCCGGAATTGACTTAGTGCCTCAACTACAGATTGATTCATTATTAAGTCACCCGTAGGCTACAACGAGAGAACTCCGTTGGTTATCACCGTGGGCAGTTTCTCTGAATGCACGCACTGAGGGTCAGAGTAACTGATTTCTCACGGATAATGACCACTGACTGGGAATCCCAATGGGTTCAGGCCAAAAGGGGCTACGGCAGGCAATCATCGAGTCCAACTGGTCCTTTAACAGATGAGAACAATGAGTTTTGGAGGAGAGAACCTGGCCTACAATCACATGGTTCATCAACGGCAGAGGCAGTGCAAGAATCAGGAGCTCTCTCCTTTCCTGCTTCTTCCACGGTGCCATGCCGCTTACCAAAGGTGTCTTCTCTCAGAAACTGGACAATAACGCCACAGGCTAATTTTGGCATGTTTACTGATTCCTTTCTCTCTGAATCCCTGTTTTCAGATGCCTCTTTCCGAGTCCATCCCTTCAAACTATCCTTTGCCTCCTTTCCCTTTGTGACTGATACCTCCTCCGGGTTTGACACATTAGGTCTATTCCAGGTTCCCATGGGGCGCTTCCCAGGACCCCTTCTGGAACGAGGGACCTTCTGCAGCCTCATTGTGCCTCCATCCCCATCATGGGAAGGGCCAGATTGTCATCAGTGACCGTGCCAAGAAACCAGGCTCTTGCTCTAGGCAGCCACAATGGCAAGTTCTAGCAAGTCAAAGCTCCTCCCCTAAGATAGGGGCATCTGGGTGGCTCAGTCAGTTAAGCCTCTGACTCTTGATTTGGGTTCAGGTCATGATCTCACGGTCATGAGATCAAGCTCCACGTGGAGCTCTGTGTTGGGCGTGGAACCTGCTTGGGGTTCTCTCTCTGTCTCTCTCTGTCCCTCTCACAGGCACATGCACACACACTCCCGCGCTCTCTCAAAATAAGTAAGTAAACGTAAAAAAAAAAAAAAAAAAAAAAAAAAAAAAGCTTCTCCCCTAAGGGAAAGGCTCAAGGGCTCAAAGGCAACAATCCGATAGGAATTGCAGTATACTATTATTCTGCTCACTTCGTCTGCTTTAATTCTTCATCCAAGGGCAAGGACCACAAAAAAGGAATTAAAACTAAGTACTCATGAAAAGTATGGCAGCCTTTCTCCTGTATGTTACAAAATCGCCAAATGTAAAACTTCCATTTTATGGGTGCTCTAAAGTAAGACTAAAATCCTGTGGCGTTCAGGCTGAAAGGCATCACTGACGTGAACTAGTCCAACCTTTTCATTTGTTTGACGAGGACACCAAAGAATAGTGCGTTAAGTGATTTGTTCAAGGGCGCGTAACTTGTTACTAGCAGACACAGGATTAAAATCCTAGAATCTGGATTTCCTGGCCCAGTATTCTTTTTCTTACCGCGACATACTGGTAGTCATTTATGATCCATTCAAAATATTTTCACGGGTCATTTTAGATGGTTTGCTCAAGAGCTATTTCAAGACAAAAAGAAAAACTGAAAAGCAAAATAAAAGCTCAGAGACAATGTAGCAATCTGTGCCGCTCCACGGAGCCGATGCCGGAGTGCACACAGCTCGGGTGCCCTTTTAGAAAGCAGCTACTGTTCCCCAGCTACAAGAGAGCCAGAATGTGGGGCCCGGGCATGTGGGGGCCACTTGCTAGTCAGAGGAAAAGACCTGACTCCAAACCACACTGGTACCACAAAAACCCGAACGACTGTAAACAGCGTTGCCAAAACTGAACTTTCATAAAGGGACTCGGTGATTTCTCAGACTGTGTTACGAGAGACAAAGGAACAGCATTCTAATTTTCAAAAAGCACATCATTGTTTGCATTCAATGAAATTCCTTTCAAAAATCAACTTTCCACGTTCCAATTATATTCAACAACATTCTAGCTAACATTTCGGCTGCAATTCAAATTAACTAATGCCCCAAAGAGCCCTAATAGATGTGGTTCTGAGCTCAATTGAATACAATCAAAGCTCACGAAATGAAGGGGGAAATGCTTATTTCATGCAAATTCTGCATATCACTCAAGCTTAATTTTACTGATAATATAAAGGTGGGACATTTTGAACATTACAGTGAATGAAACTTTTAAGCGGTGAGAGTTATTTTATAAAATGCTACCTCTGAAAAGCTGATTGCCAAACAGTATAAAAATGGTTGGAGGCATAAATGCCAAGTTCATTTCTATTTCACTTCGGAGGTAACTATCTTTCAAATCGCAACAGCTGGACTATTTAACACAATCTGGTGAATCAAAGTCTAGTTCTTCTCTGGTCTCCCGGTGGGACGTCTGCATTAGTCCGTGGCAGCCGTCCAAAAAATGACGCACAGCCGGACGGTCTGAACGCTGCTGCGTTTACAATGAAAATGAATAAAGCTGCAATCGTATTTACCACCTCCAAGGACAGAAGACGGAAAGATTTAAATTTGTCTTTATAAAGTAGTTTCCTGGGAAAACTCCAAAGAGGAAGTCTGCTTTCTATTTTCCCGTGTGTAAAAATAAGAAGTCTCACTTTGTTTCCGGAGCCCTTTATACAGTTACTACAACAGTGAGCGGGAGCGGCTTTACAGGAGAGGTGGTTTTTAGTGTTTCTCTCAGATACCCTATTTGTTGGGGGATTTTAACACGCCTGTCCCAAATCTCCCCAAACGGTTTCAAACAGAAGGTGAGGCTGTCTGTCATTAGTACCAGTTTGAACACTTTCAACTGTAATGAAGGTAGAACAAAGCTGAATTCTTTCAGCTTTGTGTACTTTTCGAAACTCCATTTAGGCTCAAAGAACAGTTTTTCGATTTGGGTCGCCTGCTACCTGATGCAAAAGTAGATATAATTTTAAATTCTGAAAACAAAAGTGATAAACAACGAAACAGCACCTTGGGTTTGAAAAGCTGACATCAGCTTCTGGATTGCTGATTTGCCCTAACCATCAGCCAGAATTCCTCCTTAGAGCAGAAGTAACAATGGCTGGCTGGGCAAAGACGTCCTTGTCCACACGGAGCCGTATTTTCTTCAGGGGAGTACAGGCAGCACAGGCATATGGGGGCTCGGGTTCCATCCCAGACCGTGGGGCGCGCTACGAAGTCCTGGCCCGCTTCTTTTAATCCTAACGTGGGCTGGACCGTGGACATTCACAGATCCTGAAATGCCCTGGGCCCAGGGAGGCTCAGGAAACTGGGCCATTCTCACCAGCAAAATCAACACTGAGAAAGCATGAACCCAACATTGATTTCAGCTCAGGCAAAGATCCTGAAATGCGTGTGCTACTCTTTTGGGCTACTTTTTGAGCTTTTCGTAATTTTCCACAACTTTAAGTCACCATGAAAAATCCGTTTTTGATCCCAGCTATCAACAGAGAATGTTATTTAAAAGAAGTATCTTATTTAAGGAACATAAAGTCTTCTATAAAATTCACCATATATACCACTGGCTCCTCAAAAAAGCCAGCCTGCATAAAATGCTTGCATTTTTCTAGGGGTGCAGAACAATATTTTCAATTTTTCAAATACTTTTCCTTAAATTTACCAAGTTATATACGTTGAACTCTCTTTTAAGATGGGAAGTCACAGTGCTACTTTTCATAGTTCTGTGACAAGGCATATTTCAAAGGAAATGTGTTTATCAGGTTTTAGAAGTTAAGTCAATGTATTCTTAGGTCTGAAATTGCATTTAACTTTTAGCTGGCTACTTCTATTTGAAGAAATCAAATACCACCCCCCCTCACTGCCATCCATAAATAAAAGGAAACACAAAGGCTGCAAAGACTACTGAAAGATACTTAAAAAAAAAAAAAAAACTGCAAAGCACCAAAGGCAATTTGGTTCTCTATGCAGAAATGATACATTTTATGCAAAGTCTCTTAAAATCACAGGTGTTTGCAACTGGAGGCAAATGTTAGGAGGCAATTAATTCTCTGGGAGAACTGAGAAGGCTCAGGGGCATTTTAAGAGTCATGCTGAGATTTACTGGACAGAATTTTAACGCTAGATGTATTACAGCCTGAACGATTAACCTGGGAGAAGTTGTTGTCTGTACCGCAAGTCAGAGCACTTGTAAGACAATGCTGACAGGCGGCCCTCTGGGCCGGTCCACAGGGCAACTCCTTGGGGCGGGGTGGGGGGTGGGGGGTGGGGGGCGGGGGGTGGGGGGGGTGGTGGGGAGGAAAAGAAGACAAGAACGCCAAGTGAGGGGATCTCCAACTTCCAGAACATCCAGTTGTTCTGCTAATTTTGTTGTTGAGACTTAATTATCCATGTACGGGCACACAAGGAGGACCTTTGTAGTCGTGCCTTGCCGAGCAGAGCCACTTCCTGCGGTGTGAGTACACAATTCGACGGCACTAAGATTACAGTTGAGGGCACAGCAAATCCTTTCATTGTGTAAACGCATCGGATGAAGCAGTAACTTCCAGGCAGTTCATTCTGCTGGCCAGTGGTGTCTGCTCAGAAGCGAATGTTTACTAAGTACGGAGAAGGGGCCTCCATTCTTCTCCCCACCCCACCCCACGGCGCGCACACACATACGCACGTACGCACACGCACACGCACACGCACACGTACACAAAAGAAGAGAAAGGAGGAGAGGAGGCAATGATGGCGAAGGGTGAAGGGACAGGAAGGAAACCCACCCTTTCCCACCACAGGGTCTGGAAGAACTTCTCTATTTTCCATTTGAACAAAATGTTGACCCAAGCCTCTCTCAAGGAATAGTTATGTGACCTGCCGAATGAATTTCCAGCTGAGATCAATATTTGAGACAAGAGCTTTATGCAAGGTTCCCTAAAAGGAAGAATCTCAATTTCTATTTGGTAACAGATTTCAGAAGCTCAGATTTTCCAGCTCCAATCCAAAAGGGCAGTGTCTTTCATCTTCATTTTTCTACATTAGTTTTACACTGGAAATAATGACATAAAACTGAAGAGACCAGTTAGAGGTCAAATGATGATAAAATCAATTTTACTTTTAATGTAAAACCTGAAAGGCAATTAGATTTTTTTTCTTTCATGGAAATGTTTGACTGATTGCACTAACCAAGAGACATCTAAAATTTTATCTTTTATCATCTACCCTTTGCTATTTAGTTAATGGCTCAAACAAGATGAACTCTTACAAAAATAAATCTGTGTGGGGACAAAAGACACATGTATTTAGAGACACTGCAGATCTAGAAATTAAATGCAAATTACAATAAAAATGGTTTCATTGGCAACGGACATTTTTCTGCTGAAATTGAACTCCGGTCACCGCCTCACGGGTTTTTGTTTTTGAAATTCGTGTAGGGCACAGCGTGGCCTGTTTTGACCTCCCAAACAAAAAAGCCAAGCTAGCGGCCTTGTCTGGTGGTTGGAAAGTAGAAGAGCTTGATAAAGCTTGGACTTTTGGGGGGAGATCGGGGTTTGAAAAGAAGCATGATGAGTGAGAGAAGCTTTAACTGGAAGAGTCTCTGGCGACTGTGGTTTTCACAGGATCTTTGAGAATGAGGGCCGAGAGATGAAGACCCAGCTATGAAATCGCTGCGAAGCACACCAATCACAACGGAACCTGAGTTCACTTTCACATGGGTTCTCCCCTTTGAAACAAGGTCTTGTAGAAGTAACTACATGAGATGAGAACGCACCTTTGAGGTTGACTGCCTTGTTTGGTTGGAACTGTCAGGACATTCACCTTCCTGAAAGTGATTAATAGGAAAAGTGAACACGGATGAATAAAAGCTCAGTACAGATGAGCAGGACCACCAGTAGACGAGACTCTCCAGAGACAGAGAGAAGATGGCAAGAACACAAGAGCTCATGTTGGGCCTCTGCCTGGCTGTGATGCAAAACTCTTTTCTAAGCTCTGCCCAGCTCTTTGTCCCTACTGAAGGCCCACTTGTCCTGCCTCTCTTTACAAGACAGATGTCCTAAAAACACGATGTCCAATGGACACTTCAGCACAAACTCAAAGGAGCTAACCAGTTATTGACCAAAGATGGAGGTGTCTCAAAAAGGTACAGCATAAACGGAATTAAATTTATTTTGGGCTATAGAATGTATGTTTTTGAAACAACTGGATTCATAGTGATTCATCTTTGTATTACCATATTATCATTTAGTAAAACACCTTTCTAAACCAATGATTAGAGTCAGATTACTTTCAAGATTTTTGACTCCCTGGGAATAAACTATTCTTCAAAATGTCTGAAAATGTCAAAAAATAATTTTAAAAAAAGTATAAATGAAACTGATGCCAAAACTAAAGCAGCTTGGGCTGGTTTTGTGATATGGTACTTTGCAAAATTTGTGAAGCCTGCCTCTTTACTGGACATTTGACACAAAAAACATTAAAAGGATCTCTTTTTAACTACTCTTTAAGTCTCTGTGCTTATTCGGCTTGGCTCCCTTTTTCAGAATTCTTTTACTGGCTAACACTTTCTTCCCCTGGGAAGAGGTACTGTAATTGATTAGGTTAGCCTTAGGAAGGGGTCGGGAAAGAGACGAACTACCTAGGAGTGTGTCAGGTCAAAGTGGCAGGATGTGAGTGTCACCGGGTCAGTGGGGTGATTTAACTGCAGAATCACTGCTTCCGATAGAACACAATCTTATAGTCATTTTCTTCCCTCCATTCTTCAAGCTCGTCATACACTCAACACAGTAGGCTATAGTTCAAAAGCACGGGCTCTGGAGTTGGAAACGAAACAGGTTCAAATGAAATCTGACCCGACTCTTGATTAGGAACAGAATTTGGGGCTAAGTGTTTGCCTCAACGAGCCTCAGTTTTGTCATCTGTAAAATGGAGATAGGTCCAATCTGTACATTCGGAAGAATTAAAAAAACACATGGAAGTATATGGCTTAATAGTCAGTGAAATACAGTAATCACAGCAAAACCTCACGGAAGCAAAATTCCAAAGTCCAGAACCTCCAAAGTGGAACCGGGGGCCATGACCCATTGCCTCATCTGTAATCAACATATATATCCTGCCTGTAGCAATTAAAGTACTTCTCCTCTTGGACAGATATTATTATAATGTGAATATATGTATTAACATTTAATACATGTTATGAAGAATAACAAATATTAACTAAAAAAAAAAGAGAAAAAGTATACAATGGAATGTTGTAGCCTTTTACCCCCAAAATGTTTTCCCAACTTACCTCACCTGCATCAAGAGCATTAGACTCCTGCTTTCTTTGATAATGGAGCTAACGTGTTTCAGGGCCTTCACACAGGATTAAAATGGAAGATGACTTCACCCATATCCAGGTACGCTGTATCACATTAAAAATGTATACCTGTGCAGGGTGCCTGGGGAGGGCTCATTCGGTTAAGCTCAGGTCTGACTTTGGCTCGGGTCATGATCTCACAGTCTGTGAGTTTGAGCCCCGCGTCGGGCTCCGTGCTGACAGCTCGGAGCATGGAGCCTGCTTTGGATTCTGTGTCTCCCTCTCTCCCTGCTCCTCCCCTGCTCATGCTCTGTCTCTCTCAAAAATGAATAAACATTTAAAAAAATTAAAAATATATATACGTATATATACATCTGCAATTGTGGCAAACTGATGACTGTTTCAAAAAATGAATCCAGCTTCAAAAGCCAGAGTCATTTCGAA
This sequence comes from Herpailurus yagouaroundi, assembly GCF_014898765.1. Lineage (NCBI taxonomy): Eukaryota > Metazoa > Chordata > Mammalia > Carnivora > Felidae > Herpailurus > Herpailurus yagouaroundi. The sequence continues at coordinate 53,828,962 of NW_024412404.1, forward strand.
ACAGACACTGACCATACAACGGAGATTAAAATAGTCCTTGCCCACGTGAAGTGCTAGCACTAATTCTCTTTTAGGACCAGCTATCCAATTTATCTCCTGTGTGATCATGTACCTCTAACCCAGGCAGGTCTGAAAGCATCTGGAACAACAGCCATAGGGTTCAAGTGAGTATGCTGATCCCCAAGAGTACTTCTCTGAAGGATAACTATCATTTAGATTTGGATTTGTAAATTCTGGTAAGGTAGTTTAAAAATTATTTTACAATCCTGGGTTTGTAGGTTTTACCATAAATCTATACTGAGGGACACGTTGCAGGCAGAAAATACATGCTTCCCTCTTGTTCCTTATCTTAACTGTGAACATCTTTGCTAAGCAACCACATTTGTGAGGACTTAGGAAAGCTAGAGCTTTTGGGGAGCTCTGGAGAGGGCCTAATCTACTTGTCTCAATCTTAGATGAGAAAACACACAACAAAAAGAAAACAAAACAGGTTGCGTGACCTCCCCAAGGAAACCTGGCCCAGTCAATAACGCAGGTGTCCAGTGTCTAAGCTCTGAACTCAACTCTGGCCCGTGATTCTGCAGCAATGGTCCAACATTACAATTTTAACGTAAGAAAAGAATTCACTGAGATATTTTTCATACATCATGCAAGTCACATGACAACCCTACAAGGTGGGTGTTGTTACCCTCACTCTACACATGCGGAAACAGGATCACGGGCTCAATATCTTGTCTAAGGTCCTAAAGACCACAAATGGCAAACCCAGTGGAGCTCCAGTTCCGGCAATGAACTGACGCTCCTTGCCACCCGGTACACACATGGACAGGCACAGGCTTAGAAAACCGAGCGCACCGCGTTTCCCTGCTACACCCCTCCTCAGTCTCGAGGCTTCTCCAGGCGAAAATACAAACCATCCTCATCTTTCTGACCCTGTGAAACACTCAGCCTCTTCCCGGGTATTGTAGCTGCCTGGAAGTAATAAAACAGTTATCTTTGAAAAAAATCTATAATTTGGAATTTTCCCTATCTTATATTGACCATCCCACCCATAGATCAGCTTGAATCAGTGAGTCTTACTATACATTTAACATGGTCAGATTACTCTGTCAAAAGAAAAGAGCATGAAAGCAAAAATCAGGTTTGTTGGCTGGTTGCGTATTTATGTATGTATGCATTCCTTATTTATTTATTTTGCTTGGCCCCTCTTTACCCCTCATAGCATAAAGGGAAATTATTATCATTATTCCTGCCTGAATTAGAAGTAATCAGAATTGGGGTGCCTGGGTGGCTCAGTCGGTTAAGCGTCCGACTTCAGCTCAGGTCATGATCTCACCGTTCGTGGGTTCAAGCCCCGCTTTGGGCTCTGTGCTGACAGCTCAGAACCTGGAGCCTGTTTCAGATTCTGTGTCCCCCTTTCTCTCTGCTCCTTCCCCACTTGCACTCCCTCTCTCTCTCAAAAATAAACATTAAAAAAAATTTTTTTAAAGAATCAGAATTAATGAAATTCAAATTTGCTATTAGATTCAAGATATTATTACCAGATAGTATATACTTATTAGAAATAATTAACAGGACACAAATATTTCTAAAGCTATTATTAAAATAGAAATAATCAGGCTTCTCTAAGTCTTATCTTTTCCTTTCTTTTTCTTAAAAATAATAACCCTTGCTCTGCTTAGGCTGGTGACAAGAATGTTAATTTTAATTAATCCTTGCAATTAAGTATTAAAGCTATCCCTTGCCATCCCATAAGGCCCTAGGAAATAAATCCATATATTGCTGGCACTATAATTTACCGGACTGGAGTTACTCAATTATTTGGAATACACATATATGTTGATTTTAGGAATTTATTGAAAGAAAAAAAAAACTTTTCCAGGAATAGCTTGGTGTTACAATTTTCTGATCAAGTGAGGGTCTTACACAGAAAACACCTTTGTTTCTATTCTTTTAAAACCCTTCTTAGTAGGTTTTCAATCCTTCCTGTCCACCTTAGGCCACAGAAGTGAGCATAGCTGAATCTTTCTTTTATAACTGGGTATGCTGTTGTCTCTGATAACTTGATCTTATGTAGGTACAAAGATGCAGAAGTTCTACAAAATTGAGCTGACTGGAAATGACCCCTGAGCATTAAAAAAAAATGTTAAAAAAGACAAGAAGTCAACCATAGAGAAACAAAAATCTCTAATATTTAGCCTGTGTGTTTGTGGGGCTGCTGAGTAAGGGGGATTGCGGTTAAGTGAGTATCCTAATTAATTGATATTCTGCTGTTCTAGTAATACTAAAAATGGACTCATTTGTTCACTTGTCCAACAAGTATATACAGAATTTCCAGAATTCTCCCAGGTGTTTGAGATATACCAGTGGACAGACCAAACAAACAAACAAACAAAAACCAAAAAAACCAAACCAAAAAACTCCTACCCTCATGGAGCTGACATTCTAGCAGGGGAAGAATGGAGTATGGTGAGGGGAATCAGAGTTTAGAGGAACAGGAGGTACAGTTTTGAAGGGGGTGGTCAGGGTAGGCCTTATTGAAAAGATGACATTAGGGCAAAGAAATGATGGAGATGAGACAGCATGGCAGGTAGCCATGGGGGCAGGACATATAAGGCAGAGGGGACAGCCAAAGCAAAGGGCTAGGGGGAAGAGATACCCGGCCAGAGAGGTCAAAGGAGAGGGAGGGCGGGGGGGGGGGGGGTCAGGGTGGTAGGGACTGGGTGTGTGTGTAGGGGTGAGAGCAAGAGAAAGAGAAAACGTATGTATTAGAGGATAGCGTGATTGTTTTCCTCCCTTGACCTTGATTCCCCGTCAAGAATAGAAAAAGCCATTAGGCTGAAACACCATGGTAGTTTGGCCACAGATCAAAATAAAAACGCAATTATTAGAGTAGAGACAGTTTTGGATTTCACTTTTGGATTGCTGATCCGATTTTCAAGTGCTTTGACAATGTGGGTCTATGAGATGAGACAATGTGGTTGCCTCTACCTTATGGTTGGGATAACAGAGCAAACTTATTAGTCGAAGCCAGACAGAAAATAACCCTTCTCATTCCTGGCAGCCAGACCAGTTTCCGGGAATCCTGATAGATCACATGAGCTTTTGCTTTTAAAGCTTACACGCAACTGCATTAAGTTAAACTTCTTTCGCTCATTTAAAAAAAACAAACAAACAAACCTAGGTTTAAACATAAATGAAGTATGCCTGTCTGCGAAGGGAATAATTACCATGTACATGCGCAAAATCGTCAGATTCATTTGGATAGCCTAATTATACTTAAGACACAGATTTTTCAGAAAGGCGCTCTTCCTTGCTAAATGACTGTCAATATGAAAATACATGGCATTGGTTATTTCAGCTAAAGAATGTCAAGAACTGAATAATCAAGCATTAGGTTACAAAGTTTAAAAGTTAATACAGCCACACAGAGTATTTGTATTAGTGCTTTAAGTAGCTAAATTAAATTGAAATGTGTCTCTTAAGCAGTCATTGAACAAGCAAGATGAGAAATAAATTGAGCTTCACTTAGGCCTTTATGGCATCTAACAACTGTGTCTGTCAACACACAGATCCTTTTCACTGTCAATTCAACACACATTTTGCAGACCTTGGGCCTGCAATTATTTCATTTCCTTTCTTGGAAATGTAATTTCCACTTACTTTTGGAGAATAAAAGACAGACAAAAGGAGGAAGGAGTTGCAGTATTTTCTGATTAAGATTATCTGTATAAAATGGTAAAGGGAAAAAAAAATCTATACGCACACGCTGAAGCACATCTCAGCAACTAACCTGTCTCGGCCAAATTGCTTTTGTGTCTGGGTATTGGTTCAAATGCAGCCAGACTGTTGACATCAAATTAGGTGTTGAACAAATTTAATAGGAAAGACGAAGAATGAATATAGATCATCTTTTTGTTGGAATAGTTCAAATGACCCCAGTCAAAAGAAAGGAAACACATGACCGCAGGAGAAAGTGTGCTTTTAATTAAACACAATGAAATGAGATAAAACTGTAAATCGGCAAAGAAGTCCATTCATTCCAAAAGGGGGGGGGGGGAGGAGTTAATCGTGCCCGGCGAGAGCAACACAAGAGTGGAAGAAAATCCCAGTTGGCAAAAATAGACCTAAATTGAATTTCCACTTCGTTTGTCCAGGCTTCACCTTTTACACCAGGACAGGTACAGCTACAGAAAAGGGTTCTTTCTCTCCTGATGGAACAGGAAATCCGAGGTTTCAATTAACCATGATTACAATATTCGGCTGACCTGATCTGTCTCACCCCTTCCTTTTCTTCAAGTGGCAAACCAGCTGACCGTCTGGCAACAGAACTACAGCAAAACTAGAGGAATTCCGAGAAGAGCTTGCCTTTGCTGTAAGACAAACCGCCCCTCCACGGGATCCGTCCGCAGCACACTGAACAGCAGGATTTACTCTTTGGCAGGATGCCACTTTCAGAGCAAGTCTGCAGAGATCACTCTTTACATAGGATCTCTTCACTCTCGAGAGGGAACCATATTTCAGGCACACCGTTGACTGAGGACCAGAAAATAAGGTTCTAAAAATGTCCCCTTCAAAGTACACGTGAAGAGGATATCTACTACCTCCTGGAAGATCTAGCATCTTCCTTGACGGCTCAGAAATCATTAAGAGGGATGATCCGAGCACTTAATCCTGGAAGAATGATTAAGCTCCTTGTGACACCGAATAATTCGTCAATTCTCTGTGCAGAAGAAGAACCGGGTTGCCAAACCAGTTGAGGGGAAGGGATTCTCTCAACACGTATCTGCTCTGGATCAGAATAAGACCTCTGAGCTAGGAGCCTAGAATCACAAGTTGGCTCATCAAACGGAGGAAGGAGAGTAGTTACTGGCTAACTCAACCCAAATCTCTCTGAAGGGGAATAAAGCAAAGTAACACACAGTTAAGTCATCACAGATTCTTCTACACACTTACTTAGTAAAGAGCATCATTACTTACTGAAATGTGACCTTGGAACTTGTACATCCTTCCAATTTACACGAGCCTTCACCTGGCTCAGGTGTTGGGGGGGACGGACTGTTGAATTCTGCCTCCAGAGTTTTCTTGTTCAAGGCTGTTTTTGTTACACTGGATACAGAACCCAACACTGGCATGGATTTGGACTCTGAGGTGGCTAATATCCCGGTTGGACCTTAAAACCAAACACATACCTCAAGTTTAATAATTCTGTGCAATGCTTATTAATATGGCACTGAAAAACAGATTAGCCGAAAATCCCTCAGGAAGCGAGAGGCCAAGTTTTGTTTAAAATTTCGAGAGCATGCCGCAAAATGTTCCTATTAGGAATTTGCTCTGCTTTCGTGGTACTACTGCTTTTCAGGGCACCAGGACCACGCTGAGAAATTATGTCCAGGCCTTTAAGAAAGCACAAAACCCCAGGCCAGGGCTCCCTCACTGACCAGAGTCCTTATTAATACCGGAATTGTGAAAACTCTTTTCTTCTCAGAGCATGGCTTTCTGACAGCCCTACTTGAACCATTTGGCCTCTCAAGAGTTAATTCTTCCCCAAACTCAGCTCTGCGTTTCAAACAGCAAATGGAACAATGTCAAAGGCTCTTTTTAAAAGGCTCATGGAGGCTTCTTAAGCATTAAACGGCTTTTATGAACATTTTTCATTTTAATGTGATTGAGAAGTAAGTGGATTTATTTCCTGTTAAAATACAGACACAGGATTTTAAAAATTAGGTGGCAAAGAGGTTGGCTGTTTACCTCTCGGATTCTTCTGCTCTTTGGGACAGGATTAAATGACTACAACAGTGCTTGTTCCTGAAATTATTGGCGTACCAATCCAAAACTCCCGGGCACCGGAGCAAAGTTCTCTCATTATCTGTTTTCTACTCTCAGTTAGAAAGATACTATCCTAGCCAGCTTTTTTCAAAGCAAGATTCTAATGTGTCTTTCTTGAAACCTCAGAAGAAATCTTTGTAAGACAAGAAGATTTATGTAATAAGTCATAAATGTACACATAACATTAGAACTTCTAAAAATTAAGCTAGAGGACAACCTGCAAGGTGTCACTGAAAAGAGGGCAAAACTTGGGAGGGGTCTCATCTTCCCGAAGCCATGTCGGATCATCTCCTAAAAGGGTAAGTGCTAGCAGGGACCATCCAAAACGCTAGCTGGTTTCTGGTCATTAATATTAGGCTCCGGAATTTCATGCTCACATTTACATACGAATGAGTCTCAGGTATTCCAACAGTATAACCCATCAACTCCAAAAATGAAGTTCTGATTTGAAAAAACCCCCTAAAGAGTGGCTGCGAGACTGTTCCGCCATCCCGTTGCTGTACCTCTGATGGCCTCGCTCCTTGTGGGAGACATAGACCCCCTCTGGTCTAAGGGAAAGCCTCAGTTCCCAAAGCACTGGGTGTCTGTCTTCCTCGTTTATTTCCACGATACCATCTGGGCAGACAAGCTTGTGACGTCACCGAATATCCTGATTCAAGCTGTGACAAGCCTCCAGGTGCATGGGGATGTGCAAGTGAAAACAGAAGAGTGGGAAGATCAAGAAAGATCCCCAAAATAAAAATACGAAGGTGAATTCGAGATTGGCTTCTGAGCCGCTCTGTTCTGCCCTTGGGTAGTTGCTGACTACAACGCTAGACAGCTTTAAACAATCCGTCCTCGCAGGAAAGCAAGATCTGCTTCTGAATACCCCGATGCCTGCTGCTGCTTCTGCAAGTGAAGCCAGCCACAAACGATGGAGCGTGGGTGAGCTGGGCCACAGCTCCTGTTTTTTCTTACATATGGAAAAGAAATAAAGAAAAATACAGAATGTTTAACATTATTATTACGGCATCCTGCTTAAGCTGCCCAATGTTTTCCGAGAGGCACTTGCTGCCCTTTGAAATGTCAGCTTGGCAGGCCACGAGTCTTCAAAGTATCAGTTCGGTCTGATAAAAGAAACTCTAAAGAAAAAGGGGCGTCACTGGTCCCTGAGGGAGAGCCCAACTATCCTGGGGTCTGAGGTCTGCAAAGCTCTGGCCGCCCCTGCCGCTCCCATGATGCTTCCTCTCTCCACTCTGGGACCTCACATTAGCTTTCCCATAAGCCTTTGTGTACAGAAGGAAAGCTTCTCAAAAGATTCACACGTACCTGAAGCCATAAACCTATCAAATTCATCTCTGGAATGTGCTCCCACCATGCAGCACGCAGCAAACAGCTGTGCTAAGTTTAGCTTCTCGTTCCGTCTCTACAATCCCCTCCCGGATTTTCACTTTGTCATTCCACGACCCTTATACAGAGATGTATTTGGTAAATACCTCTTCCAATTTGATGCTAGAAAAACATCGGCACCATTTAAAAAAGAAAAAGGATGAGTTCTTTTCTAGATGATAGAGTTTGGAGGTTTGTTTCCTCTTCCCACTGGCGCTTTTGTTTTTGCTTTGGCTACTAGGGAGCTCAAAAGAAAATTTCTGCTCATTTACAAGTCTCTCTCCTCGATAGGATTCCTCTCCACTCTGCCAATTACAGAGTTCTTGTTTTTCTATCCAAATACTGATGATTCCATTGACCATATGCCTTATTACAACATTCCTCAAATGATACATTGAATATTTATATATTCATGGAATAAAATAAGTAAAATGAAAGATTCTCACATGCCTATACAATGTGTTCCTACCTTTCTTTGTCCAGTCTTTGAAATATTCAAATTCCCATAGTGACTAAAATGAAAATGTTTGTCTCTCCCATTGAAAACTAACTTTGAAGTAGTGCTGCACATTTGACTAAGTTCGTGAGTGAAGTAGGAATGCTTCCATGGGTACAAAATACAAAATGTAAATGACTGAAAACAAAAATTGGATCCACAAAGTCCTAAAAAATCATGATGGCTATTTGGAATACTTCAAGGATGAAATGTCAGAAGAAGTGATTGTCAGAAAAATGAATAACGATTCATGGTGGAGGCTGGTAAATGCTTATAAAGCAATTCTAAGAAAAAAAAATCTCTTACAGCATCCTTTAATTTTCCTGAGAGAGGGTTGTTCTGGGGGTGGGGGGGGGGGAGCGGAGAGAGAATTCTTGCAGGATATTAACAGCAGAATTTCCAGACCAAACTAAAAACTGAACGGCTGAATTTTTTTTTAAGAGGAAAACAGATCTAATCTTTTTATAAGAAAGGTTTGGCTGGTATTTTATGCTGCTTCCAGTTCAAGGAACAAATTTACTAAATTGTTTGAGTAAGATCCCTACGTGGAAACTAGACCTTGATTATCAAAAACCCCAATCCTTCCTGTTCTAGCAACTTAAACTTGGTGAACATGACTCAGTGCAGATTTAAACTGTCACAATGGACCAAATAGAGTTGGCTGAATGGAGTCTAAAAGGTTCAGCCCATTAGCCACGGTGGCTGGTTAATGCTACTTTGGGGTAGTTTTTCAAAGCCAGCCTCCTGGCCACAAGGGAAAAACCTCATACAGGTTTCTGCTAATTCCCGTGACCAAGCTGATGGAAAAAACCGGAAGACACACACAGTTAGCCTTGAGGTCTCGCACGTGCATACCGTGACGCAAACGCAGCCTGTGAGCTCCAGGCTCGCTCAGATGGTCGCTTCTAGTTGGTGACAGAGGCGAAATGCGTCATCCACCCGGTTCGCGGGCAGAGACAGCAAACAGAACGGATCTGAAGGCTAAAAATGATGCTTGTGCATTTGTAACTGATGCGTCGTGACTACCCTTATTTCTGACTATCCTGCGCTGTCTCTGGGCCCCGCGAGCTACTCGGCACTCCTCGTGTACTGACTGACGAACTTGATGCTTAGAGTAACACGATGGGGTGGCGCTTTTATTACCCTCATTTCACAGATGAGGAAACCGAGGCACAGAGAAGTTGAGCAATTTACAGGCCAGCCGCTCACCAGCAGCAGAGCGAGGACTCCTTCCCGCTACACTGTTGCCAAAGCCCATCCTGAATATCTTCATACCGGGGTATCTTGCGTGAAGCAAGCCCGATCTCTAAAACCCTGATTACCTACAAACAGACAATGTACACACACACCAAAAAGCGAAAACACACCAGTTCTTATGGGATATCCATAAGTACCTTTGCCCATCCGATACTTCTCACTCACATTAAAAACAAATTTAATAATTATAAAAAGAACATTTCATGTTACAAAGAGGCTTAAAGGAGAATGTTTCCGAGAGGAAGGGTAGAGCTGCGGAGAATTCAAACCAGCTTACTACTGCTATCTGCTTCTGCTGTCACCTTTCTGCGACGCAAAATCCTCTCTAACTCAGTCTCACTGTTTTCAGTGGCAAGGGATTTTAAGCTTCTTGAACTAGTGGATTTGTTAAGTGTCCCCTAAAGTGAAAAAACAAAAACAAAAACAAAAACAAAAAGGTTAATGGCTTCATAACAATATACAGAAGAATACAAAAACCAAACCAGCAAAACATTACCAGAAATTGAATGGAATTAGGAAACGGAATGAATTTGTTGTATACACGTATATTCTTTTTCTCGTGTGTGTATCTTCAATGACACACGGTGTTGGATCGTTTAAGAAGATGCTACTGAGGATGTAAGATGTCAGCTTTCACATCAAAAGAACAGGACGAGATGGGCTAACTAGGAACTCGGCGGGGGGAGGTGCCCGCACATCGATGAGTAAGAGGTGGGTATGTGTTGATCCATCGTGTGGAGACAGAAGCACATATTGAACTCACCTGAGAAGGTTTTCTTGCTACAGCAGCCACGAGCTACTGAACCCGAATCCTTGCGGCCCTGAAAAAGTGTGGCTGAGTCTTCAGAATGACCCTGGCTCCACAAGTGGTGGCAATGGTGTCGTGGCCGCCAGAGGAGGCACGTGGTGCTCTCCCGTGGCCTAGAGCCAAAGAAGCACTGCCCTGAGACACCTTGACTTCGTTGTGAAAGAGGAGAGGTTATAATGACACAGGGAAGCAAGGAAGGGCCCGGCATCGCCATCCCACATTCCTAACAGAGGAGGCAGCGGAGATGTCACTCTGGGCCCAGAAGACGCCGAAGGAGACAAGAGATGCCGCGAAGCTGTGTGCCTGCTGAAATTGGTTCTGACTTCCAAGGCAGCAGAGAAAGACCCAGGAGGTGGTTCCCTGCCCCAGCTCCTCTGGGAAGCATGTTACGGAGGGAGGACTATGGCCTTCTATGTCCCATTCCCAGTCACGTGTTTGCACAGAGCACTGGGTGACATAATTCACACCTCGTGTGTAAGGATTCAGCACCGCACCCTTACCGGGGGCCCATTTCCTTTCCTAAGAAATGCCCTTCCTTAGCTGGTCCATGTGCTTGGCGGGGAAAAAAAAGCCAGGAGGATCCACAATCTTTGTATCGGAACAGATCAGAACCTCAGGTCTGGCATAGCTCGCCAGGGCCGGTGGCAGCTTTTGCCCACCAAGGCCACCAATGGGGCTGGCCTTTGTCACCTCAGCCTTCATTCTGCTCCTGCCCCCTTCCAACTTCCTGAAGGATTCTAAGAATTCTACTGGCTAAAAACGGTTAACTCATGTTTCTTCTTTGGCCTATAAAACAAAAAAAGTAGCTTGTAAAATTAGGTAGGTACAAATCTCACATGATACAGGTTATTATGTTTTGTTTAGAAAGGTTTCTCCCCTAACTGGGTAAAGGCATTGAAAAGCAGCCTGATGGGGCTGGGGGGGGGGGGGGGAGTGACTTACAAGATGAGGAGATGTTACTCTTTCGCTATCAGCTGCCCAATTAAGAGTAATGTGTAAAATACACATGTAAAATAAGGCTTACATTGTAATCAAGCATATGATACCTCCCCCTCCCCAAGAAGTACCTGCTTTTCCTTTATTGCAAAAATTCACCTATAAATATACTCAAAGGAAAATCATGTTACATGGAACCCTGTAATAGCTTATTTTATAATTTAAAAAATTAGATGATGTGGTTTGTTTATTTCACAGTTAACAATGCAGAACCGCACCTACTCACGGAAGAGTTAAATAGTAAAATAGGATCAATACCGACAAGGTAAAGAAAATAGAACAAAAGGCAACTAAGATAAATTTGAAAAAAAAAATATTAGAAAAACTATTCCCAAATCATACATTTACAAGTTTTAAAAACTTACCAGCTGTACATTTGTAAATAGATTGTTTGAAAAATATAGGGCCATTAGTACTAAAATAACTCATGAAACTGTTACATCGTTTGAATGTCAAGAACAGTCTTTAATTTTCCCAGAGGCTGGAGTTAATTCAAGAAAAAGATATGTGTCGGGGCACCTGGGTGGCTCAGTTGGTTAAGCATCCGACTTCAGCCCAGGTCATGATCTCACAGTCCGTGAGTTCGAGCCCCACATC
>NW_024412404.1:53840412-53885412 GCF_014898765.1 Herpailurus yagouaroundi
ACGCTGGTGGCTTGGCGCCTGTTTCGGATTCTGGTTCCCCCCCCCCCCCCCCCCCCCCCCCCCCCCGCTCATGCTGGCTCTGTCTCAAAAATAAATAAAAAAATTAAAAAAAATTTAAAAAAAAAAGAAAAAGAAAAAGATATGTGACTGTGTACATATATGCACACATACACCTTGCAAGGATATCTTTTAAGGAAGAATTTCTCTCACAATATTCTCTCTTTTTTATCTGTATAACAGCATTAATCCCCCAAATTCTGTGGTGAGCTACCCTCTCATCACACCTGATACTGAAAGGTTCTGTTTTCCAAGTTCTAATCTTTGAATCTCAAAACTTTTTTCTCCATCCACTGACTGATGTGACTGACTCAGCTAGTATGGGAGTGAACTTGAAATATGCAGACACTTGGGGAGAAAACAAAGATGTCTACATGATTCTCAACTGGAATGACCAAGGAGCTCAGCTAATAAAGTACCAAGATTGTCTAAATTATCTATTTATGTTATCATCATAAACTCTGAGAATCAGAAATTAACTTAGAAACCATATGGTACACAGAATTCCTTCCACTTTACAGAAAAGAGAATTCAAACTCAGTGAGCCTTGGGGTTTGGGCCAGGCCCCACAGTAAGTCAGTGATAGGGCTGGACTGGAACGCAGGTCTTCTGATTCCCAAGCCAGCGTTCAATCCTAGTCCCCATGTTGGTCAAACGTTCATGACACTGACTTATCTAAGTGTTCGTTGGCAAAATCAACTATCCAATAATTCCTGGGTACCCTGAAAAACTGAAAAGTGCCTGGGAAAAACCTGAAAGAGAATTTCTTAGAAGTTGTTTTTGTTTAGGGGCACCTGGGTGGCTCAGCTGGTTGAGTGTCCGACTCTTGATTTTGGCTCAGGTCATGATCTCACAGTTTGTGAGTTCAAGCCCCATGTCGGGCTCTGAGCTGGCAGTGCAGAGCTTGCTTGGGATTCTCTGTCTCCCTCTCTTTCTGCCCCTCCCCTGCTTGCTTTCTCTCTCTCAAAGGTCAATAAACATTAAAAAAGTTGTTTTTGTTTGATTTAGAGACAACTGAACTTGAAAGAGACTTTTAGATCAATCTGTATGGATTTATTCTTCAGACATCGCTGTGTCCACTGAGAGTGACATTCACATGACTGGGGTGACTTGACAGGCTTCCAAAACCTCCAAAAAACCTTGTGTGACTAGGAGAAGTAAACCATAGATTTTTCTTTTTAATCTACAACTTTTAAAAGTTCAGTGTCAACGGGCTTGGAGAAATAAGTTCAGTCCACACTGAGACTGTAGCAATTGACTTGGGAAGTGTCCACATGCAAACAGAGTGAGATTTTCCAAATGCCAAACCAGACATGTGTTTCCTACTCATGTGCTTTCAGCAAAAGGCCAAATCTCTTAAGGACATTTAAGGACATCTCTTATGATGTCCCTCCAACTCAGGTCACATCTGATTTCAGCAAAAACACCAGTTTATTCCTGGCTTCTGTTCTACAGAACTGAACATGGCGTTCCTTGGTTTCTTGGTCTCTCGTAACAGGTACTGGCTCTCACGGCAGTGCCAGTGGGCATGCTTTCCATGCTCTTTCCACGTTTGCTTCTCACGTGCCACAACCATGAGGCAGGGTCATGTGTGCTGCTGGGTCTGTGCTGCTGGGTACTCTGATAACCCCAATAGCCTACACACCAGCAAGAAGCATCAATAAAGCCCCACCTGAAGGGGGCTTGCTTTCTCTCTCTCTTACAAGAAGTTGTAAGCTTTCTTGGCCCCAAGTGACAAGGGGTTATAAATCCTCCGTCAAAGGGAACCTCCATGGGGGTAACTGGAGAGTTGCCATTTGGCAAAGAAGAGTAAGGAAGAAAAGTGAGTTCCACTTTTTAAAAACAATTAATGCAAAGAAACAGCATTGCCAGGGGGCACCTGGGTGGCTCAGTCGGTTAAGCATCCCCAGACTTAAGTTCAGGTCATGATCTCACGGTCTGTGAGTTTGAGTCCCGCATTGGGCTCTGTGCTGATGGCTCAGAGCCTGGAGCCTGCTTCAGATTCTGTGTCTCCCTCTCTCTCTCTCTCTCTGCCCCTCCCCACTCATACTCTGTCTCTCTCTCTCTCTCTCAAAAATAAATAAACATTAAAAAAAAGAAAAAAAGAAAGAAAGAACACGCCAGAATTAACAGCTATTAGTGGCACATTAACGCCAGATCCAGTAGAGAAATCTAATAATCCATCCAGAGCATGAAGGATGGGGGTAATTTGCAGAAAAGAAAGAGGTTTTGACAATTTTTATAATTTGTAAATTATTTCCCAAAAACCTATTCTGCAAACTTCTCTCCTTGAAGTGGCACAAAATGTATAGTGAACATGATCTTTAAGAGTGACGCTATAATTCAGTAAACTTGCTACTATCTAGCATTATCAGGAGTGGGATATCTTAGCTCATCAAATATCATCTGTATCTTAGACAGATGTCTGATGTTTTCAAATAAACCTGATTTTTAAATAGTCAACCTCAGTGTAGTTTACTCTTTCACTGATGGTCAGAACTCTATTCTAGGGCATCTTCATGAACAGGAATTAGCATTCTAATGCAGAGACAACAAAAGGGCCTAGCGTAGGGAGTTCTCGCTGGATGACAAGATTTTCTCAATAAAGAATCCATTGGATAATAACCACGCTACTTTTTCAATGGGTTTAACACTTCATTCCGTAGGTGGAACACCACTGTGAGGGAGGCTATACCTCTCTTCAGTACTAACGCCACTCACCTAAAAGTAAAGCAGACTAATTAAGCCATTCTGAGTTAAGTCTGCTGTTTCACGCTTGATGAAAATAATTTTGTTTACCACAATTATGTGGATGTCTCCATGCAATGCGTAATTAGCACAGTAACAACACACACGGGAATATTAGTTCTGTACCCCCGCCCCCACGTTTGTTGACTTACTGTGCATAATAACTGGGATTGAGACTGTAACAGGATCTGAGAATAGACCCCTTGGTATCTGGTAACATTTTCGGAGCGAGGCGTTCCTCTGTGACAGCAAGTGCCCGACAGGGCAGCGCTCTTGTGTTCTGCTGGCAAAAGCTCATATGCTTTGGAAAGAAGACGACTGGCTGGAGAGGGGCATTAGGCCTGTTCTCCAACGGACAGGAGTTGCTTGTAGAAAATGAAGTTGGTAGCATAAAGAAAGGGACATTTATTCTATTCTCCAATTTATCACCAGATAATTTTTTAAACTGTGAGGAAAAGCAGACTGCGACCCTGATCGTAGCATATGTGGATATTTGGGTAGGAGCTCAGATTTACATTTTGGCACCAAAGGTTCCACATTCAGGCCCTCAAATCAAGCACTATCCACGCAAGAGTCTCTACTGTGTTTCCATTATGACCCAGCATGCCCTGGTCCTTAGATCTGGTCACTTCATCTTGAAGCTGTCAAGCAAGGACTGGAGGGCAAGAACAGGAAATAATGATTCTGGTGCAAGTGCAACCATTCTTCTAGAACAGGAACAGCAGAGTAGTGACACATAACAAACATTAACATGCCCGATGGAGGCGTCCACAGAGCAATCAAGCGAGCTATCAAAAAAAACTGAGGGTTATGGCAAATGAAAATGAAACGCATCACAACCAATTATTCAGAGAAATAGATTACAAAAATATTCTCCTTTCATTGTCCCATGAACTAAAAATAATAAAACCAAAGGTCTATTCTTACCAGTATTCCTTTTAGCTCATTCACTGCACTCTCAGAGCCTTTTGAAGATTCTGGCTACAATTTTAAAAAGAAAGCACAATTAGTAATTCAGTTTTAAAAGTCTAAACCGAGATTTTTACGGGGCAAAGTGTTGGCAACCTATATGGACTACTGGGGTTTTTTTGTTGTTTTTTTTTTTAAGTGAGGTCTATGTCTCACGGTTAGGAAAAAAGATTAGACATGTTAGTGTTCCCAAGTGGCAGTTAAACAGACAGTTAGGAGAAACAGTCAAGGCATAAGGACTCGAGCTAGCATCTTCTCAATGTCATTTTGTTACTTCCTGTCGTCACCACACAGAGAAAAGATTTCGATTCCAAAGATTCAATTTCAAAGTATTCAGAACTTTTTACACGGAACTGTTCTCCACTCGCGTGGCCGGGCCTCTAACAGCGAGCGACGACCAGGAAGGCAGCAGCACAGAGCAGGAAGCAAGCGACAGGGCAGAAACCTCTCTCAGCTCCGACAGCTCCAGGCAGAGGCCGCGGGGCCTGCTGCGGGGATCTCAGGACGGAGCCAGGGGCAGGGGTCGGCCAAGAACCGGGCTTCACGGGAGAACATTAGCATCACCGGCTACCGAAGCGGTTAGAAAGCTCAGAGGGCTTCTCTTCTGGCCACACTGTGAACACAGCGATTTGAAATGCAGTTCTGGGTAATGTCTGCCCGCCCCTCACTCCCTCACAGTCTCCGTGGATCCCTCCACTAATTCACCGGAGGGAAAATCTAGCACGAGGTTTTCAAAGAAAGACCCGGGATCTCCTCCCCTGTCCCACTTCCTTCCACAGGGGACGGAGATGAAGAGAAAGCCTGCGGGGGACTCCCTGGCCTCTGGTTCCTGGAAAAGAGGCAAAGCTAATTTCTCTCGCATCAAGAAATGGGAAGTGATTAACAGCGACCTATAACCCTTTCCTCTCAAAAGTTATTGAAGGAATAAGATCCTGTTCCAATTTTTTAAAAGTGGACAGTGAGAGGGAAAGAGGGAATGGGAGGGAGAGGTAGAAAGGGGAGGGTGGGGGGGGAAGGGAGGGAGAGAGAGGTTTGCTGCTCATGTACAGATTAGACCAAGACATTCAACTTTCGCAGCCTGCGCTTTCTGGGACATACGCATGCCACCAGCGCCAGTCCTAAGTGCCAGTCAAAAGCTCTAAGACACTACTTATAACCACAACGGTATCAACAACAAACGTCAAGGAATTTAGAAAAGATGCAGTTAAATTAGTATTCTTAAGGCAGGCTTGACTTCTGCAGGTAAACTGTTCGGGCGATTACGGCTGAACAAGCGCCCGGGGCTATGTGCCACTCGGGCACCCTGGGTGAAGGCAGGAGCCTGGGCGAGCCTGGCCGGCAAGCACTCTCATAGCTCGTGACCTTGCAGGAAAGCACCGAGGCCCTGGGGGTGGGGGTGGGGGTGGGGGTGTCTGGAGGCGCATGCAGTGGCTTGTTTCCAGGGTTACTGACCAGGTCATTCAGCACTACATCTACGTGATTAAGGATTACCGGCGGAAAACCCAGTCGTCCACTGATCCTTGAGCAGTTGTTCTCCAGTTTGAACTGACATTAACTAATGTGTAACTGTTGGAAGAGGCAGGGCAGGAAAGAAGAAGGACAAAGTGATACTCTGAGAATGAAGGGACATCCGCAACAGCGACGGCTTAGGACTTAACACGTTCTCGACGTTTTTCTCTCTAAACTAATTTTGTTTCTTTAGGATGCCGTGTTTTCCTCTAGTCCGTTTGGTTTAGCTTATTCTTTTCAAGACAGTTGTGACTTGAAAGTCTTAAATAGGACTTCGTTTCAAAGATTCCACTTAGAGCCCCCATTTTCAAGTGGTTCCACGCTTCGGTCCGTGTGAGCCCGACAACAGTCCCGTGGGTCGGAGAGGGCCGGGGCTCCGCCCGTTCGGGGGAGAGTTGGGCCTGGGAAGCAGGGGAGCGGGCCCGGCCCCACCTCCAGCAACAGGACGCTCCACACACCAGACACCAGCGCTCAACACTCGTGCCAGACTGTCTACACCCTATCCCTTACCTGGAGAACTGCTCCCAGAGCACAGCACAGACCGGCACTCCACGCGGCTGGCCAAAGCTTCCATTTCACTGGACGGGAATCTACTCTCCCAGTGGGGTATTTTGCCCTCTTTCCATCCCCCTTTCTGTGGACAGCCCGGGGCACGACAACTCCTGCCTTGCCTGGCTACCTCGCCTGCCTATGACCAAGTGGCAACTACTAAGGCCAGCAGAATTTGCACCCAACAGTTGTGCTCCTTGGGGACACTGAAGCAGGTAAACGGGGGCATCCGTGAGAGTCAGAAAGAGCCTTAAAGTTTGGTTTAAAAGAAGAAGAAGAAAGAGGACCAACCTGATGATGCTTTTTTACAGGAAGGAAACGAAAAAACATTTCTCAAGACAAACACCAAAAACTCTGTTCTTAGGTCTGTTTAAATGGGACACACCTACAAAGAGACAGAGGCACTGAACTAGATTCTAGGTGCTTCCATAGACCTTGGCGCTCACTGTGGTCTAGTTTGGAAGACGGCTGGTGATAGATACACACAAAATTTTTTCCTCAAACTGTCCTGGAACAGGTTTGTAAAATTAGTAAAAACAATCCGATGAACCTCACCGTTTTTCAGAAGTCGGCTTAGGTCTGTTGTGACATCATCATGTGAGGCCACCTGCCCACCCAGCCCTCCTCTACTTCACACTCAAACAGAAGCCTCAGGAAGGCAAGGATTTTTGTCTCCTTTGTTTACTGCTTTATCTCCAGTGCCTAACCAGTACCTGGCACAGAGCAGATACTCAATAAATACTTGTTGAATTACACAAAAGAACCAGGAATTAAAGAAAAGAAAGGGTGTAATAATTATTTGTTTGGCATAACCGTTCAGATCAAGCAGAGGAGGGCACCCTGCTTAAGTAATCTCTACAACCAGTGTGGAGCTCGAACTCACAACCCTGAGATCAACAGTCACTTGCTCTACTGACTGAGCCAGCCAGGTGCCCCCACTTTCTCTCTACAGGGATTTAGGTCAACGGTGGCTCAGAGTTCTCCTGAAATGTGTTTGTAGAAAAGTAAAGGCTTTTACGACACATCAGTCTCATCCTAAGATTTCACAGTCAGTCCTGATGCAGCTTTCATCAAACTTGGAACTTGTACACTTGCGAAAGGAAACATCACGGGAGGGGAAGAATTAGTCATCGCGTACCTTTGCCTTCGGTCTAGCTGTCTGATTCACTGGCCTAAGATGAACTCCCTTTTTAATTCTATCCATCATCTCTTCGACGGCTTGCCTCTTCAGATCCGTGACTTCTTCGGCTGTCAAAGAACACACATGTAAATCATCTTATGTTACAGGAAAACAGCTACTTGCTATTTTTGGTGACTTAGGAAACCTGCACGTTGTAATTAACCACAGTGTTTTTTCAGACCAAATCACAAAACATCGCATAACAATTTACAGAGGTTAGCAGCTACCAGGTAGCCACACTTTTTTTTTTAATTAAAAAAAAAAATCCTATAATAAAAGATCTGTTTTTTAAAAATACAGTTCTAAAATCTGAGGTCTAATTTGTAGCCTGGAAGTCAATATTGGCTCATCTCTGTTAAATAAGTGAACAGAATTTGTTCCATTTGTCAGCATAATGATAGACTTACATTTCTCCAGCTTTGTACCCCAAATAATCATTCATCTTTGCCTCCGTGATGTTTTTAGAACTTATAACATCCTATGTCAAAGGAATCAGCCCAAAGAAGGAATAACTATCAAAAAGCCCATTTGAAAATAAAAGATAAAAGAGATCTGTTAACTTGCCACAGTCAGAAGATGAATAGCAAATAGGTGAAATCTATTTTTAAATTGCCATCTTTTATTTAGGAATCACAACGGAAGGAAACATTCACACAACCCTTTTTCGAGTCTTTTAAAACTGTCAATGTTAAAAGAAAACACACACCCAGAAATGATTGCAATTAAGTAATTAAATTTGATTTAAAAAATTTCAACTGTCTATTGTCTAACCTTTGCACGATTTTGCTACAAAAACAATGAAGCTGCTGAAATATGCATCAATTAGATGAATATAGCTGAGGTGGGCTTAACGCTATTGATTAGAATAATGAAATCTGTCTCTTGCACAACAGCTTGACCAAAGAAGGCACTGAATCACGTTTGGAACATTTATCACCATTAATGCCATTCTAGATCTTGTGTTTACACCCGCCTCATTCATTGCAACCGATATATTTAAGTTTAAATACCTCATAAAGGCCTTCCACTTGGGCTCTCTGGAACACTCCACAGTGTGGGGCATATGGTAGGCACTCAGCAGGTATCTACCTGCTGAATGACTTGTTCAAGTTTTGGCTTTACATGGCTATTAATATTTTTGCTATTTGAGCAGGAATAACCAAATCCCAAAGGACGACTTGTAAATGGAGGCCATCATAACAATGACCCCAAGCCAATGGACAGGAGTGTTGGGCTTTGCACTAATGAGGCCTACGTTATGGCTTCTTTTTCTGCCACGTGGCCTTCACGCTAACACAGAGTAGCTATTCCTCGTACGTCGTGCCTAGGGGAGCAACTAGATGAGTCCAGAAGGTTTTACCATCCTCACCTCAGCAGCACCTCAGTGACAGGATCACTGCTCTATTCATTAAACAACCTAGGTCTTCTGGTACAGTCCTGACTTCAGATAGGGTCCTGTCATCTCCACAGGCCACTGAAATGCTGGGAATGAAAAGTTCTCAATACCCAAATAGCATTTTTCAGATCCAGATGGCAAGGAAGCACCCTTCACCAGGCAACATGGGAAACATGGCAACAAAGTCAATAAATGAAAGAAGGCAAGACTGTGGGTTGATCAACTGTATGCCTTTAAGTAGCATTTTCTCGGGCAGCTTCTGCTGACGGCTCCCCAGTCAACAAGGGGACAGATAAGAATATCACTCGGGATAGAGATTTACTCCTTCATTAATTCATTCACTCACTCACTCATTCGGTATCTGAATACCCATTATGCACCATGCAGTGCTTTGGCTGACCCTATTCAAAGTCAGGGGAGACACAAACCCAGGTCTGCCATTCGAGCACCTGGTATGGGTATGGAAGTTATTCCTTGGAATTTTTTTTTTTAATCCTAAAAAAAACCATTTGATTTTCAGAAAGCCTGCCATTTGGAGTGAGCCTTAAGAAGAGCTGCATGGCAACAGGAACACTGCCGACAAACAGATTAGCACTCTGTAAGGAATGACTGAAACCCAATTAAATGCACCATACAAAAACTAATTAAGGCAGACAGATGGAGAATTATGGTCAACACCATTCAAATCTGCTGCAGCATCTAACATAACAGGAATTTAAAGTAGTTTCTTATTTTTGCTTGCCAGAATCATAGTGATAATTCAGAGAAGGACCACTATCTGTATTGTGTACAGATTATAAACCGGGCTTTAATTTCTTGGTCTTTTTCAAAGGTAAAGGCTTAATTGGTCTTAAGAAAAAGAAATCACTCTTATCAGATCCCCTACTCGGGCACAATACAAGGGCAACGCTAGGTTAGCTACACAAGCTTTCTCTCTCACCGACCCTGTTTTTGAACTAGCAAAAAGCAATCTATACGAACTTCTCAACTATTAAGCAGTTCTAATAAATCTGCAAGAATCACCTACAGAGAGCTCATGGCATGTTTTGTAATTCTTTCTGCGATCCCGCAGTTGGTAATTGTCTCACAAAAGCATGTAATCAGAAGGACAATAGAAATATGCAGGATGCTGGAGATTAAAGAAAAGGGACCAATGAAGACAACAGGTCTAATGTCACCGAACTGCCACAGGAAAATCAAATCAAGTGTTCTTTGAGTTAGTGCTTCAAGGTCAGTCTTGGATCAGAAAGCTACATGTAATTAATTGAGGCTTAAAGTTTAAGACCCACTTGAAAAATAAGTTTGTTCCTCAAAGAAAAGACCCACAGACAAAACCATCACCTTGTTGCTCAATAAAACCTTTTGTTATTACCTACAAGAAAGGAAAATGATTTTTTTTAAATTCCACAGGATTACTTTTCTCTTTCACTAACATTTTCTAAAAGGCATTTAAAAACAATCTTATGCCATCACGATGGACAAAATTTCTAAACAACGCATCATGGTTGAATGAGTTTGAGTGTGACGTAAGGTCATAACGTTAAGGATATTCCCTTAACTACAGTGATTACAAGAGCCTCCCGAATGAGGACTACTACCCCTCAAAGGGTAGCTGGAACCTTGTCCTTTTTTTTGTTTTTGTTTTTTTAAGCTAACATTGTGAGTACTTTCTATATGCTCGATACTACTCTAAACAGTGTACATGTTAGGAGACTCGTTAATTCTCACAAGCACCCTATGAAATAGGAACTACGATTTTCTCCATTCAGTAGGTTAGCAAACTGAGGTAAGACAATACCAACATATTAATGACCTAAATATATGACAAAACAGCAAGCATACCTCTGAAATCTCAGAACTTGTTCAATAAATGCATTCTTATCAAAATTAGAGTTATTAACTTCAAAGTTTGTTATTTCTTATATTTGACCTAAAAACTACTTCTAGAATATTCCACAGACCTACCCCTACAATCAAGCTTTTTTTTTTTTAATGTTTATTTATTTTTGAGACAGAGAGAGACGGAGCATGAATGGGGGAGGGTCAGAGAGAGGGAGACACAAAATCTGAAACAGGCTCCAGACTCTGAGCTGTCAGCACAGAGCCCGACGCGGGGCTTGAACTCATGGACCGCAAGATCATGACCTGAGCCGAAGTCAGCTGCTTAACCGACTGAGCCACCCAGGCGCCCCTACAATCAAGCTTTTTAAGAGCCATTAGTAATAATAGTTTCTTCATTCATCAGCTCTGAGAAGCATATCAAGTAGCTAGTGAAAGCCACCATAAGATGCTAACAAAAGATAATACTGTTAGTAAGACTGGTCTCTACTTAAATGCAAACTCCAAGGTGTTACAGACGACCCCAACGTCTGATGCTCTGTACTTACTCATCATGAATTTAATCACTGTTGATTTATTCATTTAACAACTAGCTTTTAGTTTGAACTACTAACAAGTCACTATAAATAAATACCTTGCCAGACAGAGAGAAGCTCCAACCACGTATGGCTGTGGTCCATATCACTTAAGGCAGTATAGTTTTAGGGTGGCTTCAGTTTAAAATCTCATGAGCGACTTCTGGATCAGGAACGTGATATCCCAGGTAATAATCCAATAGCTCAAGAATGAGGGAGAGACTACTGCCCCATTTCATGAATTGTAAATGAAGTATCACTTTCATTTCAAGGAAAACTGTATGGTTTCTGAGACTGGGGGTTAAGAAGCTCAGAACTTTTTTTTGTTTTGTTTTAACTTTAAGGGTGCTGTGGGGGTTGACAAGCTAATAATGTAATTTACTTAGACAGGGAAATCATTTTATGCTGACTGCCCTGCCAACCCTCTAAGACTTACCAACTGTCCCAAAACAAGATGGAAACACAGCTTTCATTTGTAATGGTGCTGCGAGGTTCCGGCTAGGAAAGATAGGGTCGGGTCTAAACCTGGATTCATTGAAGATGCATATAAGGGGCGCCTGGGTGGCGCAGTTGGTTAAGCGTCCGACTTCAGCCAGGTCACGATCTCGCGATCCGTGAGTTCGAGCCCTGCGTCAGGCTCTGGACTGATGGCTCGGAGCCTGGAGCCTGTTTCCGGTTCTGTGTCTCCCTCTCTCTCTGCCCCTCCCCCGTTCATGCTCTGTCTCTCTCTGTCCGAAAATAAATACACGTTGAAGATGCATATAAGCTGTGGGAGACCTGCAGACAGGAGTAAGCCCTCAAAGAGCTTGCAATCTCTTCAGGAGGAGAGATGTAGAAACACCACAGCGGAGGCTGGGGGATGGGACATTACAAAGTCCGAAGCAAAAAGCTATAGCAACACAGAGCAATGAGCCAACACTCATAAATAAGGGTGGCTCAGTCGGTTAAGCGGCCACTTCAACTCAGGTTACAATCTCACAGTTCAGGGATTTGAGCCCCACATAGGGCTGTGTGCTGACAGCTCAGAGCCTGGAGCCTGCTTCAGATTCTGTGTCTCCCTCTTTCTCTGCCCCTCCCCCACTCACGCTCTGTCTCTCTCTCTCTCAGAACTAAATAAACATTAAAAAAAAAATAAGTGGCAGTGGAGGAAGAGCCTGGAACCTGCACAGGAGAGGCAGAATTATAACCCCTTGCCAGAGAAAGCTCTGAGTAGACTAAAGGCAGCAGGCAATGCTGGAATGAGGAAAGACAGAGCAAGCGCACAGGGGGCCTCGAGGTAATGGTCCAGTCATAAGGAGGAGCAGAATGTAGACAAATGAGGCTGAGGTAACAGCAGAGAACCATCGATAAGCAGCCTACAGGGTCTGGACTCTATTCTGATGCAGTGAGAAGCGTAGCACTGTCACAGAACGTGGGACAACGGATCTGAGAATGTCACCCTGCCAGTGGCAGGAAAGCGGCTGGCCTGGATCAATGAACCTGGGGGGTAGGAAAAGGGGGCCAAGAAGTCTGTACCAGCCTGGGCTCGAACCGGGCAAATCCACCACGCTTTGCAACTAACAGCTGCCGAGCACACGTGCTGAGCTTTGTGTGGGTTCTACCGGTCTCCGCTGCTCTCCGTGTGGCTGCGCACCCCTGCCCGCAGCCCTGTGAGCCGATGACTCTACTCCTGGCCGCCCAGTGCCTCTGCTCGATGGGCAAGCTCTTCTTCCCCCACTCCCGTCTCTTCATGTGATCTTCCACTTCTCCCTCTCCAGTGAGCCAGAGTCCTGGGAATCGCACCTCTCAGAGTCGCTCCTGGATTTGCCACTTCTTTGTGTCTCTACTGCAACCACCCTCCCCTCATCTGAGCCAGCCGGCATCTGAATGACGGACAGCCTCTCCTCATCCCCTCATTCCTCTGCGGTCTGCTCTCTGTCCTCTTGCTGCCGACAGCGGGATGGCTTTAACAAGACCCATCTCATCATGTCACACCCCTACTTAAAACTCCTACTGCCCTTAGGATACATTTTGAAACCTTGACCACAGCCTCCACAATCTGGCTCACAGCTCCTCTCTCGCACCCCATGTTCCAGAAATACCAACCTTTGTTCAGTTTCCTGATAGGCCAAGCTCCCTCCCCTCTTTGGACCTTGAATCTGTTGCCCCTCTACGTGAACTTTTATTCTAAATACCCTCACCCTGACTTGCTAAATCCAAACTGCCCAGCATAGGCATCGCTTCCTGAAACCGGCAGCCCGCCTCCATCCTTTCTTAGAAACCTCTGCTCTTCCTCCAAGTGATCACCCTTGTTTACTTCCTGTCTCCCCCACTCAATGTAACTTCTGTATCTTCTGTCTCCAGTACACAGCACGGCACCAGTAGACAGCAGGTGCCTGATCAAGGTTCAGCTCACTTGCTATCAACTCTAAAAACCCCTCCCCAAACCCCTCACCTGGAATCACTCCCTCTCTTTCCTTAACACATCAGCCTGTAAACTGCCCCATCCTGTAAAGACACATCCCAGCAGAATGCACGTTACAGGGACGTGATCTAGACAATGAGCTGCTTAAAGGCAGTGGCATCTTGTTCCTTCTTATCAGCTGTTAAGTTCACATTTCTCCCCAAACTGCTCACGGTCAAAGAACTCAAAAAGGACGTATGTTACCGAAAAACTGGGCTAAAACCACTGAAAGCAAACCAAACGGGGTGAGAATTACTTGTTTCTGGTTGAGCTGCTTTTTCTTTCTTAGCACTACTGCCGCTGGGATGGGATCGCTTCCGGATCATGGACATGAGGGATCTTTGGGAGAAAGAAGAAGAATAACAGGAGGTTACTGGGTGCTTGATGATCCAAGAAATAAAATGTACTGATTCAAAATAATCAGTAAAAATCCAATTCTTCTCAAGGTACGTAAATGCCAGAATTTAGGAGTCTATTTACCACTTTTAGTAAGTTATTAAACTTTTCATCACTTTAGGGAAGAGAAAGATGTCTCATCCCTTTCTGCATGAAACCATCTAATTATTCAAAGCAAATTAATGACTCAAAGAAGGGGCCACTATAATCACCAATATGACGCAAAGTAAAACAAATACAGAAAACGGTGTCAATATCCATACCCCAAGTTCAGAAACAGCCATCTATGTAATACATTTGAGGGAAAGGGAAGGCTGAAAGAAATAGGGGATGCTCTCAGTAAATATCTATTTGTGAAATATGGGCATAAAAACCTCTGAATCTGAATGACACAGACCAGATACTTAAGGGATAAAATACATTTAGACCACAGTCTCTCTGGCCCATGTTTTTAACATCTGTACGAAATCCAAATCATGACAAATTTGACCACATTAAAATTTTAAGATCTCCATGTAATAAAAGACACCGTAAAGAATAAAAAAGAAACTCTACAGATCAATGAGAAAAAGCAGGCAATCCTACAGAAAAAATCGACAGAAGCCTTGAAACTCCATAAATGAAGATGTCCTAACTTCCCAAACACACACAGAAAAAGTGCTTGACTTCATTAGTGACTAGGAAAACACAAATGAAACCCACACGGATTTAGTTACACTGTCATCAAATGGGCAAGAAACGCTAAGTCTGATAATATCAAGCGTTGGTAGGTTTGTGGAATAACAGGAATTCTCAAACTGAAGACAGTGTAGTAACTGACAATACCACTTCGGAAAACTGGCATCATCCTGTGGAGCTGAAGATACACACATTCTAGGAGCCAGCGACTCCACTTCCGTGGATCTTACAGAAATGCAAGCCCTTGTACACCAGGATGCACGTACGAGAACGTTCATGTAGAATTTCCATAATTTCCTTGAACTGGTAATCACGCAAATGTCTATAAGCACCATAATGGATAAGCACACGGAGACATTCATAAAATGGATTATGTATCCATGAATATGGATGAAGTTCAGCTACACAAGATAACACGGATGAATCTTGCAAAATAACGTAGAGTAAAAAGAACGAGACTCAAATGCAGACAGAAAAATTCTAATCATATAGTCAGGAAAAAAACCATATGTATATTTATAGGAGTTTAGGGATATATATGTAGGCAAGAAATTTTTTTTCTTTCAAAAAGGGATAAAAGGGTAAGAGTCTAGGCCAGTATTTTTCTATTTCTTGATTTGGATGGTGAACACATGGGTGTTCGCTTTATATCATTTTTAAACTGTACATAAGTTGGTGCACACTTCCATATATGTTATCATTCCCCCTCAAAATAGTTTACCAAAAAAACCAAATGGACCGAGAATTCTTGAATTCCTTCAACTACATTATCGATGTCCTCTGTGTGATAAACTGGATTGGACACAATAGTCCTGAGGAGGCCAAGCTGGGAAGGCACAGTGTTGCCTCTAGGAAAAGGGATGCCTGGGCACACACAGCAATACTTGGCTGAGGACAGAACAACTCAGTGTTTCCTAATGACCATAATTTTTCAGATGTTTCTATTTCTTACTTCTGCCTTTAGATTTATTATTAATCCTCAAACTGCCTTTTATGAAAACTCCCAAACACACTGAACAGTCTCTCGCAAAGCACAGTGAAAAGAAAGCACTACGTTCTGCTTTACCCTGTGAGGCTTTCAGAACTTACCAACTGGAAAAAATCAGTCAGTGGACTTTTGACTTCATTTAGTTTGTCTTCTTTGGACTCACGGTGGCCACAAATGGAATTAAATTATTTTCACAAGGAGTTAGAAATCCTTATTTACACAGAACTTTAAAACAAGTATATTTTATTCCAAAAGTTGGGAGAAATGAAATAATGCAAACTTTTTTTGCTCATTTTTCCCATTTTGTGACTGAGGGCAAGGGATATTCGATGTCTAAGGGTTAACATTCCACGGCAGAGGGGGGCTTGGAGAGGGTTGTCCCCAGGTGGGGGCCTCCCCTTACTCTCTCACAACACTCTGTAATGAACCCATTTCTGCTTCTGAAATTTTCAGTGTTGAATTATTGTACGTAAAGATTACAAAGCAGGAAGTTATTTGTACTGTTCGAAATATCTGTGTATATTTACATAAATGAAGTAAAGCACCTAAGTAGATGAGAGAAAGCATTAACTTTAACTATTCTGAATTGAAGTATAGTTGGGAGACTTATATGGTACCCAGAGAATCATCATCCGTAATATTAAAAAAGAGCCCTCTGGGGGCGCCTGGGTGGCGCAGTCGGTTGAGCGTCCGACTTCAGCCAGGTCACCATCTCGCGGTCTGTGAGTTCGAGCCCCGCGTCAGGCTCTGGGCTGATGGCTCAGAGCCTGGAGCCTGTTTCCGATTCTGTGTCTCCCTCTCTCTCTGCCCCTCCCCCGTTCATGCTCTGTCTCTCTCTGTCCCAAAAATAAATAAACGTTGAAAAAAAAAATTAAAAAAAAAAAAAAAAGAGCCCTCTGTCAAGACGGGGCTTAGGTTACAGATAAAGTAGGTCTCCCAGGCCAGATGAGAACACCAGGACAAGGCATTTGGGACTAATAATCCAAACCTCTGGCTAAAACTGCCCCATTTCACAGCCAGTTCAACTGAAGGGATAAAAGCTTCAAGCAAGAGCTCCCAAACCCTGAATGGTTCAGTGGAAGGCATCGACCTTGAAATTCTTTAATAAGCGTTTCTCATGCCCACTGTGATAGTTAATTTTGAGTCAGTCTGATTGGGTCATGAGGTATTCAGATATGGGGTCAAACATTATTCTGGGTGTTTCTGTGAGGGTTTTTGGATAAGACTAACATTTAGATTGGAAGCCTGAGTAAAGCAAACTACTGTTAGTAATGTGGGTGGGCATCAGTTGAAGGCCTCAATAGAACAAAAGGGTGACCACTGCCCAAGTAAGACCGAATTCCTTCTGCCCTCTGGCCTTGAAATTGGGATGTCTGCTTTTTCCTGCTTCCAGACTCAGACTGAAACACTGCCTCTTCCTAGGTCTGGAGGCTGACCGACCTTCAGACTGAAACCACAGCCTAGGCTCTCCTTGTTGGCTCTCTTTCCAACCCACCCCGGGACTTGTCATAGTCCATAATCATGTGAACCAATTCCTTGGAATAAATCTTTTATGTGAATGTATATGATGTATACACATACATGTACATAGGTATATACACACACCCCTACAGGTTCTGTTTCTCTGGAGAATGCCGACTAATACACCAATACACCCAACTCTTCCCCGTGAGCCATGCCTGCCCAGGATCTCTCCTGCGTTCACTACTGTCTATAAAACATGACCAACGTATGCCTTCTTCCTCACTTTCCTCTCTCCCACCTGTCCCCTGGGTCAAAGGAGCAGGCCCTAGTCTTTTTTTTTTCTGCTTTCATTTATATCCATGATCTATGTCGGGGTAAAACAAATGGCTGAGGAACAAAGTTAGAAAACCTTGATTTGTGGATTCAAAGTCCAATGAAACTCAATGCACATGCAAATATATTTCTTTGACAAGAAAGTACTCCTTACCAAAAAAAAACTTCTTTCTACTGAGAAATTACATCTTACACTACTTAAATTCATCTTATAATAAAAATCATTCATGTTATTCAATGAAAATTTTCTTTAAAGGGCCTTATAAAAAAGAGCTCACGCTTTAGACATACATAGTCTGAGTCCTACATTCATTTCTCAGTATAACTGTAAAGTGCTCTTTGGGAAAATACTCTATTTAGGTTACACTTTACTTTTAATTCCAAGGGCTTCAAGATTTGTTAGACTAAAAATTAAAGGCCAACGGCAAGACTATAATCACTTTCTTCACAATTCTCCCTCCTCGTAGACAGAAGTGACCTTTCTTATTGGCTCAAAATTCTACACCTTAGAGAAAGATCAAAGTGATGAATTTCCTATTTTAAATGTCAAATTCAGAATATCTCCAACAGATTTAGCTACCCAGGGCAGAAAAGAATTTAAAATACCTGAAATTCTTTCAATTGACTCTCGGACCGATCACATGTAAAATTATTTTGCCTTGACTACTTCAATGGCTTAAAGTAGATTATGTCATCCCCTACTCAGTAAGGAAAACTAATGAGAATCTTTTTAAAAGGCAAAGTCCCGTTTTCATAGTCATGTGGGAGGAAAATGCTACACTTTCTATTCAGACGGAGCAGCAAAGGTGCAAAGCGTGAATAAATGGCCTCTCTGGGTGAAAGGATTAAACAAAACACATGAGTTAATGAAAGGTAAAAAAAAAAAACAAAAAAAAAAAAAAACAAAAAAACAAAACCGCTAGCAAAATTTTAAATTCCATTTGTTCCAGAATAAATTATACAGAAGCAGCTAGCATCATGACAAGAGGAGGTAAGCTGTCACCAGGGCAAACAGGTTGTCTGACGTAATGCGGGGTGTCAGAATGAAGCACCAGCCGTAAAGGAGGCGATGTTTGAACCCTAGGGTCTATTGTGCTTAATTCAGGCACTCGGGACCATCAAGTCAGCTCAGGCTTCAGAAAAAGTGAATTCTTGTCTGCACAGATGATTCTCTATCACAAGAACGTAAACGTAATATCTTCTTCTTATGGAACGTTCTTCTCTCGGCATTATTAAAGGTTTAAATGTGAGGTTAGGGATAAAACATAATGAGCACTTTTAGCTTAATTACTAGTCTGTGACAATTACTACTGATAAATGTTCGTTTCATTTAGTACTTTGATTTTTAAAGTAAATGAATAAACCGGAGCTTTTCAAATTCAGATCAGGATGCGAAAAGGTAAAAACACCCGAGAAAGGCTCAAAATTTCTTGGTCTTCCGCTTAACGGAAATCCCAGCATCGTGGAGTGAAATTTTACAACTGAAGCATCCGACTTTTTACACAAATGTCTTGGCTCCTGGGTTTGGGACATCCGCGTGGAATCGGAACATCCCGGGCAGGAGAACAGGGTAGGCCACAGGAATGTCTCTGCCCTTTCTATATAGATTACAAGACGGGAGTGATATACATCGGCCTTTGCAAAAATCTGCTGAGAGAAGTACCAGCTGATAAGTTTCAGCGTTTCTGAGTTTTTACTACCCACTCCTCCAATGAGGCAAAGACAGCAGTTTGCTTGTTTGTGAAGAAGGGCTACCGCTCACATCAACTTCAGGTTCTCAGACAAGGCAGGGCATTGATGCCAAGAGATCCTCCCGCAGACACTTACCGGATGGGGTTGGGAGGAGGAGGGGGAAGCGGCGGTGGAGGCGGCGGCGGCGGAGGTACCGAATTCTCAGACTGGTTCACCCGCTTCTGGAGCTCGTCAACTGCACAGAGAGCAAGCGTTCAGAAAAGAGCCGAAACGGGCAACTTAACACAACACCTTTTCCCCACAGAGATGAAAACACACAGCCTCTCTCAAAATCAAGTTCCTTCCATTTGGGCAAAGTTAGAAATCTCAGTAGGAAACTGCAGAACGTCTTAACATGTTTATGCTCCAGGCTGCCCCCGCTAATGCGAGAGAGGCCTTATTACACAGGTTACAAGAAAACATGACTGTCTTGTGGCTACAAATACAACTATGGGAAAGAAAAATAAACTCAGGACAATGCTGGACAGGCGGGGAGTAAGGACCGAGTAGGCTGAAGAAATATTTGTTAAAACGGAATGCCACTAAAACACTAAGAAATTGTTAATACTGGACTTTTAAAATGTATAGACCGGGCATTAATTTTAAAGATGGCATTCAGGGGGCGCCTGGGTGGCGCAGTCGGTTAAGCGTCCGACTTCAGCCAGGTCATGATCTCGCGGTCCGTGAGTTCGAGCCCCGCGTCGGGCTCTGGGCTGATGGCTCAGAGCCTGGAGCTTGTTTCCGATTCTGTGTCTCCCCTCTCTCTCTGCCCCTCCCCCGTTCATGCTCTGTCTCTCTCTGTCCCAAAAATAAATAAACGTTGAAAAAAAAATTAAAAAAAAAAATAAAAAATAAAGATGGCATTCAGTATGAGTTTGAATAGCACACTTTCCCCCACCACTTAATTTCCTTCAAAAATTGCAAATCCTCGAGTTCTTGATTTTAGCCAGACTCAGACTCTCAAAGGTCTGTTAACTTCAGAAACTGTTTGCAAAAAGCGAAGGAGCATTCTGGAAATACAATTTATCCATCCGATGCATTCACGTCATGAACGAAACAGGTATTTAAGCACCAACAGTGTGAAAGGGTCCATGCTTGGTGCTGTGCAAAGACACAGATTCTGAGTTCAAGAAGCTCGAGTTCAATGTGTACCACAGATGCGAATACCTCTAACATGGGCTCTGATAGGCCCTGGGTACTGAATACTGTTTGGACTCAGGAATGGCTCTCTCTGTCCCCAGCCAGTCCTCTCTCCATGAATGACTGCACCCCCAGTGATCTGCCTATTTGTTTCTACATATATAACCAAGCTGGCTTTGGCCACAGGCTGCCTGGGTATTCACTTAAAAAGAATGGAATACTTCTTAATTTTAGACCAAATTAAAAAGATAAATTGTGGTTCATTTTCATTGTGGGTTAGAAAGCATTGAATCCTTTTTAAAGGGAAAAAAAAGCCTACATGGTTCTTCCATACAGATTTCAAAATTCTAGTATAAAATTAACCAAAAAGCTGAAGTGAATATTGAAGCTATTATAAAAGGGAATGGCCTGCCTCCTTAAATCACCTACCTTCCGACAGAAACTTATTACTTATCCCTGTGGAATAATCCAATTCACACATTCCTGTCAAGCCTTCTTAGAACTGACTGAATAAATCCTTTGATTTAAATATCCCCTGGTGTTTTAAAAGTTTTTCCACTTAATATACATATTGTTGCCCATTTTATTGTTAGCTGTGATACTGAAAGTATTAGTTCATGGGTATAATTAGACACCAAACACGAGGGCTGTATGAACCTTTAAAGTTGAATTCTTCTTAGAAACGCGCCCTAAAATGAACAATGTACGAACTCCACGAACACTCCTATCTGAAGCCCTGAGAAATGCTGAAATGTTGGTCTTCTCATATTAGCAGTATCTTTGTCTCTTAATTCTGTATGTGAAGCTCACGAACACGGAGTCCAAAAAAAGAGGCCTAAGGGCTCACGGATCATTGGAGAACAGTGGTCATTCGACTCAACTGCAGTCACTTGCGTATTCAAGCACTGGGCAAGGGTTCTGGACTAGCTACCGGCCCGGCTTGGGGCTGGGCGTGGGGAATTCACAGACTGCTAAGACGCGGGAGCCCACTTGATGCTTTTACCGGAATGCTTTAAATCTCTGGCTTTCTCCTCAGAATTTTGGTATTTCAATTCCAATTCCTTTTTATCTTCTTCCAGAAGCCCCAGCTGCTGTTTAAGGTTGCGTATCTCTCTGTGGAGTGCTCCGTTTTCTAGCTGCTCCTCTAAGTCTTTCACCTGGAATTTATAAACAGAACTTTACAGTCTTTCCTTTGTCAAGCAAAAATAAAGGGGAAAAACATCATTGTTTCCCTTTACTTTCCAATTCATGGCAAAGAGATTCCAATCCATCCTAAAAACCACCCAAATACTAGAGTACAGTCAATGCTTAAAATACCAGCTATGTGAGTCGATATAAATTTATTGGGGACTTAATATCCCAGATAATTAAATGTGTAAACATGGGTCAAAAAGGTAACATAATACCTATGAAATTCATTTAACACAGATTATTACTTTCATACCCATTTTCAAGAGAACATTAAAGTAGCATGAAAAAGAACCCTTGGGGGACAATTAGGTAACAAGTATCAAAAACCTTTAAAAAACAAAAAAAGAAGAAAGAGGGGTGCCTGGGTGGTTCAGCTGGTTAAGCGACCGACTCTTGAATTTGGCTCAGGTCGTGATTCCCAGGCTGTGGGATCGAGTTCCAAGTCAGGCTCCATGCTTAGCATGCAGCCTGCTTAAGATGCTTTCTCTCTGGGGGCGCCTGGGTGGCTCAGTCAGTTAAGCATCTGACTTCAGCTCAGGTCATGATCTCACAGCTCGTGAGTTCGAGCCCCACGTCGGGCTCTGCTGACAGCTCAGAGCCTGGAGTCTACTTCGGGTTCTGTGTCTCCCTCTCTCTCTCTCTCTCTGCCCCTAACCCACTCACATTCTGTCTCTGTCTCTCTCAAAAATAAATATTAAAAAAATTTAAGATTTTTTTCTCTCTGCCCCTCCTCCCATTCATGCATGCTCGCTCTCTCTCTAAAATAAGAAAGAAAGGAAAAGAAAGAAAGACCATTTGATTCAGCAATACTACTTTTAAAATTTGCCTTAAAGAAATAGTAAGACGGGGTGCCTGAGTGGCTCAATTCGTTAAGTGTTTGACTCTTGAGATCGGCCCAGGTCACGATCTTGCAGTTTGTGAGACTGAGCCCTGCGTCAGGATCTGTGCTGCTAGTACAGAATCTACCTGGGATTCTCTCTCTCTCCTTCTCTCTCTTCCCCTCACCCACTCGCTCATGCAGTCTCTCTTTTTCTCTCTCTCAAAATAAATAAACTTTACAAAAATCTTAAAAAAAAAAAGAAATAGTAAGATACGTATTCAAATATGTTCACTACAGTGTTCTTATTAACAGGGAAGAATTGAAAATAAATATCCACCAATATTATTGATTTAAGGAATCATAGCGTGTTCACTAAATGAGGTCCTATATATACAACCATTTAAAATCACACAGCTCACTACACACTGACACAGGATGATACGTTACCAGCTGGAAAAAAAAAAAATCAGATTGTAGAACAGTAGGCACGGTATTATTCCATTTAAACTACCTTCATAAAATTCTCTATTTGCATAAAGCTTGGATAGGTACCAAAATATGGAATTCTTGGGTAATCTTCATTTCTTCTTTAACTTGTACCGCATTTTAAAAGTTTGTTCATTAGATGAAGTATGTGTTGTTCTCATCATCGTGAAAACAACACAGCGTTGAAAAGATTGCTGGGAAGTCTGCAGGGGATCCCACAGACAGGGGAGAGCTATTTAAGACCACACGCATGAAAGACCACCCAGAGGAAGTATATATACTAGCGTAACCGCCTTACAAGTCCTGATTGCTACAACTGCATTCACGATGTGCTCAAATTCAGTATCACCTATTCTCTCTTCCTACCCCGACAAGGTAGATATACAGTGGCTGAATCCCACACTTCACGTCAATTCGGTTGGCTCTAGGCCCATGTTATTTACTAAATGCGCTAACTACAACTAGTAAGACTTTTCAAAACTGAGACAACTCCAACACGAGCCGAATGAACATAACCCTTCTTTTATCCTCCCTCTCTTTATCTGAAATGGTAATTCCTGCACGTGGGGACCAAAAGAAAAAAAGAAAAAAATTCTCTCCTCCCCGCTCTATTCCCTAGGTCTCCTCCCAGGGGCAACCGCTGCCACTCTCCACTCATCTGGAGGTTCTACGCATACACCAACATTCCTCACTGAGGGGGGAAAAAAAATCAACTCTGCCTCATGACCAACTTTGTAAAAACTCCAGAAACTTCCGAGGATTAAACGTCAATATTATCGCTGAGAGAGACTTTGACAGGTGATGATAAAACGGCAGCCAACAATCTTTTCTTCACAAAAGAGGTACGCTGTGAGTAGTATAAATATTGATGTACTTTTTCTTAAGTGGTTTCTTTAACTTCACAGTCTTTGTTCCACCTCTTCGCCTGCCCACCCCTCCCGCCTCCTCTCTCTCACCTACCGGGATGACGATCTTTTCTGCCTGGCGCAGGAAGGTGGGCTGTGTCTGCTGGAATCGCTCCACTCGAACAAAATGAAATAACCACTTGGGAAGTCTTTAAACATATATATTTGTGCGAGTTTTACAAAATCGGAAATTTTCTCTAAGCAAACAATTACTACTAACGTGGACGCTCCCTCCCTCTTTGAACAAAACCCATGCCTTCCAATGAGCTCTCCGAGACAAACACACTTCTCGCGGTGTATGCGGTCTCCAGAAACACAATCAACTCGCAGATGTCCCAACCGTGCTTTCTGGGCCTTAACCAAGCTCCTTGCGAGTGCTCTCTCTTTCCCTCTTTTCTTCAGTCCTTTGGACAGTTTAAAGATCATTATGAAGTCTGGGATAGTGCGCTCTAAATCTT
Organism: Herpailurus yagouaroundi; assembly: GCF_014898765.1. Taxonomy (NCBI): domain Eukaryota; kingdom Metazoa; phylum Chordata; class Mammalia; order Carnivora; family Felidae; genus Herpailurus; species Herpailurus yagouaroundi. Next base: position 53,864,268 of record NW_024412404.1, read on the forward strand.
CAATTGGGTACTAAATTAACTTCATTTGCTGGTGACATTTTTCTAAAAACCGAGAAGACTGGAAAGACTCACTAATGCCAAGGAGGGAGCTCTATCTAGGGACCGCATTGAGCCCTCTCTTGCAGGTTGGTGTGTATCCAGGCTCCAGAAGAAAACCTGTTACCTTCTTCTGATGCTGAATTCTCTCTTCTTCAAGTTGCTGGACAAGTTTTGCATTTTCTTCTAAAGCTTTCAACAGCTGCTGGTCGGGGGCAGAGCTCTGCAGCAGAAGATGGCTCTGTCTCTTGAGCTTGTTCTGTTCGATGAACATCTGTAAGAGGGAAGGACAAAAAGATATACGTGCCAATCAATCTCGCGTCTCTCCCCAACCGAAACCAGAGCAACAGGAAAGCACGTGGAGCTTCTGTTAAAAAATTAAAGGCGGGACGCCTGGGTGGCTCAGTCGGCTGACCATCTGACTCTTAGTTTTGGCTCAGGTCATGATCCCGTGGTTTGCGAGATCGAGCCCCACGTCAGGCTCTGCACTGACAGGGTGGAGCCTGCTTAGGGTTCTCTCTCCTTCTCTCTCTGCCCCTCCCCCACTTGTGTTTTCTCTCTTTCTCTTTCTCAAAAATAAATAAATAAACATTTTTTAAAAAGTTAAAGACGATTGCTGAATGGTACAGTATCATAGTTCTAGAAGTAATGACCCCTATGATTTCAACCATAACTTTGATGCTGTCTTCAAGGACTTTCACCCTTGCCCCAATTAGGCATATATGCAATAAATGAGTCTTATTTTATACCTCAGTTTTTCATTGTTTTATTGTTTTAAAATACATTAATACTTAATAGTCTTGACTAATAGTTATCAAGAACTTACCTTATACCAAGTACTCTACTAAATATTTTATACGTGTTATTTTAATCCTTACATAAATCCTATGAGTTAAATACTTCTTCCTTGAATAGCTAAAATTTACTAACACTATGTGATAGATGCAGTGTTGATTTCACACATATCACATCATCTAATCCCTAGAACAACACTGTTAAGTAGATGCTATTAGTATCTCATTTTTACTAATAAGGTAACTGAAGTCAGAGAGGTTAAGCAACTTTCCCAAGAACACATGAAAGTGGCAAAACCAGGATTTAAGCTAAGATCTGTCTGATTTCGAGGCCTAAGCTCTCCACCACCTGGCTAATCTCCTTCCTCTGATATTTACTAAACCTAATGTTTTGTTTTAAACCAATTAGCTTTTCCCCAGTGATAAAAGTAGTTAAGTTAGGGGGGTCAGGAAGAAATGGGAAAAGGTACATTAATGTTTACTGGCCGCTTTACTAAGCAACTTACATACATTATTCACCTAGTCTTCACAAGGTTACATTTTTGAATACGACATTATTCTCTATGAACCTGTTGCTTCTTTTCCTTAATATCCCTTCACACGTTAGCCACCAGGTGATTCTACACATGAGATGTTTCATAAACTCTGAAATCAGGCCCATGTTATTATAGTAGAGATTCAGAGTTTCAGATTCTTTTTTTTTTTTTTAATTTTTTTTTTTAACATTTTATTTACTTTTGAGACAGTGAGAGACAGAGCATGAACAGGGGAGGGGCAGAGAGAGGGAGACACAGAATCTGAAACAGGCTCCAGGCTCTGAGCTGTCAGCACAGAGCCCGACGCGGGGCTCGAACTCACAGACCTCGAGATCATGACCTGAGCCGAAGTCGGCCGCTTAACCGACTGAGCCACCCAGGCGCCCCCAGAGTCTGAGATTCTTAAAGGCATTTGAGAATAAAACTGGCATCCGCCTTCCACCAGACAGCTCATTCCTGCGTAAGAATGGAATGTGCCGAGGAGGCGTGAGGGAATGGGCGTGTGCGCACACGCATAGGTGCTGCGCACCAGGACGGTGAGGTCAAAGGCATCGCCGTGCTAGGGAAGAGCCATCCAGGTTTGGCATCTGAAACCAGCAGTATAATCGAAATGAGCTATTCTGAGTTACAGAATTACAGTAATGTTTTAAGGCATTTTTCCCCTCTTAAAACATTATTATTATTATTATTAATGTTTTAAGGCATCTTCCCCTCTTAAAACTTTTTACTATTATTACAGTAATGTTTTAAGGCATCTCCCCCTCTTAAAACATTATTATTATTATTATTATTATTGCTATTATTACTATTACAGTAATGTTTTAAGCCATTTTTCCCCTCTTAAAACTCAACTTGATTGGGGTCCCTTGCCGGTGTCTTCGCAAATACCTTAGAGGGGAAACAGGAAGGCCTGAAAATAGCAGCCAGAGTCACTGAGTTCTCTGGCTTTCCGGCAAGTGAGGGCTTTTCCCAAGAGTGCTTGGTGGCCAGGAGCAGAAAGAGAGGCAGCAGTTGGTGTGGGCGACCAGGACAGAGCCGGTGAATTCAGCAGACGAACAGTGCTGGGCACAGGCCACTGTCATCAGCCGAGGCACGGCTGTGTCCCTCTCACCGCACTGCTTCTCTGAGCTCCAGTTCTCTCTTGGGGGAAAGACACGGCTCTCGGGAAAACTTGTTCAAATTTACACGATCAAAAATTATCTCAACTTGGTTCTTTTGAAAAGAAAAGGTGAGGATTATGTCTTGGGGATGTTAATAATGTGAATTTCTTTCTCAAAACCCTGTAACAATCCCTAAATAGTAAAAGCATACAATGAAAAGAACATACAGAAAATAAATTCCCCTAGGTGACGATGGTAACGTGAAAAGACTTAGTCTGACTTTTTCTAGACTTTAAGACACGAACATGAAATATTCTACACAACGCCTTCTAACGATGTGTTTAAAGGAAATTCAGTGACCAAATGCCTATGACTTTGGCTTTTAACTATGATAAGAACTTGACAGCTAGGGTTAGGGAGGTTAGTCTCTTATCACACAAACATAGATTCCAGAATTTTGGAGGAATTTCATGAATCTTTTCAAAGAATGAAAAAGAGAAGAAAAGCTTGTGTCATTAATATGTAATTCGGGGGCGCCTGGGTGGCACAGTCGGTTAAGCGTCCGACTTCAGCCAGGTCACGATCTCGCGGTCCATGAGTTTGAGCCCCGCGTCGGGCTCTGGGCTGATGGCTCGGAGCCTGGAGCCTGTTTCCGATTCTGTGTCTCCCTCTCTCTCTGCCCCTCCCCCATTCATGCTTTGTCTCTCTCTGTCCCAAAAATAAATAAAAAACGTTGAAAAAAAATTAAAAAAAAATGTAATTCATTCTTTCCGGAAGAATATTAAATATCACCTGAGTTGTCTGGGAGAAGAACAGAACCGATTACACAACAGTCCCCTAGTATATCCAGACTATACTCGGAATGAGGCACCCATGCTTTCTAATAAGGAAAACTACACTGACTAGCAAGAAAAACTACATTCAAAAAGTACAGGAAAATCTTTCATTAAAAACTAAAATTACATCGGAGCACTTGGGTGGCTTAGTCAGTTCAGTGTCCGACTCTTGATTTCAGTTCAGGTCATGATCTCATAGTTTGTAAGATCAAGCCCCATATCAAGCTCTGTGCTGATAACATGGAGCCTGCTGGAGATTCTCTCCCTCCCTCTCTCTCTGCCCCTCCCCTGATCACCCGCATGTACTCTCTCTCTAAGTAAATAAATAAACTTGAAAAAAAGAAAAAATACTGTTTCTATTAAAAAAATGAAATTACATTGAAGAAAAGACAAAAACTTAACACAGGAAGACACCTGGCTGTTTCTTCCTTATTGAGGGAGGGTCCTGTTTTTGGTTTGTTTTTCTATGTTGCCTTTTTTTTCACCCATTTTTTCCATCCCCTCATGCTCCCCTCCCCTCTGGCAACCACCAGTCTGTTCTCTGTATTTATGGGTCTGTTTCTGCTTTTGTGTTGGTTTTGTTTAGACTCCACACGTAGGTGAAATCATATTTGTCTTTCTCTGACTTACTTCACTTAACCTAATGCCCTCTAGATCCATCCATGCTGTCACAAATGGCAAGATCTCCTTCTTCTTTGTGGCTGAGTAATATTCCCATGTGTGTACGTGCATGTGCATTTTTTTAAAAAGAAATTCTGGTTGTGACCCACTAACTTGCATGCTCATTTATTTTATTTTTGGGGGGGGGGTGCGGCAGAGAGAGGTAGGGACACAGAATCCAAAGCAGGCTCCAGACTCTGAGCTGTCAGCACAGAGCTCAACGCAGACCTCAGACTCACACACCGTGAGATCATGACCTGAGCTGAAGTCGGACACTTAATTCACTAAGCCACCCGGGTGCCCCCACATGCACTTTTTTTTAGTGGACAGGTAGAAGTAGGAGTGTGGAGAAAACTCCCCATTTTTTTACTCTACACATTTTAGAACTGTTTGTATTTTTTACAAGGTATATGCATTCCTTATGTGGTTAAAAACATGAAGTAAGTTAACTATTGAATTCTAAGGCTCCAGACCTTAAGCTCCAGAAGGGCAGGGGTCATAGCTGCTTCCTTCGCCATTATAGTCCCCCCACCCCCCGATGAGCGCAGACACTGGCTTCTGAAGATGTTTGCTAAATGCACTAAAAACCAAAATGCAAAAGAGTCACTTCTCTTGTCAAGTCATGCACTGTTGAGCAGTAGTTTTCCGTGGAAAAGCTGAGAATCTGTCAACCGTGCAAAGGGGAAGGTATATGGCTTCCAATCTGACCATATTTTGAAAAAAAACCAGTTTTCTTCTTGCTATTGTGCACGTCGGATGTAGACACTATAAAAAAACATCGAGCACCACTGCAAGTACTGAGGGCACCAGTAAGCGCCCTTGCTCTCCCTCCTCCCACCTCCGTCTCCTTGTGCCAGGGTCACAGGTCAGCGTCGCGTTTCCGCCCGTCACTACCAGGTGAAGGGCAGGGTCCACCACTCATTTTCATATTCTTAGCGGAATCCTGCTTCCCCCGTCTATCTTCTCTGCTGCTGCGTGGCCTTCAAGTTTTCTTCGAGCTGCTTTGTATTCTAATATTGTTCCACGAACAACAGATGTAAAAGTGAAAATGTCTCTCAAAATCAGACGCTGGCATTCGGGTCGAAAACAAGCCAGCCTTTTCAGTTTTGCGGTGGAGGCGTCTTCACATCATCCCTACTCTCGCTCCCCCTCGGCTGTTTATCTGGTGCCATTATTTACATCGCTGTAGCTTTTCCGAAGGGCTCTGACACACTTCAATTCTTTTCTCTTTCTTCCAAGTAACAAGAGAACAATTTTTACTCACCTTTCATTAAACTCTCTGAATAAAATGAATCATAATATTTCAAATTGACGTCTCGGACGAAACCTTTTACAGAGTTCATTGCTAGCACAGCTACATTCGAGTGCAGAAAGACTCCTGCACAAAACCATAATCTGATTTTCAAATGTCATTCCCATAACCCCACGCTTTGTCTTCCTTCTACACCTTGGTTACTTCTACCTATGAATGTTTTACATTTCCTTAGCTACTTTCTGGCACAACCTACAGGGCACAGGCAGACTCAAACTGCTTCTAGGTAGATGGAGATCTCGGGCAGAGCAGCGCCATATCACAAGCTGTTATAGTTCAGCCAACTGGTGCCTCATCGTTTCCCTGTAAACCAGCCCCAGGGCCATGAAAAACCCAGTGACGACAGGTCAACGAAGGGTGGTCGGAACATGAGAAGCTCAAAGCTGATCTCTGACACGAGAGGAAAACCATTATTCTGGTGAAAGGCCAAGATGATGGGTATACAGCGTGGCGTGTTCCACAGCAAGTGGAAGAATCAGCTTCTGTAAGGAGATCACCGTCTAGGAGGTGAAGAGAAATACTAACACCATGATACTGTTGTTTGGGGTGGTATTGGAGATGGACCCTGGATTCTTAGGGCTTTTTGAAATATACAGGCATCCCGTACTCAAGCTGACTTCTCATCATAAGTTACAGGCATCCCCAAATAGAATTTCTTTCCCTTGTACAGCATGTTACAGTACAAAATCCTGTACCAGGATTGAAGAATCCTGCCATGTGATTTTGAAATCACTTGGCTGAGCCACTAGCAAGCATCACCCATTTTACAGACAGTGAAAGTGAAGCCCCAAGAAGGCTAATACTCTTAAGTCACACGACGAGTGACTGACTGACGTGGCCAAAATTTGAACCCAGATCTACTGACACCACATCAGGGACCTTGATGCTATTTCACAGCCGCCTCCCTTATTTTAAGTGATAAGTTTTGGGGTGCCTGGCTGGGTCAGTTGGTAGAGCATGCAACTCTTGATCTCTAGATTGTGAGTTTGAGCCCTCATGTTGTGTGTACCGATTACTTAAAAAAATATATTAAAAAATCTTTAGAAACAAAGTGGTGAGTTCTTATTCAATTTCAAAACCTATTTTGGGGGCGCCTGGGTGGCTCAGTCGGTTAAGCGGCTGACTTCAGCTCAGGTCACGATCTCGCGGTCTGTGAGTTCAAGCCCCGCGTTGGGCTCTGGACTGATGGCTCAGAGCCTGGAGCCTGCTTCCGATTCTGTGTCTCCCTCTCTTATCTGCCCCTCCCCTGTTCATGCTCTGTCTTTCTCTGTCTCAAAAATAAATAAATGTTAAAAAAAAAAAAATTAAAAAAAAAACCAACCTATTTTGATATGTCATCTCCAAAGTTCTTTAAGAAACAAACATTTAAAACTAGGTCTCTGGAGGGGTGCCTGGTTGGCTGAGTCGGTTGAGGGTCTCACTTCGGCTCAGGTCATGATCTCGCGGTTTGTGGGTTCTCTGTGCCCCACGTCGGGCTCGGTGCTGACAGCTCGGAGCCCGGAGCCTGCTTTGGATTCTGTGTCTCCCTCTCTCTCTGCCCCTCCCCTGCTCATGCCCTGTCTCTCTCTCTCTCTCTCAAAAATAAATAAATGTTTAAAACAATTTTTTAAAAAATGAAAAAACTAGGTCTCTGGATACTTACCTCTTGTGCAAATGACTCCGCCTTCTTTCGAAGGTCCTTCTCCAGTTGCAAGTTAACCTGCATCTCTTCATACTCTTCTACCGCCAGCATGGACACTGAGGAGAGGAGGAAAAGAAATGGACAAGACACAACACAGACTATCAGGAAGATGGGTGAAAAGCAGGGCTGAAGAGATTCTTTGCATCGGCACGCAAGCACCCTCATCCATCGCTGCTTGGAATATAAATTGATCAAACCTTTTTGGAGGACAACTCGGCGATGTGAATCAAAAATCCAAAACTATTCATGCCCTCTACTCGACACTTGCACGTTTAGGAAGGTACTGATTCCCCCGAGAGAGCAAATCATGAACACGTCCAGAGGTTAGGCTGCGAGAATGCTCTCAGCATTGCCATAGACGACAGTGAAATCATCCAGATGGTTTCATGGGGGACGACCAGTAGAGTATATAATTTACAAGAAATATGATTCTGCCATCGAAATGACATTGTAGAAGCATATTTCTTGAACCAAAAGACATTCGTGGTATTTTTTTTAAATGAGCTTACTTCCCTTTTTTAAAAGCTACAGATCTACAAGGCCTTTCGCAGAAGATGAAACGTGAGAGGCCAGTGAACGCGTGGAAAGATACTCATCTTCATTAGTAATCAGAGAAATGGAAAGTAAAACCACAGGCACCTTTTTATACTCACAAGGAGGGAACTGGCAAAAATTAAGGAGAGTTACACCAAGTCTGGAGAGGATGAAGAACATGGGAACAAACGCACTGCTAACCAGAATGTAAACCTACTTAGTAAGTCCTCTGGAGTCACGCAGTGGGACAGAGGATAAACTTGTATTTGGCGTGGATCTTAGTGAAATGCTTGGATATGTGCGCCAGGAGACACCTGTGAGAATTTTCATGACCGTCTGACTTGGAATAGCAAAAAACTGGAAAAAACCTCAAACATCCACCAACAGGATACTGGGTCAATGAATTTTGGTATAGACATCGAATGGCATATTGTGCAGCAGTGAAGATCAACACACCACACCAATGGCCTTCAGCAGGGATAGACCCCACAAACCCAGAAAGTTGCAGAAGCACACATGTGAAGGGCTACCATTAATATAAAGTTCAAAAATATGCAAAATTAAACAACGTGCTGTCTAGAGATATCTACATAGTTGGTAGAACTTATTATAAAGAAAAGAAATGAGGGGCGCCTGGGTGGCGCAGTCGGTTAAGCGTCCGACTTCAGCCAGGTCACGATCTCGCGGTCAGTGAGTTCGAGCCCCGCGTCGGGCTCTGTGCTGACAGCTCAGAGCCTGGAGCCTGTTTCCGATTCTGTGTCTCCCCCTCTCTCTGCCCCTCCCCCGTTCATGCTCTGTCTCTCTCTGTCCCAAAAATAAATAAACGTTGAAAAAAAAATTTAAAAAAAAAAAAAGAAAAGAAATGATAAAAATCCAAGGGGTACAAATGGAGACTGATGTTCAGGGCGCTTGTAAAGTACCAGTGGGTAAAGAGATTATTTCTTTGCTGATACTTTCTTCATCTTCCGTAAATGTTATAAACACATTTAGCAAACAATTTAACAGAGAGAGAGCTTTCTTTAGATTGGAAGAATATACACGATGTTAACAGCGCTTATCTCTGAACTGTAAACCTTGAAATTTTTTCCCTTTTCCTATTCCTACATGAATCTATACTTTCCACCAAAAAAGTATATTACCTGAATAAAAAGGAAAAAATATATATATGTGTGTATAATATATATAAATATATATAACATAAAAATATATACACACACACGTGTGTGTATATATGTATACATATGTATACGTATACATATGTATACATATGCACACACATATACATACGCATATATGTTGTTTTTAAGTATCTTCCATGTTTATAAAGAGAAACGGGCTCAGATCCATTTAGGCCCAGAGTCAGAGCTCTGAATTAAAGAATCAATGCAGGACAGACATCTTCCAAGGCAAGGTCCTGTCAAATAAGAGCAACGTGAAAGCTTTGCTACTTTTTGACATTTTGCGGCCTGTGTTGTTAAATAATGATATAGACAGGCCAGAGGGAGTGATGGCGGTGTTAGAAATTAGGCACAACATAGGTAGATATCACACTAGTCTCTCAATCTGCCTCTGGAGAGGTACTTTCAAGCCCGAGCTGAGTCATATCAATAAAATCTTTAAAAAGGCTCTCTTAATGGCTCCTTTCACACAACGTTCCGCCAGGACACTTCAGTCCTAACTGACTAAGGACAGGATTGCCGTGTAATGACATAGAATTTCAAACTCTGTACGCCGTAAATCTACTGCCTTCTCAGAGGAAAGACTAAAAGTCTTACCAAGTAAAGCAACAGAAGTGGTGGTCTGTGATGTGAATTATAGGTCCCTGAGAGCTAAATAATTTTCAAACCTATTTAAAAAAAGAAATTTCAGGGGCTCCTGGGTGGCGCAGTCGGTTAAGCGTCCGGCTTCAGCTCAGGTCACGATCTCGCGGTCCGTGAGTTCGAGCCCCGCGTCAGGCTCTGGGCTGATGGCTCGGAGCCTGGAGCCTGTTTCCGATTCTGTGTCTCCCTCTCTCTCTGCCCCTCCCCCGTTCATGCTCTGTCTCTCTCTGTCCCAAAAATAAATAAAAACGTTGAAAAAAAAAATTAAAAAAAAAAAAATTTTCAGGAAGAAAACAAAGACGGCAGTGAGTATCGGAAGCCCCGGCAAGATAATTGACTCTCTTTTCTAAGTCCAGAGCACCATAATACAAAGTGAATTTGCACATGTCCTAGCCCTCTTTACTTGGATTCTGAAAGAAATTAGGTTGGTCCTAGTCATGCATTTACATAATCTCTCTCTCTTCCTAGATACAGGGTTCTCTGAAGGCAAGGACCCATGTGATTAACCTTCCTAGAACCCCCTGCTTCTAGCACAGTACGTCAAGACCATTACTATCTTCCTAAATGTGGAGACAGCCGAGCAAATGTCACAGTCTATCACATCTCCCACACTTAACTACGAGGTCCTTCATTTATTCAAAAACCTCAATTCGTGACACAAAGGTGGAGAACCACCACCAATCACAACAGGGAAGGCTGGAAGATTTCCTTTCAGTGTTGTAGCTTCTGAACTAGAAATGAGAGTGAATGGGCCGGGGAGGGGGGGGGGGAGACAAAAAGCTCAGAACTGTGTCTGTAGAACTCCACTTGGGCATCACTCTCTTGTCCTAAACCAGGGGACATTAAAAAACTGTCCCTGTGAGACTTGACGCTGTGTTTCATTAGCAAGGATTCTGTTTTCTTTAAAGGTAGCCTTTGGAGAAATTTCCTTCTCACCATGGGACCAGGTCTGCTTCTCCTGATCAAGAGGTTCATTTTTATGTGATTCAGATACATATCATGAACCTCTCATCATGCTGACGGCCGGACAGCTCAGAGCCAGATTTCAGGCACACAGGCAGGAATGTGCACGACTTCAGAGCAAGCATGTAATCTGTGTATCAGTATTTCATTTTACTTTCACTTTGCCCCATTTTCTACATCCTCTCAATTTAAAACTGTATCATATCGGGGCCCCTGAGTGGCTCAGTCAGTTAAGCATCCAACTTCAGCTCAGGTCACGATCTCGCAGTTTGTGGGTTTGAGCCCCGTGTCGGGCTCTGTGCTGACAGCTCAGAGCCTGGAGCCTGCTTCGGATTCTGTGTCTCCCTCTCTCTCTGCCCCTCCCCTGCTCTATCTCTCTTTCTCTCAAAAATCAACAAACATTAAAATAAATTTTAATAAATAAATAAAATCATATCATGTTGCATGTATCTATGTAGATATCCTCATCTCTTTCAGATTAAAAATAACCTACAAAATACATAAATACTAGGGGAGAGCCAATATGGCCATGGTCCCAGGATACCTAGAGACAGAATAGTATTTGGGTTTAAAGTGGGTTGTAATTTCCTCAAGCAAAAGCACTTCCTAGAAGGCCCAAGACTCTAAGGTGGGTGATAAAACAACGGAAAAGAGAGAGACTCACTGCTAGAAATCGGGAAAAAAACACTATTCTTGCTACAAGATATTCTTGCTACAAGAATCTTTAGGCACAAGTATAAAACAACACAAAATGTACGTAAACCAAATAAATTACATATGTATCGGAGAAAAAAGACTGGAAACACGTACCTCTATTGCATTTTTCTAAGACTCTTCTCTGTTCGAGAACTTCTGAATTCAAAACATCTTTTTCTTGTTTAACTTTATTTACCTAAAATTGTGAGATTGCGGGGGAAGGAAACACCCAACATTGTAAAACACGACATATGGCGATGTGCAACACTCAAACTGCTGTCCAACATTCAACACAAAGCTACAATTTAAAGCAGTCATTGGCTTTACCGTGTTGGGCTTTTATTAAGGTCCTTCTTAAGGCCTCAAAGGTAGCTATTTAAGTTAGGATATACATTTGGTAGAGAACTTATTTACAAATTCCAAATGGCACTGGTCCCTAACAATGTAAATGGCTCATATTTTAAAATGCAAAAATCCAACCAGAAAGCACCCAGAAAATAGAGGAATCATTTGGTCTGAGATCCAATACTCAATTTTGGTATTCATTTCAAACTCTGATGACATTTGGCTTAAGTAAAACATACATTAATTTTTTTTAAGTAAAAAAACACCTTAAACTTTGATGACTTTGGGCTTGAGTAAAACACACATGAAAATCTTCCCCCAAAACACATTTCTGAGGTAATTTTGACATCGGTCAATAGGAAAGAATATCATATAGGACCAATTAAAACAAAAAAGAATGTGAAGTTACATGTATCAAAGAGGATAAATCTCAAATGCGCTATATTGAATTTTAAAAAGCAGGTACATTTACATCATTTAAAAACCCTCAAAATACTATTTATTATAGCAAAAGATGTAAATACATGCACTTGAATGATAAAAGACAAGTTTAGAATAATGACTGTTTAGGGAAAAAGGGCAGGGAGGGTAGGGATTGCAGTCAGGAAGAAATCCACTGGGATTTTCAAGACTACGTATTAAGCCAGGTAGTAGGGATATGGATATTCGTTATTTTGTTTTTGATACTTTCCACACGTCTGAAATAGTCGTAACAAAAATAACTTCCGAAAGGGCTTCCGGTAACACTTCTAAGTGGGAGGGGGCAGGATTATCAGTAAATAATCATAATTAAGGAACAGAGTACATTAAAATGTGTGTGTCTCTCTCCTATGGTTACAGTTAAGAAACACACTAAGATCGTGGCCCTGGAAAAGGACTGAATCAATCAGCATGCCAGAGCCTGTGAACTGGTTGCTTTTAGTATAAATTAGATTTTGGATTTTGGTTTGAATTAGTAACTGGTATAAGATCTCCAACAGGAATCCCACTTCTAAAATATCATCACCCTTCTTCCCTCTCATTAGGATGTCTTGCCACAGTAAGGAAACCGGAGCGAGGCTGAAACTGGTGGCCACTGCTTCCCAACATGTCTCCCATCATGGCCCTTAAGAAAACGGTCAGATACGTTGTGCAAACTTAGGTAACTGGATGAGGCCGCCCACTGCAGGGATCGAGGTCTTGGCATTACCTGCAAGCCACCAGAGGGATAGCTAGGCGCTGGAGTGTGTGGGTTTGGAAGCTTGGGCTGCAGAATCTGGGAGCCACTCACTGACACAAGCTAAATCAAGACTGCAGTTCCTCGAAGCATCGTGCAGAGAAAGGCAATTATGTGCTCCTGTCCCTCAAGACCATTCACACGGAAAAATAAGAAGATTCTCCAAACACCCACTTGAACCCATTCTACCACCTATCACGTGTGCTTATGTTGGAGGCACACAATGACAGCCCAACTCGGCCAACCAGCTGATGGAGAAGCAACACACTTCTTCACCAGCAGCAATAAAGTGGAGGACTTAAACTGCAGGTGCCATTCTTACAAATCAGTCTCACACGGCGAAAGACGGGGGGCAAAGGGAGAGCTTCATTGCTATTTTGGTGCTTTATTTACTGAGCTAAGTAGTGAGGATACGAATGTTCATGATCTTCTTGTCTACGGTGTTTTGTATGTTTGAAACAGGGGGTAGAAGAGAAGATTAAGATTAGTACACGGTTCTCGTGTCAGAAATGAACTCCCAAAGGCAATTTTTTAACTTAGCCGGTCTCCAATGCCCTGAAAACACCAAAAGGCTTGCCCTTCAGGCCTAACATACGTACTTCTTCAATTACTTCTACAAGTTTGCTCTTGAGATTTTCCAATTCGATGGCTAATATCTTCTTCTCTTCCTGAACAGATACAATTTGATCTCGAAGTTCTGCGTTTTCAAAGCAAAAATAAAGGGGGAAACAATATCAATGAACTTCTTCTTAAAAAAAGAAATCAATCTTGTCCAAAGAATTGAAAATGCCAGTGCACGTGTAGCTTATGGTCAAGGTTATTTAACAATTAAAACAAAAATGAAGAAGCAGAGAACAATGGAAATCTCATTCTGTGCCCCCGTACACAGCCACAGTTATTAATAATTTTATATCTCATGATCTCACCATGCCTTAAATATACTAGATCATATTTTCTTTACATTCTATCAAACACATATTTTAGAAAACTACCTGGCCTTTGAGAAGTAAATTTTTTTAAGATTTCAGGGAAACAAATTAAGGCACTGTACTAATTTCCTCTTTACTTTAAAATGGCCATGGGCTCTCGTCACAATACAATAGAATAAACAATTGGGCAGCTGATAATTTGCAGATTTTCATTTGCAGAAAAAAATCCTGACCTGCTGCCAGTGGACAGCCCTCAAATACTATTTGAAGTGACTCAAAATACAACCTCTTTGAAAAAGGGTTAATTCTAGTAATTTTCTCTCCAGAGTTTTTGGTGCATGGTTTCTTAAGTTATTTCATATTTCTGATTATTGGGGTTTAACGAAGACTGGATTACCAAGATGGAAATATTAGCAACTGTAAGTGAAAATGTTTTTGGTATTAGATGAAAGTTATTTCCACCACTCAAACGTTAAAAAATATATATACACAGCTTAGCACCAAGTACTTAAATTGATACCCAGGCCTACAGTTTTGTGACTTGGTTTTTAACTGCGTTTAATTTCTTACCCTTCTCCAAGAACAATAAAAAAAAAAAAAAAAAAAAAAAAAAAAACCTTCTCTGGGGTTATTTACAAATGGAATCAAACTTTTACATGAACCCAGCTTGAAAGGAGTTCTCAGACACTTATTTCAAAATAACGGTCTCCACTGGGTGGCTAATCCTGAAGGAAGAACAAGAGACCAGATCATCCAAGACCTAACAGAAGGGGAAACTAGGAACAAAAGAAAATCCTAGAAATTTCTTCTCCTTCTCCAACCGTATCAATATTATTCTGTCTTAGATTAAGGGGGTGGAGGGTCAGGTAAGGATGGCTTTCTTCTTACTTTTTTCTTCCTACTTGCAACTGAAGTTTTACCTGCCCGAGAAACTAACGAGTATTGCTTTTGACATGCGCCGAAGGCTAAAATGCCCCAGAAGCCACTGAGCCCCAGACGGCTTTCCTATATCATTAACATAAACAACGTGTACATATAATTATGTGTATATATAATCATGGATAAAATTAAGGCATATTTTTAAAATTTTATTTTAGAGAGAATGTACGTGAGTGCGGGAGAGGGACACGGGGAGAGAGAATCTTAAGCAGGTTCTATGCTCGGGCTCAGTGCAGAGCCTGATGTGGGGCTTGATCTCACAACCCTGGGATTGTGACTTGAGCCAAAGTCAAGAATTGGACACTTAAGTGACTGAGCCACCCAGGTGGCCCCATTCTTTCTTTCACTTAACAAAAATATCTTAACTATAGTCCATGTTTTTAAGCAGTTTTACAGACTAGCTGTTTCTATCAAGACAGTACTTTCAAAAGCGCCTAATCCCAAACAAGAAAGTCGTAACACACCAATGTCACGTCCTGTCGTGATTCTCAAACCAGGCTACTCCCTGGAACATTTAAATCAGAAATGTCTTGAAGCAGAACCCAAGTTCTAAAGTTCTCCAGTGATTCCAATGCACAACCAGGGTTGAGAAACATTATCAAAAATATGCTCGGTGACTGAGCCAAGAATACCACCTTTGATCTGCTTCTGACACTGGATGGAGACGCAAGTCTCCGCGGCACCCTCTGGATCTGTGCTGGCATCTTCGTCATCGATGTTGATCTCTTCAGTTATTACATCTGGTCCCAGCTTGGCCATGTACAACATGCTGATTCTTTTCAATGTTTTATTTTCTTTATTTAGCTGAGGCAAAATATAAAAACAGTTATTTTAACAGCAGTCAAATGAGTGTCTTGGATTTTTAAACAATAGACAGATTAAGTGTATTTCTGTCTTCCATATTCATCAACATTCACAGCGTGAACTAACAATTAGAAGATTCATTAAGTAAGGTTTTATTTACACTTTTTTAATATTAAACTTATTAAAGTAAGGCCTGATGCCTGGATGACTGCCAGCAGCCTGGGAAAATCCTAGCTATAACTGATAATATAAGAGAACTTAAAATAAAACATCAGTATAGACTTTGTTACGTTAAGTAAGACCTGATGCCTGGATACAGCCAGCAGCACGGGAAAATGCTAGTTATAACAGATGATATAAGAAGAATTAAGATAAAATACCGGTCTGGATTAAATCAAATTTCAATTTATTTCAATTTAATTAAGGCATTTTGTTTCAAAAAAAAGGTTTTCTTTGCTGCTATGCATGCCCTGTAAATGTTTGTTAGCTCAGCCCTCTCTCTTCTCTGGACACGGCTACACTCTTCTTCATTGTTCGGCAGGATTGCTACGGGAACAACCATGTTCCCCCAGAGCACACCCTATCCCTTTGGCCACAGCTAATCAGTCCACAGATTAGGCACACGAGGCCAAGCTTGGTCAGATGGATCCGTTCTCCAGAAATCTGGAGGCTGGAACACGGAGAGGAGTTTCCTTCCACATGTCCGCATGTACAGAAACTATTGGCACCCACATTCCAACTCTGAATTGAGGAATAGAGGAAGGGAGTCCATAGCAAAGCCAAATATGGAGCTGATGTGTAGAGACAGGCAGAGGAAAATAATGCAGATGGGTTTCCCACAGGGCTCCGGTCCATTCCTGAAATACTCTCCTAGGCCATAGGTAGATTCCGTGGGATTCTCCAGTATCCCTCACTAACAAATTCCTACTTTTCTTAAGCCAGTTCAAGACGTGTTTCTGTCTAGAGTTCTAATAATACACAATGGAAGAAAGCACAAGATATGTTTCTACTATCTCTATAAAGAGTTCCAATTCACAGCAAAGAAAAGAAATCCTAATTCATTAATGTATTTGTCACTCCTTTTGCAGAAATTAATTGCTTTTTAGTTTCAGTTGCTCAATTATCATTGTCTTCTTTGGTTCATGTTTATGTCCATATGAATATTAGTACAAAGCACACACAAAGAGTAAACTTGGAGGAGGGGAGGCACCCGGGGTGGCTCAGTCAGTTAAGCCTCCTACTTCGGCTCCAGTCAGATCTCAGGATTCGTGAGTTTGAGCACGGCACGGGGCACGTCTCATCCTCTGTCTCCCTCTCTGTCTCTCCCCCCCACTTGCATGTGCGAGCACGCTCTCTCTCTCAAAAATAAACATTAAAAAGAAAAAAAAAGAGTAAACTTGGATCCAAAGTCCACAGAAGGAAAATACGGCTTTCTCATGTTTTCTCTTCTCAAGACTGCAAAATAAAAGGTCTTCTCTGAACACACAAAAATTTAGAGATGAAACCATGTTTCTTTCACTAAGGGCCCATGACCAACACGACAAGTTGTGAATTTCATAACTGACCCTGGAAATTAACACAGAGACCTAGTTCAATGCAAAGCTAACTCCCCTTCTCCACTAATCACCTTATGTCAGAGTAAGCTGTGCTCGTACTTACTTGTCAGGCTTTGGCCCTTCATTCGTGGTAATTAGGACTCCTCAGGGAAAAGCCCAGACCATTTCAAACTGGGAGATCTGATTCTCACCCCAATAACATTGAATCTAAATGTATCTTAAGTAGCCTGGTCTGGAACACAAGAGGCTTCCCTGACCTCTCTGGGGAGTCAGGAAGAATCAATCCGTCGGAAATGGCTATGAACCCTCCTGCAGCTTCTCCCTGGGAAGCCCAGTGAGTTCTATTCAGGGAATCTGACACTGCCCTCTTCTTCCCTGTCCCCAGCCCACAGTTCGGGCTTCTAGCTCCCCAAGATACATTACAGGATCAAGAACTAGATGGGAGCCCGTCCTCTCTCTCGGCCTCTCTCTCTTCAGATGAAACATTCAAGTGAAGACTGCTGTGGGTTCTCTGAACCATGAATGCTACAGAGTAGACCTATGCTGTGCTCAAGGATCATGGTCAATTCCCGGACAACACCATCTTTTCTGAACGTTAGGAGGAAATAACAATTTAAGGAAAAGGTGACAAAAACCCTCAAGCCTTCATTTGTAATTCTGCCTCCTACCACTTAAACTAATGGTTTCCAGCTCTGCACATTAACATCTCTGGAGAGCTTTTAAAAACTCTCACTGCACAGGCCTGCAACAGACCCAAACCTCTGGGAGTGGAACCCAGCACAGTACTTTCTCTGAGTCCTCGAGTGACTCTAATGTACGTCAATACTAAGAATCTTTGATACAGAGAAAGGCAATGTGTTATTATACATTTCTATAAAAATCAGCAGAGTCAAGAATCCTGCTCTGTAATCAAATGTTTCTGCCTCTAGAATAACCTCATCTTTCAGGGTGACAGTTTCCTCATCGGCGAACTAAGGAGAAAAATAGCTTCTACTCCATAATGTGAAGATTGAAGGAGATATTACATATAAAGTATTTAACACGGTGACTGACATGCAGTAAAAATTCAGTGTTCGCTACTCATTCTTACAAAAGAAGTTTAGTTTGTGCATCTGATTTTTCTTTGGAAATAGTCTATCAGCTCGTTTTCTTCAACCAAGATACACATCCATGATCCATGCAATTTTTTCTTCCTCCAGGATACTCACGAAAGCACAAAAATGCTAATTTTTGCCATCTGGTGCTTAATACGTCAGCTCCAGGGCCACCATCACAATAATAATAACCTGATAGTTAACAGTCCTACCCTCAAAAGAGTTTAATGCCTCTCTCTATCAAGTCAGGCACTAAAATCCACCAGCCCTCGGCTGGCCGTACTACTCTATTTAACAAAGTTACTAACTCAAGAAGAAAGCCGCACACTGGGTGCCTGGCTGGCTCAGTAGCTAAAGCATGGACTCTTGATCTCAGGGTTATGAGTTCAAACAGCACATTGGGCATGGAGCCTAGTCACAAAAAAATAGAAAAAAACAAAAAAGCCACCTAGAAAATTTCAAAAGTCTTCTCTGAAACATCATTCTCATGTTTCGGAAGAAGAGACGTAAGAGTTATGTACATAAAGATCTCATGACCGTGCTAACTGGGTATTTTTGGAAACTCTGAATTCACAAATTTTGGCTATGCAATTTCACCAAAGTTATTATTCATCAAGTTATATATGTTAACAGCATGCTGTTTTTTGGAACCATTCTAAGTCACAAAGCAAAACTAAATCTTCTATAACCCTACAGTAACAGAATCCTCTAGTACATTCAAATTTAAGTAGTTTTCATATTGGGTGCAGCATAATGAATATTTAAAGATACAAAATAAGCAAGTTAAACAGATTTGGACCATATGGTTTAAATAACTGGTCCACATTTATCAGGTTAACCTACACATTTTAGCAAAGTACCCACCCTTGCTTTTAAGAACATTATGCAAATTGCACCTTAAGAACTAAACATTCCATTTGTCATTAATTTGAAAGCAAAGATTCAGGAAAATAAGAATAAATTTGCAGAAACTTTGCTGCTTTAAAAATGGAGCCTACCTTCAAAAATGACAATTGGGATATCTAAATCAGGATGTGTGGTTTATTGATCATACATATAGAGAAGCTTCCAAACTTTGCATTCAAAGCTGTAGGATCTTCCAGATCCAATGAGCACATCTATAGGTTTTGTTGACTTGTGTTTTTATTCCAAGTCCCATAAGGTCACACTGTATCCTCAAAAACAAACCGTATGTCCATTTTCAAAAGACTTCATAAAGAACAGAGGACAAACGGCAGAGGGAAGGGTCCCATGGTCAAGACTAAATTACAAAACTGACCTTTGAGATTAGCAACACGGTGGTTCATAACCACGGATGACCATTATAACAGTCACATGGCAGCTTTCTCAGCCCACACATGGCCACCAGTGGGTGTAGAGTATTCTTAAGAAATCAACACTGGTCTACCCTGACACTTAAGACAACTATAGCTCAGAGAGGTGCATTCTCTTGCTCAAAGTCACCTGTTAGTTAAAAACAGAAAGGCAGGAATCAAATCTTTCTTTAAAGGGACCTATACAGGGGCACCTGGGTGGCTCAGGGAGTTAAGTGACCAACTCCTGATTTCGGCTCAGGTCACGATCTCGCGGTTTGTGGGTTCGAGCGAGCCCTGCGTTGGGTTCCACATCGACAGTGAGGAGCCTGCTTGGGTTTCTCTCTCCCTCCCTCTCTCTGCCCCCCCCACTCATGTTCTCTCTTCCTCTCTCTCAAAATAAATAAATAAGCTTAAAAAAATAAAAACAAAAAAAATAAAGGGGCCTGTACAGACCCATGAGTAAAGTGCATCACGAAAAAAAGAAAAGTCCTCTCCATTCTCCCTTCAGTCCTCACTCTAGTCTATCCTGTCATTTAAGAGGAGACTACAGCAGTCCAGGAACCAGAACTAACCTGCCCAAAGTCAGTCACATATGCCCAAAATGACATAAGTGGGAATGAAACCTGTATATACCGCCTCCCAAACTGCTGCTCTCCGTGAAGTCTGCCCATCCTGAGAGTCAGTCAAGCCTTTTCGTTCCACATGTCCTATTGGCAACAGGAATACTTAGGCACTTATGAATAGCGAGAGGAAACACAGAGACCATCCTCAGCCACTGCAAATTCGGAGCAGCTAGTGCGCTCTGACTACATTTCTCTACTTGTTCCAAAAGAAGACCCTCAGGACTTGAGAAGAGAATTCGCAGTTTTGTGGACCAGTGAACACTTAGCGATGTGTAGCACGGATGCAGCGGGGGGAGAGCGCTCACATCATCATCGTTTTGAAAGTGAAGGCCTGCGCTGCTACGTATTCTTCAGACACAAATAACAGAAGGGAAGTTGCATGCACATCATTTATATTCTGAGGCTCTGGCTGCATTATCTTGTGAATCCCAACGTAGTGTCATCACACAAACAATTAAGCAAACACCTCTAGCAAGCACACTGCTAATGCATACAAATTAAATAGAGACATATACAGATGGACTGATGGACTGATTTGCAGAATTTCAGTCACATCCAAAGACACACTTTGGAGGCACCTGATGGGGAAGAGGGGAAAGACACACAACCGGCAATTACTAATGATATTTGGCTAAAAATTGCTGTCATCCATTTCCTGATGAAGTGGTTCAGATGCATTTTACTCAACCCAAAATACGTAAGACGGAGATAAAAACATTCTTTAATAATAATGTACTTCTGATGAGACAGAATATAGAAAATTACACTCTTGGTATATTCATCAGCGAGAAGCAATCAGCAGAGCACTGGAGGTCACCTTTAGCATATGCCCTCACTCTGCTTTCACAAATAATCACCTGAAATATAAGGCTGGAGGCTGACTTTTTCATCTACATCAAACACGAAACACTCACTGATCCTTTACGTCCCACCAGGTTACTTTTAAACTTGGTTAACATTTTCACCCAGTGCACAGACATCTAGGAAGTCCAGCTGGAAGAACTCCTCTGGGGCCATTTTTCACAGGCAAAAAAAAGCACAAATGCTGAAATACATATAAAGAAATGCCCCCTGTTGCAATCAAAATAACCTATGCAGTAAGATATTTCCATAAGCCGCTTCCAGGAGTCTGAGAACTTATAACACTGTCCTCATCGTCAGAGTGGAGACAACGGATTAGAAAACCAGAGGGGCAGAAAAGGGCAGAGGCCACTCTTCAGAAAAGCACGTTGAAATTAAAAAGCTCAAGTAGAATTCCCTTCTTTAAAGAGTCTCACCTTTGTTGCCAAAGCTTCGGCGCTTTCTCGACAGGTCTTCTCTATTTCAAGATGGTTCTGCATAAAATTGACTTCCTC
>NW_024412404.1:53890412-53892896 GCF_014898765.1 Herpailurus yagouaroundi
ATTTACTGAGTCCTTGAACTCTAACGCCAGGCAATGCATTCAGCACTTTTTACATGAAGTATCTCATTTATTCCTTGAACAGCCTGTGAGGCAGGATCATTTATCCCAATCTTACAAATGCGGAAATCGTTCAGAGCTAGGTGGATTGACACCAAAGGGCGCTTTTTACAGGTGGTAACTGAGGCATTCCCTTCCAAACCTGAACTTCCACCCTCGGTTCAAAGGTCATCGACCACAGTCGTAATGTTTTAACAAATATTCAAAGTTTTCTTCATCCCCATTTCCTGTTCTTTTGAGATGAGTCAAGAGTCAGCACTGTGTTTTCCTGTCATCCAAGCTTTAAGGTTGAGCTGACTTAGAAAAGTGAAAAATTAAATGAAGACAGCAATAAAGATTGTACTATAAAGATGTACAATATAGTACAATATAGTACTATAAAGATGTACAATATAGTACAATAAAGATTGTACTATAAAGGTTGTACTATAAAGATGTACAATAAAGGTTGTACTAACCTTTCAATTGATTCTTTCAGGCTTTGAGCTGCTCGTAGGGAAAAGTGTGAATTTTTAAAACTATCAAAGGTATTTAGATAAAAGAGACAAAGACAGAGGGAAAAAGAAGTAGATGAGAGCAGTTTATGTGTTACTCTAAAGGTAGGCTGATTTGGGGGGAAGCCCCTTCCACGTGTGCATAACACAAGAGGCAAAATGCCTACTACCTACCCCACCAAAGCATTTTATGGTAAGTCCAACCATAAGAACTTGAATTATTCCCGCTGCACACAGCATGCCAATCCACTATCAAGAGTCGATTCGAGAACATGAATTGGTAACCATGCCCATGGCATAACCCTTTCGGTGTGACTTGGTGTTAGAACATCCCATTAATTCTGCATCAGGGAAGAAGAAAGTCCCATTGCAATTCACACATTCACAAATAAGACATATTTCTGTCATAGCGTACTGGCCTCCAAAGATAGGTAACATCAACAATACTCCCCTGAGATTTGGTTACAGCCAGACCCTTGAAATAAACTGGCTATTGAAATTAACGATAATGCTGCATTATCATGGCTGTTTAACCTTCAGCAGAAAAAACTGTTTTGTTGTGTAGTTACCCAGTCAACATTTTATGATACAATCAAACAGGCTAATGCGGCATCTGCAGAAAGATGGGAAAGATCTTGCTTCCAAGGGAGAGGGTCACTTTTCCTGCTAAGGTCTGGTCCTCTTCCCATGACATATTTCTTTCGGCTCCTTCTGAGTGTGACCAGATATATTCTATCTTAGGGGATAAGGTAATAACAGATTTGGATAAGGGCGCCTGAGTGACTCAGTCGGTTAAGCATCCGACTTCAGCCCAGGTCATGATCTCGAGGCTTGTGGGTTTGAGCCCTGCGTCGGGCTCTGTGCCAACAGCTCAGAGCCTGGCTCCTGCTTCAGGTTCTGTGTCTCCCCCTCACTCTGTCCCTCCCCTGCTCACACTCTGTGTCTGTCTCTCAATAATAAATAAATGTTAAAAAAATTTTTTTAAAGAACAGATTTGGATCACATACAAAAATAAGACCATAGCAGAAATTTAGATTATTACAGCTTTTATGGGCATGACTTTCCCTGGTGAGACGGGGCCATTTCAAACATGCAAACTCTTAAAAAAATGTGTAAGTTCTGTGAACTAGAATTCCTTTTCTATGAATTAAGGTAAGAGACAAATCAGACCACTCTAAAGATGTGTAAGAATACTTGACATGGCATTATTTAGGATATCTAAAACTCCAAAAGAATCCATCATCTATCATTGAAAAAAAATGTTTAAATAAATTATGGTACGATCATATAAGAGAATAAGATGGACAGCAATTAAAACAAATACTAACACAAATTAATATAAAAACAAATTAAAACAAATATACATCTCTACTGACACGCAAAAAAATATACCATTTCCTGAAAAGAGCAGGCTGCAAAACTAAATGCAAAGCATGGCTTTGCTTTTTGTGGACACACATATTGCCTACAGACAAAAGACCAAGAAAGAAAGACTATAAAACACTAACGCTGCCTTTTCTCAGAGTCAAGATAACAAGTAATTTTTGTTCTCCTTCGACTGTTCTACATAGTAAAATTTTTTCATAACAAGGGCAAACTGTCTTTTATAATAACATACTCATAAAACAATAATGCTCATTGCATTTGTTTGAAAATTACAGTAATGCCAGGACATTGTGGGGGGTGGGGGGCAAATGGGAGGACAATTCTTGCTTTCTTGGATACTCAATGCAGCGGCAACTAAACACAGGGGCCGTGCCTACCCACATAATCCCAAAACACAGTTGGGGTGTGTTTACAATAATTCCAATGAAAGGCTTACATACTTTTCTGAAATTCCTCCAGTTTTTTAACAGCTTCATCTCGTTCTTGCCTAATTTTGTCGCACTGAAATGAGAAAACACGGAAACGTTAAATTTTTATCATAAGCTTG